>NW_005871067.1:7993431-8019986 GCF_000147115.1 Myotis lucifugus | reverse complement strand
CCCCCCCCCCCCCGAAGTGCACAAATTTTTTGTGCACCGGGGCCTCTAATTCCTATATAAATAAAACCCTAATATGCAATTGTTCCACAGGGAGTTCAACCGGGAGTTTGCTCACTATGATGTGCGTTCACCACTAGGGGGTGGCGCGGAACATGGTGGCACTGACAGCCAGCAGCAGTGGAGGCGCTGTTGGCCTGATAGGCCCCAACAAGAGCGAGCAGGCACCCAATTGCCCTACTGATCGCCCTGCAGATGGTAACCAACGGCAGCGGCAGGGGGCAGGGCTGCCGCCTCTCGCACAGGCACTGGGGTGGGCCTGGCCCCAATCTATCACCCCGCAGGTGGAATGGTGGAGCAGGTGAGGGGCAGTGTCAGGGAATAGCAAGATGCCAGGTGGGGATGCGGGGCTGCGAAGCTGGGTGCATGAATTGGGGCTCCGAGCCTGCGGGTGCAAGCTGGGGCCTGATCCCCACAGGCCACCCCTAGGGAATCCCCCCATGCACGAATTTCTGTACCAGGCCTCTAGTAACTTATCTAACACTACAACTTAAAGAATTAGAAAGAGTGCAACAAGAAAAGCCCAGAGTGAGCAGAAGAAAGGAGATAATAAAGATCAGAGCAGAAATAAATGACACAGAGATAAAAATAAAAACAAACAATACAAAAGATCAATGAGACTAAGAGCTGGTTCTTTAAAAAAAAACAAAAAACAAGATTAATGAACCTCTAGCGAGGCTCACCAAGAAGCAAAGAGAGAGGACCCAAATTAACAAAATCAGAAATGAAAGAGGCGAAATAACAGACCCCACAGAAATACAAAGGATTATAAAAAAATACTATGAACAACTCTATTCCAACAAACTGGACAATCTAGAAGGAATGCACATATTCCTAGAAAAATACAATCTTCCAAAACTCAATCAGGAAGAATAAAAAAATCTTGAATAGGCTGGTGACTATGGAGGAAATTGAAGCAGCAATAAAAAAAACTTCCAGCAAACAAAAGCCGTGGGCAGACGGTTTCACAGGGGAGTTTTACCAAACATTCAAAGATGAACTAACACCTATCTTCCTCAGACTATTTCAAAAAATTCAAGAGGAAGAAACACTTCCAAGCTCTTTCTATGAAGCCAGCATTAACCTAATCCCAAAATCAGATAAAGACAACACAAAGAGAATTATAGGCCAATATCCCTCATGAACACAGATACTAAAATCCTCAACAAAATTCTAGCAAATCGGGTCCAGCATTACATTAGAAAGATCATACACCATGACCAAGTGGGATTTATTCCAAGTATGCAAAGATGGTACAATATCCGCAAATCAATATACATCATTGAAAGGGTTAAAGATAAATGGGGCAGAGGAAACTTATTGTGCTTAATGGGTATCTTGCAGAAAGCTTGAAGCCTTGAGCTCCGCATAGCCTAGATAACCACTAGACATCTGGCGATAGGAGGAATCAAGTACAGACCAGACCCTTAGATCAGCAGAAACAGCTTGCAGCCAGCAGAAGTTAATAAAAATCTGCCTCTCCCTTCAGTCTCCACTGATTCCTTTTTTGGACTCAGCCCACCTGCACCCAGGTGTCTGGAATAAAAGTTCTTTTGATACATTATGGCCTCATGTCATAGGTGTGCGACCCCCACCCATTCTGAACCTTTCAGTGATATATCACATAAACAAATTGAGAGATAAAAATCACATAGTCACATCAATTGATGCAGAAAAAGCATTTGACAAAATCCAACACTCTTTCTTGATAAAAACCCTCAGCAAAGTGGGAATAGAGAGCTCATACCTCAACATAATAAAAGCCTTATATGACAAACCTACAGCCAACATCATACTCAATGGGCAAAAGCCAAAACTATTTCCCTTAAGAACAGGAACAATACAGGGATGTCCATTCTCACCACTACTATTCGACATAGTACTGGAAGTGCTAGCCATAGTGATAAGACAAGAAGAAGAAATAAAAGGAATCCAAATTGGAAAAGGAGTAAAACTGTCATTATTTGCAGATGACATGATATTGTACATAGAAAACCCTAAAGCAAGCATGTCAAACTCATGGCCCACAACAAATATTTTGGCGGCCTACCCAATATAACAGTATGTAAGAAATGGTTTAATAAAAATTTCATCACTTAATTTTTACAATATCTTGTTATACATAATTATTATTTTATTATTATTAAATCTTTATTGTTCAGATTATTACAGTTGTTCATCTTTTCCCGCCCCCCATAGCTCCCCTCCACCCAGTTCCCACCCCACCCTCTGCCCTTACTCCCCCCAATATCCTCATCCATAGGTGTACGATTTTTGTCCAGTCTCTTCCTGCACCCCCACACCCCTTTCCCCCTGAGAATTGTCAGTCCACTCCCTTTCTATGCCCCTGATTCTATTATATTCACCAGTTTATTCTGTTCATCAGATTATTTATTCACTTGATTTTTAGATTCACTTGATAGATATGTATTTGTTGTTCAAAATTTTTATCTTTACCTTTTTCTTCTTCTTCCTCTTCTTAAAGAATACCTTTCAGCATTTCATATAATACTGGTTTGGTGGTGATGAACTCCTTTAACTTTTTCTTATCTGTGAAGCTCTTTATCTGACCTTCAATTCTGAATGATAGCTTTGCTGGGTAGAGTAACCTTGGTTGTAGGTACTTGCCATTCATCACTTTGAGTATTTCTTGCCACTCCCTTCAGGCCTGCATAGTTTCTATTGAGAAATCAGCTGACAGTCGTATGGGTACTCCCATGTTGGTAACTAACTGTCATTCTCTTGTTGCTTTTAAGATTCTCTCTTTGTCTTTTGCTCTTGGCATTTTAATTATGATGTGTCTTGGTGTGGTCCTCTTTGGATTCGTCTTGTTTGGGGTTCTCTATGCTTCCTGGACTTGTAAGTCTATTTCTTTCACCAGATAGGGGAAAGTTTTCTGTCATTACTTCTTCAAATAGGTTTTCCATATCTTGCTATCTCTGTTCCCTCTGGCACCCCCATAATGAGAATGTTGGTACACTTGAAGTTGTCCCAGAGGCTCCTTACACTATCTTCATATTTTTGGATTCTTTTTTCTTTTTGCTTTTCCGGTTGGGTGTTTTTTGCTTCTTCGTATTTCAAATCTTTGACTTGATTCTTGCGATCCTCTAGTCTGCTGTTGGATCTCTGTATATTATTCTTTATTTCAGTCAGTGTATGCTTAATTTCTAGTTGGTCATTTTTCATATCCTTGAAAGTCTCACTAAATTTATCGGCAGTTTCTAGAAAATTCTTGAAAAACCTTAGAAGTGTGGTTTTGAACTCTATATCCAGTAGTTTACTTTCCTCCATTTCTGTCATTTGTGACCTGTTTCTTTGTCTCCGCATTTTGGCTGCTTCCCTGTGTTGATAGAGTGGCTTTGTGTGCTAGGTGTCCTATAGGGCCCAGTGGCTCAGCCTCCCCAATTACCTGAGGTGGACACTCTTGGTGCACCCCTTTGAGGGCTTTGTGCACAGTCTTGTTGTAGTTAAGCCTTGATTGTTGTAGGTATCACTGGGAGGAATTGACCTCCAGGCCAATTGGCTGTGAGAATGAGCTGCGTCTACGGTGAGAGAACTTCTGTGCTAGAGACACCCTTCTGGGGCAAGACTTGCTTCAGTGGGGCTTTGGTGCTCACTGAGTCTGCCCCCTGAGTGTGTCCCTTATGGATCTGAGGAGTTGTAATCTGGATGGTCCCACTCTGACCACTGGGTACACTGGCTCTTGGATCTCTAAGGAGGTGCTAATTTAGCCTCTGCCTGAGGCTACCCAGCAGGAGCTATGGAGAGATCTGCAGATTCCTCTTCCTTGTTTGGGGTTTGGAGGTGCCTAGATGAGGCCCAGCTGTGAAGCAATGCAAGCTGCTGTGGGGCCCTGGGCCTTCTTTTGGATGTTCTGGGTCTCTCTGACCCAGCTGCAGTTTGTTAGGTAATTTTAGATTGCAAAGGGCCAGACCATTCATATGCAAAAGCCTCTGCGCACAGCTTGGGTGGGGCAGGTTCTCAGGGAATCAACAGGGCGGAACAAGCAGCTATGGCTGATCCTCAGCCCTGCCCTAAGAGGCCCCGGGTCTCAGTGTCCCGCGGTAATTGCTGTAAGCACCTCTGAGAGAAAGCTGCCCTCGAGTTCCGCCTCATGCCAGACAGTCCAGTTTCTCCCTGTATGAGTCTGAGTCCCCAGAGACTTGCCCAGAACTGGAGTTCAGAATAGTTGGGAGCTTGAGACTCCCTCCCGATTGAAAAAGACAACCGTGTCCTCAGTTGCCAGCCCTTTCCACCTGCGCCTCCGTACCTCTGCACTTTACTTCCGTACCTCCTCTGAGTCAGTGTGCTTTTCTCTTTCCTTCTAGTTGTAGAATTTCCACTCAGCCAGCCTTCCTGTTTTTCTGGATGATGTCCATTTTGTCTTTTAGATGTATTTTTGAAGTGGTTGTGCGAGGCAGCAATTTCTGGTGTTTACCTATGCCGCCATCTTGGCCTATTCTTTACATAATTATTAGTAATGAACTACAACATTCACTAATCACTGATTGCTATAATCATGTTGCATTCATTTCTCTTATGAGTCTTATGCACAGGTGCACCATTTTTCTACACTAATACTAGCAGCGAATATTTTAGCAGCCGATTGCCACATCATTAGTCTTGTACCGACTTGTTTGGTGTACACAACAGGAAATATTTTGCTTTCGGAGAACAAGAAAAATAGCTCTATTTGTGTTATGCTTAATAATTTGTGCAGTTATTCAGTGTCTGGTAAGTTAATGTTCAAGAAAGAGTATTAATTTTTATTAAAATGTTCTATTATTTTATGTTAACACCAGAAATCTATGGCTTTTTTATACACCAATAGTGAACTTATGGAAAGAGAAATTAAAAAAACAATTCCATTTATCATTGCAACCAAAAAAAATTAAGATACCTAGGAATAAACCCTTTGTATGCCATAAGTGTCTATAGACACTTTAAAAAGCCATTTTCCATGAGAATTTTCAACTGAAAATATTCAAGAACACCCGAATTGTGAGTAATATATTTATTTTTATAATATTCATTGCAAATTGATTTTTAAAATTAAATTCAAAATATCAAGGCGTGTGGGGATGGTTTCCATTTTGGACCTGTGGCAGTTAACTGGTTAACTAAGGAGGTACAAGACCTGTACTTGGAAAACTCTAGGACATTGGAAAAAGAGGTAGAGGAAGAAATAAACAAATGGAAGAATATACTGTGTTCATGGATTGGTAGAATCAACATCTTTAAAATGTCCATACTACCCAAAGCAATCTATAGATTAAATGCACTCCCCATTAAAATACGAACAGCATACTTCAAAGACCTTCCTAGAACAATCTCTCCAAAAATGCATCTGGAATAAAAAAAGACCCTGAATAGAGGCACCAATCTTGAGAAAGAACAAAATTGGAGGGATCACAATACCAGATATCAAGGCACTGTTCTCAAAACTGCCTGGTACTGGCACAAGAGCAGACATATAGACCAGTGGAACAGAACATAGAACCCAGAAATCGACCCAAGCCATTATACTCAATTAATATTTGACAAAAGAGGCAAGAGCATACAATGGAATTAAGACAGTCTCTTCAATAAATGGTGTTGGGAAAATTGAACAGGTACATGCAAAAAAATGAAACTAGACCACGTACTTACACCATACACAAAAATGAACTCAAAATAGATAAAGGCCTTAAATGTAAGATAAGAAACCATAAGAATCTTAGAAATCTTAGAAGAATCCACAGGCAGCAAAATAGCAGACATTTGTTGTAGTTATATCTTTACCGATACGGATCCTAGAGCAATGGAAACTAAGGAGAAAATAAACAAATGGGACTATATCAAAATAAAAAGCTTCTGCACAGCAAAAGAAACCATCAACAAAACAACGAGAAAACCCACTGCGTGGGAAAACATATTTGCCAATGTTATCACCAATAAGGGCCTAATCTCCAAAATTTATAGGGAACTCATACAACTTAACAAAAGGAAGATAAACAATCCAATAAAAAAATGAGCAAAGGACCTAAATAGACACTTTTCGAAAGAGGACAAACTAGGGTATATGAAGTGGTACTCACTGTGGTTTTGATTTGCATTTCCTTAATGACTAATGATGGTGAACATCTTTTCATGTGCTTACTGGCTATCTGTATATCTCTGGAACAACATCTATTCAAATCTGCTGCCCATTGTTAACTTGGCTTGTTTTTTATTATTGAACTAGAGGCCCAGTGAATGAAATTTGTGCACTGGAGGGGTGTCCCTCAGCCCAGCCTGCACCCTCTCCAATCTGGGACCCCTCAGGTACAGGTTTAGAAGGATCGTGCCTAAATCGGCAGTCAGACATCCCTGTCACAATCCAGGACCGCTGGCTCCTAACCACTCACCTGCCTGCCTGCCTGACTGCCCCTAACTGCTTCTGCCTGCCAGTCTGATTGACCCCAAACCACTCCCCTGCCGGCCTGATTGACGCCTAACTGCTCCCCTACCGGCCCAATCACCCCTAACTGCCCTCCCCTGCAGGCCCGGTCGCCCCCAGCTGTCCTCTGCCAGCCTGATCTCGCCCTCAACTGCCCTCCCCTGTCAGCCTGATGGCCCCCAACTATCCTCCCCTGCAGGCCTGGTCGCCCCCAACTGCCCTTCCATGCCAGCCTGAATGCCCACAACTGCCCTCCCCTGCGGGCCATCTTGTGACAACATGGGGGCGGCCATCTTGTGATGACACTAGGGCACAAGGGCCACCTAGGCTTTTATTAGTATAGATTGTTAAAATACTTAACTTTTGCCCTGGCTGGTTTGGCTCAGTGGATAGAGCGTTGGCCTGTGGACTGAAGGGTCCCAGGTTTGATTCCGGTCAAGGGCACATGCCCAGGTTGTGGACTCAATCCCCAGCAGGGGACATGCATGAGGCAGCTGATCGATGATTCTCTCTCATCACTGATGTTTCTCTCTCTCTCTCCCTCTCACTTCCTCTCTAAAATCAATAAAAATATATATTTTTTAAAAAGACTTAACTTTTATTCTTGAACAAGACTGATACACAGGTGGACATTAAAGTAACCAATTGTTTGGCGGTGAACCTAAAGAAAGCATACTGGTATAGGTAAAGTACCAAAGTAACCAGTAACTATACTAGTTTATTTTTTTAAAAGCTTTCTTTATTTTATTTGTATTTTAAACATATTTTTATTGATTTTTTAAAAGAGAGACCAGAAGGGTGAGGGAGGAGGAGAGAGAGAGAAAGAAAAGAGAGAAACACTGATCATCAATTGGTTGCCTTTCTCACGCTGGGGATCGAACCCGCAACTTGGGTGTGTGTCCTGACTTGAGAATTGAACCAGTGACCTTTTGGTGAACGGGATGGCGCTCAACCAACTGAGCTACACTAGCCAGGAATCGTATATAATAAAAGAGAAACATGTAAATTGACCGTCCCTCCACTATGCTCACCAGCCAATCAGGAGTGAGTATGCAAATTAACCCGACAAAGAGCAGAGCGGGAGAGCCAGAGGCTTGGGGGGGCATGGCTCCCTCGGTCACTCCCAGCAACCGAGGGAGCCACACCCCCCAAGCCGCCAGGTGGAGAGCACAGTGGAAGAGCCGGCAGAGAGTGGAGCGGCTTGGGGGACTTGGTTCCCCAAGCCGCCAGATGGAGAGCAGAGAGGGAGAGCTGGCGGCTTGGAGGACTTGGCAGAGTGGGAGGCTGTGGGACAGAGACAGAGCAGGAAGGGAAAACCAAGAGCCGGGGAAGCACCAGGAATTCTGGGAATAGTTGTTCTGATGGCAGCCCCAGGACCGGAAGCGGAAGCCCAGAGCGCGGGGAGCACTAGGAATGCTGAGAATTGTAGTTATGGTGGCAGACAGATCTCCTAGACCAGGGGTGGGCAAACCCTGGCACGTGTGCCAAACATGGCACGCCAGTAACTTTTGCTGGCACACGAAACCCTCTCTTATAATCTTCCATTTACAATTTTTTTTTAATATCGACATTTTTATTTTTCAGATAAATTCAGTGTAGGTACATCTTAGATAAATAATTTTACATAACAAGTTATCATAAAGACCACAGACATGGATTGACGAGAGAGGGGAAGAGCAATTTCTATGCCTCTGCCTTAACTCTCCCTGCCTTCCTAGATCCAACCAGTGTTTTGGTTTCATCCACATACGCTTGTGAATCTTTGTTCTCAGTGATGAATTTTGTTAAGTCTCGTAATAGGAGTAGCCTGACGGATGAAAGTAGTAGCTCGTGCATACCTCTGAAGGTCACGAAATATAAACCTGATGTAAAATCTCTGTCATCAGTGATGCAGCAGCAAAAGTCCCACTAATAATATCAAACGGAATCATAAAGTTTTCTGTCGGACTATCAGTGTACATGTATACATTAAAAAACAAATGTATTTTTCATCATCATATACTGTGTTTTTGTCATGCAAATGAATTTTATTATTTTTTCAAGGTTCTTCACATACGTACACCTTAAGAGATATCAAGTAGGTGTAACATGTTCTCAAAAAATTAGGTTGGCACACAGAAGAATTTTGAGTCAGAGATTTTGCTGGTTTTGGCACGCACTCACAAAAAGGTTGCCCACCCCTGTCCTAGACACTAGAGCAAAATGAGCCTGGAGCAAGTTACTGTTACGGTGGGGGATGGAGGGAAAGCAAAGGTGAGAGACATAAGTAAAATCATAGTGTCTAGGAAAAATTAAAGGGAAGATATCCTAAAACTTCCAGGAAATCTCTACCAATGAGGCAAAGAAAAAAAATGCCTCTATTATTTTGTGAGCAACAAACCAAACTGGGTTGGGGGTCTCAGACAATTCGCTCATATGATTGCAAAGACAGACAGAAACTCCCGGATTGGAGAGGGCTCCCCTGAGGGCCCCCAGATTGGAGAGGGTGCAGGTTGGGCTGAGGGACCCACCCCCAGTGCACGAATCTTCGTGCACCGGGCCCCTTGGAGTTATTTTTTAAAAAAATCTCTGCCATTAAAAAAAGAAGAAAGATCTCTGCCATTAGTGCCATTCTTCATATAAATGACTTTTCCAAGCTTCAAATTCCACAGGAGGAAAAGAGATACAACTCTAACCTTAGAGGATTCCATCTTTTTTAAACTCTCATTATATTTTCATCAGTATATTCCTATATAATAAAAGCCTAATATGCTAAGTGTCCGGTCATCCAGTCATCCATTCAATCAATCCAAGCGTAATATGCTAATGATATACTAAAGACGCTCAACTGCTCGCTATGATGTGCACTGACCACGAGGGAGTAGACATTCGACTGGTCGACCAGTCACTATGACATGCACTGACCACCAGGGGGCAGACAGTCGACCGGTTGACCAGTCGCTATAAGGTGCACTGACCACCACAGGGTAGACGTTCCTACCGGTAGGTTAGCTTGCTGCTGGGTCCAGCCAATCGGGATAGAGCAAGAAGGGCCAGACATGCCCTAGAGCCCTCCCGTGGTCCCTCCCCAGCTGGACAATCTCCTGCGTCCCTTCCCAGCCATGCACCAGTGGGGTTCCTTGACCAGGCCTGTACCTTCTCACAATCCGGGACCCCTCGGGGGATGTCGGAGAGCTGGTTTTGGCCCAATCCCACAGGCCAGGCCGAGGGACCCCACTGGCTGTAATGTAAAACCACCCAACAGTTCTGAGAATATCACTAATGACCGACAACAAAGAGTTCCTTAACGAACAAATGCAGTACATAAAGACCATATACCCATAAGCAGCAGATCACTAATTACAGACAGCCAGAAGAAGAATATAAAATACAAATACCACTTCTACATAATTTGTTTTCATATATTTAATAATTTATTTTAGCTAGCATCTATCTCATCACATGCCTTTCCTTTTATTTAATCGTTAATTACTGAATATGTATCTCAAAATACATATTCTTAAATATATCTTAATGTATCTAAATATATTTTCTCTTCTATCAACATTTTCTGCTATTATTCTAATACTAGAGGCCCGGTGCATGGATTTGTGCACTGGTGGGGGGTGTGTGGCCTGAGGGGATCTGCTCAATGTGGGAGCACTGCTTATCCTGATTAGCCAAGCAGCTGTGAACCTGCCATCTGAGTGGCTGCTGAATGAGGAAATTAGTCTGAGGTAATATCTTCGGTAAGGCGTGTTCGGTGTCCTGGAGGAACCTGGTGGAGAGCTTTGCACCCCAAAGCAACTTGGTGAATGTCCTTGATGTGTGATGCCAGGTCGGTGACACCATCAGGGATGTTCAGGGCAGCCGTGCTCCAAGATCCTCAAACATTAGGACAGCTTCCACAGGGGGTCCACAGTCACGTGCCCTCTTGCCATCTGCCTATGCCAACTCCTCGCAGTCTTTCGAGAACACACCTTACAGGGCTGGTGGGGTCAGGCCAGAGTCTGGATTGTCTCAGGTATTTGATAGGTGCAGAGACTCGGCCTCACCTTGGGCCTGTTAGCGGCTGCTCCTGCTGCGTGAGCAGCTGCTAATCCCAGTGAACCAAGTGGCATTCTCACTGTGGGAGCGCACTGACTAAAAGGGGGCAGCTCCTGCATAGAGCATCTGCCCCCTGGTGGTCAGTGTGCATCACAGCAACTGGTCAACCAGTGGTTCTGGTTGTTATGCCATTAGGCCGCTGGGCTTTTACAAATATAGATAAGCAATCACTATCTTTCATCAGGACTAATGGAAAAAAACTGCTGTCTTTTTATTTTTTATATTTTTTTCTTTATTAAGGTATTATATATGTGTCCTTATCCCCATTGTCCGCCACCCCCACCCCTGCTCATGCTCTCAACCCCCTAGTGTTTGTGTCCATTGGTTATGCTTATATACATGCATACAAGTCCTTTGGTTCCCCTCATCCTCTCCTGCCTTCCCTCTGAGATTTGATGGTCTGATCAATGATTCTCTGTCTTTTGAATCTCTTTTGTTAATCAGTTTATGTTGTTCATTATATTCCACAAATGAGTGAGATCATGTGATATTTATCTTTCTCCAACTGACTTATTTCGCTTAGCATAATGCTCTCCAGGTCCATCCATGATGTTGCAAATGGAGTTCCTTCCTTTTTACAGCAACGTAGTATTCTATTGTGTTGCTGTACCACAGTTTTTTAATCCACTCATCTGCTGATGGGCATTTAGGCTGTTTCCAAATCTTAGCTATTGTAAATTGTGCTGCTATGAACATAGGGGAGCATATATCCTTTCTGATGGTGTTTCTAGTTTCGTAGGACATATTCCTGGAAGTGGGATCACTGGGTCAAATGAGAGTTCCATTTTTAGTTTTTTGAGGAAACTCCATAATGTTCTCCACAGTGGCTGCACCAGTCTGCATTCCCACCAGCAGTGCATGAGGGTTCCTTTTTTTCCGCATCCTCACCAGCACTTGACATTTGCTGATTTGTGGATGATAGCCATTCTGACAGGTGTGAGATGGTTCCTCGTTGTTTTGATTTGCATCTCTCAGATGATTAGTGACTTTGAGCATGTTTTCATGTCTCTTGGCCTTCTGTATGTCTTCTTTTGAAAGGTATCTATTTAGGTCTGTTGCACATTTTTTTGATTGGGTTGTTTATCTTTTTTTTGTTAAGTTGTATGAGTTCCCTGTAAATGTTGCAGATTAAACCCTTATCGGAGATAACATTGGCAAATATGTTCTCCCATGCAGTGGGCTTTCTTGTTGTTTTGTTGATGGTTTCTTTTGCTGTGCAGAAGATTTTTATTTTGATGTAGTCTCATTTGTTTATTTTCTCTTTAGTTTCCATTTCCCCTGGGAGCTGTATCAGTGAATATATTGCTTCGGCATATGTCTGAAATTTTGCTGTCTGTGGATTCCTCTAAGATTTTTATTGTTTCCTATCTTATGTATAAGTCCTTTATCCATTTTGAGTTTATTTTTATGTATGGTGTAAGTTTCTGGTCTAGTTTCATTTTTCTGCATGTATCTGTCCAATTTCCTAACACCATTTATTGAAGAGACTGTCTTGATTCCATTGTATGCTCTTGCCACCTTTGTCAAATATGAATTGAGCATAGTGGTTTCGGTTGATTTCTGGGTTCTCTAATCTATTCCATTGTTCTACATGTCTGTTCTTGTGCCTGTACCAGGCAGTTTTGAGAATAGTGGGTTTGTAATATAGCTTGATATCTGGCATTGAGAGCCCACCTACTTTGTTCTTATTTCTCAGGATTGCTGCAGCTATTCGTTTTTTTTTTTTTTTTAATTCCAGATGAATTTTTGGAGTGTTCGTTCTAGGTCTGTGAAATACACCGTTGGTATTTTAATGGGGAGTGCATTGAATCTATAGATTGCTTTGGGTAGTATGGACATTTTAAAGATGTTGATCCTACCAATCCATGAACAAGGTAAAGGTAGGTTCTACCATCTGTTTATGTCTTCCTCTATCTCTTTTTTCAGTGTCCTGTAGTTTTCTGAGTACAAGTCTTTTTCTTCCTTAATTAAGTTTATTCCTTGGTATCTTAATCTTTTTGGTGCAATGGTAAATGGGATTGTTTTTTTTTTTAGTCTATCTTTCTGTAAGTTCACCATTGGTGTATAGAAATGCCATAGATTTTTGGGCATTAATTTTGTATCCTGCTACATTCCCGAATTCATTTATTAAGCCTAATATTTTTTGATGGAGTCTTTAGGGTTTTCTACATACAGTATCACATCATCTGCAAATGACAGTTTTACTTCTTTTCCAATTTGGATACCTTTTATTTCTTCTTCTTGTCTAATTGCTATGGTTAGCACTTCCAGTACTACATCGAACATGAGTGGTGAAAGTGGGCATCCCTGTCTTGTTCCTGTTCTTAGGTGAAATGGTATTAGTTTTTGCCCATTGAGTATGATGTTTATGTGATGTATCACGTTTATTGATTTGCGGATATTGTACCATCCTTGCATCCCCGGGATAAATCCTACTTGGTCATGGTGTATGATCTTCCTGATATAATGCTGGATCCGATTTGCTAGAATTTTGTTCAGGATTTTGGCATCTATGTTCATGAGGGATATTGGCCTGTAATTCTCTTTCTTTGTGTTGTCTTTACCTGGTTTTGGTATTAGGGTAATGCGGGCTTCATAGAGTGAGCTTGGAAGTGCTCCTTCCTCTTGAATTTTTTGGAATATTCTGAGGAGGATAGGTTTTAGTTCTTTGAATGTTTGGTAAAACTCCCCTGTGAAGCCATCTGGCCCCGGGCTATTGTTTGCTGGAAGCTTTTATTTTTTTTATTGATTTTTTACAGAGAGGAAGGGAGAGGGATACAAAGGTAGAAACATCAATGAGAGAGAAACATCGATCAGCTGCCTCCTGCACACCTCTTACTGGGGATGTGCCCACAACCAAGGTACATGCCCATGACCGGAAGTGAACCTGGGACCTTTCAGTCAGCAGGCTGATGCTCTATCCACTGAGTGAAACTGGCTAGGGCGCTGGAAGCTTTTTCGTGACTGCTTCAATTTCCTCCATAGTATTCGGCCTATTGAGATTTTTAGATTCTTCCTGATAGAGTTTTGGAAAGTTGTATTTTTCTAAGAATATGTCCATTTCCTCTAGGTTGTCTAGTTTGTTGGAATAGAGTTGTTCATAGTATTTTTTTTTTTTTTACAATCCTTTGTATTTCCGTGGGGTCTGTTTCATTTCTGGTTTTATTTGCGTCCTCTCTCTTTGCTTCTTTGTGAGGCTGGCTAGAGGCTGGCTAGAGGTTCATCAATCTTGTTATCTTTTCAAAGAACCAGCTCTTGGATTCATTGATCTTTTGTAATGCTTTTTTGGTCTCTATGTTATTTATTTCTGCTCTGATCTTTATTATCTCCTTGGTTCTGCTCACTCTGGGCTTTTCTTGTTGCTCTCTAATTCTTTTAGGTTGTAGAGTTTGATAATTTATTACCATTTTTTCTTGTTTTTTGAGGTACACCTTTAGAGCTATAAACTTCCCTCTCAGGACTGCTTTCACTGTGTCCCATATATTTTGGATTGTTGTGTTTTCATTGTCATTCGTTTTCAAGATGTTTGTTGTGTTTTCATTGTCATTTGTTTTCAGGATGTTTTTAATTTCTTCTTTGGTCTCTTTTGTAAGCCAATCATTGCTTAATAGCATGCTATTCAGCTTCCAAGTGTTTGAATTTTTTTGATTGTTTTTATTATAGCTTATTTCTAATATTATGCCATTTGTCTGAGAAGATGCTTGATATGATTTCAATCTTCTTGAATTTGGAGACTTTGCCTGTGACCCAATATGTGGTCTATCTTTGAAAATGTCCCATGTGCAATTGAGAAGAATGTGTATTTCATGGCTTTGGGGTGAAATGTTCTGAAGATGTCAATTAAGTCCTTCTGATCTAATGAGTCATTTAGGATTGCTGTTTCTTCACTGATTTTTTGTCTAGAGCAGTGATGGTGAACCTTTTGAGCTCGGCGTGTCAGCATTTTGAAAAACCCTAACTTAACTCTGGTGCCGTGTCACATACAGAAATTTTTTGATATTTGCAACCATAGTAAAACAAAGACTTATATTTTTGATATTGATTTTATATATTTAAATGCCATTTAACAAAGAAAAATCAACCAAAAAAATGAGTTCGCATGTCACCTCTGACACACGTGTCATAGGTTCGCCATCACTGGTCTAGAGGATTTATCCAGTGATATCAGTGGGGTATTAAAGTCCCCTGCTATGATTTTATTGTTGTCAATCTATCCCTTGATATCTCCCAAGAGTTTTTAAATGTATTTGGGTGCTCCTGTATTGGGTGCATATATGTCTATCAGAGTTATATCCTCTTGTTATATCAATCTCTTTAGTATTATGAAGTGACCTTTCTTATCTCTTATTATGGCCTTCACTTTGAGGTCTATTTTGTCAGATATAAGTATTGCTACTCCAACTTTTTTTTTTCTTTTCCATTTGCCTGGAAGATATTTTTTCCATCCCTTCACTTTCAGTTTGTGTGAGTCCCTTGTTCTGAGGTGGGTGTCTTGTAGACAGCATATATATGGGTCATGTTTTCTTATCCATTCAGCCACTTTTTAAAAAATATATTTTATTGATTTTGTACAGAGAGGAAGGGAGAGGAATAGAGCGTTAGAAACATCGATGAGAGAGAAACATCGATCAGCTGCCTCCTGCACACCCCCTACTGGGGATGTGCCCACAACCAAGGTACATGCCCTTGACCGGAATCGAACCTGGGACCTTTCAGTCCGCAGGCCGACGCTCTATCCACTGAGCCAAACTGGTTAGGGCCATTCAGCCACTTTTGACTGGAGCATTTAGTCCGTTTACATTTAAAGTTACTATCGTTAGGTTCTTGTTTGTAGCCATTTTTATTTTTTGTGCCTGTGTTCCTTCTTCCCTTTTTATTTCTTCTTTTTACACCAGTCTCTTTAGCATTTCTTCCATTGCTGGCTTGCTAGTGATAAACTCCCTTAGCCTTTTTTTGTCTGCTAAGCTCCTGATTTCCCCTTCAATTATGAATGATAGCCTTGCTGGTTAGAGTATTCTTGGATTCAGTCCCTTGCTTTGCATCACTTTGTATACTTCTTTCCATTCCTTTCTGGCCTGATGTGTTTCTGTTGAGAAATCATTTGATAATCTAATGGGAGATCCCTTGTATGCAACTTTCTTTCTCTCTCTTGCAGCCTTTAAGATTCTCTCTTTGTCCTGAACATCTGCCATCGTAATTATGACATGTCTTGGTATGGGTCTTTTGGGGTTCATCTTGTTTGTGACTCTCTGTGCTTGTGTGACGTTTTTCTTCCCCACATCAGGGAAGTTTTCTGACATCGTTTCTTCAAGTAGGTTTTCTAACCCTCGTTCCTCTTCTTAATAATAGGGGTCGTTCTGGTACCCCTATTATTCGTATGTTGCTTCGTTTCATATTATCCCAAAGCTCCCTTAGGCTCTTCTCCTGTTTCTTAATTTTTTTCTTCAATTGCAGTTCAGTTTGGGTGTTTTGCTTCCCTGTCTTATAATTTGCTAATTCGGTCCTCCACTTCTTCTAGTCTACTGTTGAAACTTCCATCGTGTTTTTTATTGTAGCTATATCACTCTTTATTTCCTCTCGATTCTTACATAAGTTGTTGATTTTCTCATCCATCCAGTTTATGAACTGTATGATTCTTATTTTGAATTGTTTTTTTGACACATTGCATGCCTCCATTTCACTTAGCTCCTTTTCTGGTGATTCCTCCTTTTCTTTACTTTGGGCGTTTCTTTGTCTCCCCATTTTTGCTCTCACCAAAGGATCTAGGTGTCGAGTCGTGCAGGGGCTGCTCCTCGGGCAGCAGCGGCTACTTGGGTGGTGGCTGCTGCTTGGGCAGTCATTGCAGCGGCTGCTCCTCAGTTGGCGGTGGCTCCTTGGGTGGGCGCTCTTCGCACGGCTGCTCGCAGCAGTGGGTGGGCTGCTTATGTGGCTGCTGCTCCTCGGAGGGGACGGGCTGTGTGTGGCAGCTGCTCCTCGGACGGGGGTGGGCTGCATGTGACTACTGCCCTTCAGACAGGGGCAAACTGCCACAATTTAATCAGCACTTACTGTGGGCCAGGCACTGTGTCAAGAACTATAGTTATGACAGTAACTGTGAAAAAAATAGGCACCTGACTGCTGATTGCTGTACAGAGCATCAGGTGAGGCTTGAGAAGTAACCCTTGGAATTTTTCACCAGGAGGAGAAAAGGCTGGGTTGTGTATACACTGAATCCTGTCCCTAATTGGTTGGAGGTTGCTTCTTAGGACAGTAATGCTAGCCCTTGCAGTCCTCGCCACTCATAAGCCAAGCAAAATCTTGTGGCTTCCTTTTTTAAAAAACATTTTTTTATTGATTTCAGAGAGGAAGGGAGAGGGAGAGTTAGAAATATCAATGATGAGAGAGAATCATTGATTGGCTGCCTCTTGCATGTCCCCTACTGGGGATCGAGCCTGGAACCTGGGCATGTGCCCTTTATCGGAATCAAACACAGGACCCTTTAGTCTGCAGGCTGATGCTCTATCCACTGAGCCAAACCAGCTAGGGCAACTCCTGTCTTCTTCTTTTTTTTAAAAAAAAATATATTTTATTGATATTTTACAGAGAGAAAGGGAGAGGAATAGAGAGTTAGAAACATCGATGAGAGAGAAACATCGATCAGCTGCCTCCTGCACACCCCCTACTGGGGATGTGCCCGCAACCAAGGTACATGCCCTTGACTGGAATCGAACCTGGGACCCTTCAGTCTGCAGGCCGTCGCTCTATCCACTGAGCCAAACCCGTTAGGGCAATTCCTGTCTTCTTGAACCTGTAATCCTATCTGGAGATGAAAAGTATCACTTCCCAGCCAGCTAACCAAAAAACCTGGGAGTCATAGTGATTCCTCTTATTCCTGAAGTAGTTGTTTCTTACTGCTGGGAACTATGCTATGTGCATGTGAGTGATAAAACACTATCATCTCTGCCCTTAAAGAGTTTCAAATATAGTTAAAACCTAGTAAAGAAGATAAACACAGAGTACTCTAGGAACATGAAGGAGAAAAACTTATTTGGGGAAACATGGAAGGCTTCTTAGGAGAGAGAACATCAGAGCTGGATCTTAAAGAATAAGAATTGATGGACCAAAGAAATGAGAAAGAGGCAGCAGAAAGTGTAAATAAAATCACAATGCCAAGCAATATCATAGTATATACAGGCAACTACAAGTTCTTCAGTATTCCAAAGCATAAGATGAGGAATAGCCCTGACCGGTTTGGCTCAGTAGATAGAACATCGGCCTGTGGACTGAAGGGTCGCAGGTTCGATTCCAGTCAAGGGCATGTACCTAGGTTGCGTGCACATCCTCAGTAGGGGGTGTGCAGGAGGCAGCTGGTCGATGTTTCTCTCTCATCGATGTTTCTAACTCTCTATCCCTCTCCCTTCCTCTCTGTAAAAAATCAATAAAATATATTTAAAAAAAAAAAAGATGAGGAATAAAGAAAGATAAAGGTGGAGAAATAGGAAAGGTCAAGTATGATGCCAATGCATGGAAAGCAAAAGACCTTATCTATAATAATAAAAGCGTAATATGCTAGTTAGACCAGACGTCCTTCTGGACGAAGCTGGGGCTGCAAGGGAAGCCCAGGTCCTTGGGTGCCTGTCGGCAGCCGGAGGGGGCCAGAGGGAAGCCCGGGTCCCAGGTGCCAGAGGGAAGCCGGTGCCGGCAGCCAGGGGAAGGAAGGCCTACTCTTGCACAAATCTCTTGCATCGGGCCTCCAGTCTGGATATAAACAAGGACATACCTCTATCTCATAGAAGGTGTGTGTTTCCCTCTAGTCTTGCTGCATCTGACAAAGATCTTTGTTCTACCAAAAAATAAACTCAACTTCCCCATACCCCCAAATATGGCAACCCTTAGATCAGGGGTGGGCAAACTTTTTGACTCGAGGGCCACAATGGGTTCTTAAACTGGACCGGAGGGCCGGAACAAAAGCATGGATGGAGTGTTTGTGTGAACTAATATAAATTCAAAGTAAACATCATTACATAAAAGGGTACGGTCTTTTTCTTTTTTTAGTTTTATTCATTTCAAATGGGCTGGATCCGGCCCTCGGGCCATAGTTTGCCCATGGCTGCCTTAGATTATCAATAACCCTTAGGGCAGAAGAGATGAATCTAAGGCAGTAGCACCCAGCCATTAGAAAAAGACTAAGTTTGAATTTTATAAAAGAGCAGTACTACATTTGAAATCTATCTCTGATTACCAAACTCCTTCAGTTAAAAAAGGAGATAGCCCTGGCTAGTGTGGTTCAGTTGGTTGGAGAGTCATCCCGTGCACCAGTAGGTTGCAGGTTCGATTCTCCATCAAGGCACATACCTAGGTTGCAGGTTCCATCTCTGATCAGGCACATATGGGAGGCAAACGATCAATATATGTTTCTCACATGGATGTTTCTCTCTCTTTCTCCTTCTCTAAAATCAATTTTTTTAAAAAGAAAAAAAAAGGCAAGAGGGTAAAGTCATACAATACTTAAAATAATAAAGGGTATGGCAGAAGTAGGTTTACAGTTGTGAGTATGCAAAAGTTTATTCTTGTATTATTTTCCATATGAACAGCTGTAAACCTACTTTTTAAAAATATTATTTTTATTGATGTCAGAGAGGAAGGGAGAGGGAGAGATCAATGATGAGAGAGAATCATAGATTGGTTGCCCCCTGCACTCCCCCCTACTGGGGATCAAGCCCACAACCCAAGGATGTGCCCTGACCTGGAATCAAACCCTGACCGCCTAGTTCATAGGTCGATGCTCAACCACTAAGCCACACAAGCCAGGCAACTATAAAACTACTTTTGCCCCATTCTTTATATTATTTCTTCTTGAGCACACTGAATATTTTCCTAAGAAACCAAATATAAAGATTTTTAAAAGGTTGCATTACAGTGAACGGTATTAGAAGAGGTAAAGCCAATATTTCCTTTCTACTCCTTACAGCTATCATTTAGCCCAAATTTGTCTTGACCTTGTATTAGGTTCCCCACATAAGAGGGAAGGCTTATCTTGGTGAGGTTGCTCATTGTCCCCAATAAGTGCTATATTAAATTTCTTGTATTCATGTAGACACTGGTGTTAAAATTTTGGGAGACAAAAAAATGTCCTGCAAATATAACAAAAGGTATAAACTGCTTCCTTAAAACTGCGTATGCATACAAAGCAGCATACCATTTTAGGTGAAATTTCAGACTCCCTGAAACATATCCAAGGATCATAGTTAAGACTCCCCATCTGGATCTATCAGGATCTGGCTTAAATTCCATCTCCTGTAGAATAAATCCAACCACTCTTATTTCTCCTGAACTTACAGCTATGAGTCCAGTCCACATAAAGTATTATAATTATACATTTGTACCATACTCTCAGTAATTTTTCCATAAGTATTAGTAATCTCCCCCCAACTACATTATAAATAGCTCAAGGGAAGAAGAAATGATTTACACTTTTTTGTTATCCCCCTTGTAATGCCCAACATACAGCAAGCAAATAGGAGTGCTCAACAAATGCTTGAGTGACAAAAAGAAGTTCTGGATATAAAAGAAGCTCTGGGTATAAAACACCCACTGTTTTTATTTTCTCAGGCAGTGATAGTTACAGCTGTTTTTCATTTCTATACCTCTACACATATGGACTATATTTCAATCAGGGACCAGGGGTGGGAATTTCTGTCTATATAAGCCAACTCCCCTACTGGAGAGTACACTTTCCCTTTCCACTGAAGCCTGAAGATTGCATTTCCCTGGCTAAACTAAAATACCAAAGATGTCTCACTGGAGCAGAGGAAAGCAGACCAGAACAGGTTACAGCAGACTGGCACAGAATGGAGCAGAGCAGAACTGTTTAGTTGGAGAGGGGCGTGGCCACAGGGCTGCCTCATAGCCATGCTATGTTCACAGCTGTGCTGTAATCACAATTGAGGTGTTTTGCACTGAGTAAAGTTTTCTTCTTCAGTGCACTCCAAATTGGAGACTGCTGTTGGTGCTGAATTGGTGCCAACAACCATTGGTTGACACTGTCTTATATCCCCTACTAACTATAAGTTCACAGAGACTAAGGGAGAATCATAGTATTCCAACTAGTCTGTGCCCTAACTGTGCTGCAAGGCAAATAAGTCACAATTAAAACTCAAAGGAAATTTCAATCAGACTTAAGAAGAGGGGGAAAAATTGTTACAGACATACGTGAAATGTATTATTTTTAAAAAACACTGTTACATCATAATTTTTGTGAGACAGAGAAGTTATTCTTATACTGTTGTAATTAGCTAGTTAATAATAATAGAAAAAAAGGCAAAGGAAAGGCCAGACATTATAGCCATGTCATTTGGGCAGCTTCACCAGAAGCTGCCATTTCACACTCCCTAGGGATCCAACAAAGGGAACACAGACTCGTGCCCAGTAAAATTGGGGTGACATAGGAAAGGTCCTTTTCTATCAATCACACCTGGGGACAGAGATGGTTGGTCAGGATGGGCATGACTATTGCAAGCGCACAAACATTTGGGACTATATAATCCCCTAAGCAAAGTTCACTCTCTTGTTGCTCTGTTCACACTCTTGGTTCTCTTGCATTGGCCCGTATGGCCCACAGACATGTGGATGGACCCCACACACAATGGATTAATGAACTGCAGCGGGAAAATATAAAATAAGATAGCCTGAAGCTGGATGGACCTGGCTCCAACATGGAAAGGAAACTCTGGACACTGGCTCTGCTTTTAGCTCCACTAAAACCCCAGCTATACTTCTATGACTGGACTAAGAAAAATGGAACTTTGGAAACCCAAGGTGTAATTCCATGGAAATAAAGCTTTCTACTCTATCACATCTCCTCTGTGAGTCTCAGAAAATTCCTTTTCTCAGGATATGGCAAAAAGTCCACCCCCAGCAACAACCAGGGGGCACAGGGACAGGGGCGATGATGCCCTCTCCTCTCCTATAACATTCCCATTTGTAGTTGATAAAACTGAGGCTCAAGGAAGTTAAATAAATTTGCCCCAAACACAGGGCTAATACAGTATTTGGTAGAGCTGGGGCCACTAAAAAATCTTGTAACTTCTAATCCTGTTCTCAAGTCACTCTCTCTAATAGAGTGAAAAAAATAAAGTGAAAAAACAAATACCTTTATCTTGTAATTCCAATCTCAGTATAAACAATAAAACAAAATTACACTCCAAAAATGGAGATCTGGGGCGAGGGTAGGCTGCGGCATGGCGGAATGTGGTGTCACACCAGCTCCATGGCAGCTTCTCAGTGGCCTGCCACTGCCATTGCCACTGCCAACACCATCACCTACACTCCTCCCAGACAAAGAGAGATTTAACCAGGCCAAAAAGGCAAGTGGAACCTGCCGTAGAGCAGTGGTTCTCAACCTGTGGGTCGTGACCCCTTTGGCAGTCGAACGACCCTTTCACAGGGGTCACCTAAGACCATCCTGCATATCAGATATTTACATTACGATTCATAACAGTAGCAACATTACAGTTATGAAGTAGCAACGAAAATAATTTTATGGTTGGGTCACAACATGAGGAACTGTATTTAAAGGGCCAGAAGGTTGAAAACCACTGCCGTAGAGGAAGGCTTTTGGGATTGTAGCATCTGCACCTTCAGAAACAGTGTAGAAGCCTTTATAAATGGAGCATCTGTGATGTGAGAAAAGGCACCGCCATCAGAAAAACCTCCAGTCAATTCTCAGCTGGTGGCACAAGTGGCATAGTAGTATGCCACCCACTACCCCCGAAAAAGGAGGAGAAAGTTGAAAAGCAAGACAAAGAGAAACCTGAAAAAGATAAGGAAATTAGTCCTAGTGTTGAAACTGGACAACCAATGGGTCTGGCTGGCTGTCACTACTTGAGCCAATTAAGCAGAGAGGGTTGAATCATATATGAGCATTTATTCCAATAATGTTGGAAGCATGGGGAGAACAGCAGGTCATCCACAAAAAATCTGCTCTACCCCTCCCCATAAGCCAGCTGCTTAAATTGGGTAGAAGTACAAAGATTACATGGGAAAGAAAGAATTACAGGCATGGGAAAGTAGGCAAGGTATAATGGTTACAGCTTACAGGTAATGCAGGCTGGGAGCGGGGGTCGCAGAAGGCAGGCTTCTCTGGTTGCCTCTGGGACCAGGTTACATGCAACAAGGTTGCTAATCTAGGCAGATCTTGGAAAAGCAGGATGGACTGCATTCCGATGTTAGCTCCATGTCCTAGGGCGTACATCTCTCAGCCAGGTTAGAATGTGCTTTTTCTCATCAGAACAGAACAATCACAGTTAACAGAGCATGATTAATATTTCTTGTAATTATAGCTAGTTCCCAATATTCTATTTCTGCCCTTAACAGTATTACCAAGAAAAATAAGAACAATAAAACAAAACCAAAGTCCACCATTTTGAAAGATTCTCCTAGCAAAGCAAACAGTCTGCAGTCTGAAAATGCTACAAACAAAGACATGGTAAATTGAATCACACCACAATGCCCCAACTAAAGCACGTGGACAGGAGCACTGCACAGCAGTTGGCAGTAACTGTGGGCAACATCACCATCTTACCACAGACTTTAAAGACTTGCTCCTCCTTAACATCCTAATCCACAGTGACCTCCACTGCAGGGTCAGAAAAGCAGAACCACGGCAGATCGGGGTTGGAGAGTACAGACAAGGGCTCCTCCCCTTTAATGCAGTAAATGAATCTTTCTGAAATAGCACATGGAATTGTAAAAACTATGAATCTGGGTATGAAATTCAAATCCTCCACCTACCCATACTGCTTGCACCCCTGAAGAATCTTCTGTGGACATCGACCTGTTAGTGATGCCGTTAGGGGCAGAAATAGAATATTGGAACTAGCTATAATTATAAGAAATATTAATCATGCTCTGTTAACCGTGATTGTTCGGTTCTGATTAGAGAAAGCACATTCTAACCTGGCTGAGGACTGTACACCTGGAACATGGGAGCTAACATCGAAATGCAGTCCATCCTGCTTTTCCAAGAACTGCCTAGATTAACAACTTTGTTGCATGTAATTTAATTCTGGAGGTGCTCGGAGAAGCCTGCCCCTTGAGAACTCCCCTAGCCCTCATTGCCTGTAAGCTGTAACCATTATACCTTGCTTACTTTTCCATGCCTGTATTTCTTACTTTCCCATGTAATCTTTTTCCTTCTACCCAACTTAAGTAGCTGGCTTAAAGGGATAGAGCAAATTTTTTGTGGATGACCTGCTGCTCTTTCCAAACTGCCGACATTATTGGAATAATTGCTCATATATGATTCAACCCTGTCTCTGCTTACTTGGCTCAAGTAGTAGCAGGCAGCCCAGACCCACTGGTTGTCCAGTTCCAATGCTGCCAGGAGAATTTCTATTTGCCATGGGCATTTGGACACTGACAATTACTCTTGACACTTTTATGTATTCCATTGCATAATATGATTTTCCTAACAATCATTTACAATTGGATGTGCTCCTGAATCTACATTTTATTTTTTAAAAATGTGCTGTGCACAATTTTCCATGTTAATCACCAAAAAAAGTTACATTTCAATTCTAGCTCTGAAAAGCTAATTGCTAATTATAGTTAAGATGTGTATGATTCTATACCTCAACATAATAAAAGCCATATATGACAGGCCCACAGCCAACATCATACTCAATGGACAAAAACTAACACCATTTCCCCTAAGAACAGGAACAAGACAGGGATGCCCACTCTCACCACTCCTGTTCAACATAGTACTGGAAGTATTAGCCATTGCAATTAGACAAGAAGAAGAAATAAAAGGCATCCAAATTGGAAAAGAGGAAGTAAAACTGTCCTTATTTGCAGATGACATGATATCCTATCTAATAAAAGAGAAACATGGTAATTAGCATACGACCGCTACCCTTCCCATTGGCTAATCAGGGCGATATGCAAATTAACTGCCAGCCAAGATGGCGGTTAACCGCCAACAAAGATGGCGGCTAATTTGCATATGTAGGCACAATGCTGGGAGGTGAAAGGGAAAGGACGGAAGAAGCCCCCTGCCACTGACGGTGATCGGAAACCCAGGGGGGAGCTAAGAGCCGGGGTGGAGCCAGCAATGGGAGTTGGGCAGGGACGGAGCCGGCAGTCCGGGGAGCTAGGGATCCCTTGCCCAGGCCTAAAGCCTTGGCCAAAGACGTTAGGCCTGGGCAGGGGTGGAGCCTACAATCGTAGGGAGCTGGGGGTCCCCTACACAGACCTAACGCCTTGGCCAGAGGCGTTAGGCCTGGGCAGGGGCAGAACCAGCCATCGCAGGGAGCAGGGGCGGAATCAGCGATCCTGGGCAGCTGGGGGTCCCCTGCCCAGGCCTAAGGCCTCGGCCAGAGGCGTTAGGCATGGGCAGGGGCGGAGTCAGCAATCGTGAGCAGCTGGGGGTCCCCTGCCCAGGTCTAACGCCTTGGCCAGAGGCATTAGGTCTAGGCAGGGGCAGAGCGGGAGATGGTGGGGAGCTGGGGGTCTCCTGCCCAGGACTAATGCCTCCACCAGAGGCCTTAGGTCTTGGCAGGGGCGGTGCCAGAGATCGTGGGTAGCAGGGGCGGAGCCGGGAATGGTGGGAGCTGGAGGTCCCCTGCCCAGGCCTAACACCTCTGCCGGAGGCCTCAGGCCTGGGCAAGGGGCCGATCCGGTGATCGGCGATCGGAGGGTGATGAGGGTCAACTCCTCTGGCCGAGGCATCAGGCCTGGGCGGGGGGCGGAGCCAGCAATCGGAGGGGGCTGGGGGTCCCCTGCCCAGGCCTGATGCCTGGGCCAGAGGCATCAGGCCTGGGTGGGGGGCGGAGCTGGTGATTGGGGGGATATGAGAGTCCCCTTGCCCAGGCCTGAAGCCTGGGTCAGAGGCATCAGGCTTGGGCGGGGGGTGGAAGCAAGCAATCAGAGGGAGATGGTGTCCCCCTGGCCCAGGCATGATTCCTGGGCCAGAGGCATCAGGCCTGGGGCGGGGGTTCAGAGCCAGTGGATCAGGGGGGAGATGGGGGTCCCCCTGTACAAAGCCCTGACACCTTCTGGGGGGAGGCCTCCAGGCCTAGGCAAGGGGGCCGATTCAGGGCGATCGGAGGGGTGATGGGGGTTCCGACGCCTTCTGGCCGGAGGCATTCAGGCCCTGGGGCGAGGGGCAGAAGCTGGTGATCGGGGGGGAGAGGGAGGGGTCCCCTGCCCAGGCCTGAATTTCTGGGCCAGAGGCATCAGGCCCTGGGCCAGGGGGGGAGCCAGCAATTGGAGGGGTCTGGGGGTCCCCTGCCCAGGCCTGAATCCTGGGCCAGAGGCATCAGGCCTGGGCGGGGGGCAGAAACAGTGATTGGGGGGAAATGAGGGTCCCCTGCCCAAGCCTGACACCTCTGGCAGAGGCATCAGGCCTGGGCAAGGGGCCGATCCTGCGATTGGAGGGTGATGGGGGTCAATGCCTGAGGGCTCCCAGTATGTGAGAGGGGGCAGGCTGGGCTGAGGGACACTCCCCCCCACCCACCCAGTGCACGAATTTCGTGCCCCGGGCCCCTAGTCTACACTAATAAAAGAGAAACATGCAAATTGGTGTCACTCCACTACCCTTCCCATTGGCTAATCAGGGCGATATGCAAATTAACTGCCAGCCAAGATGGCGGCCAGCAGCCAGGCAGCTTGAAGCTAACAGGAGGCTTGCTTGCTTCAGTGACGGAGGACTCCAACATTCCCCGCCTGCCGCTGCCGGCCTCCGAGCTTGCAGTTTGAAACATTGTAACAAATATAGAAGCTAAACAAAACCCCAGAAACCTGCTTTCAGCCAGCCGTGATCTCAGAGCTGGAGTTGAAACAGTGTTTCAATTATAGAACCCAAACAAACCAGATACCTGCTTTCAGCAGCCAAGGCCTCAGAGCTGGAGCCAAGCCTCAGCGCTAAAGCTGGCCCAGAATAAAAAAAAAAAAAAGAATAAAAGGAGCGGTTGGGAGCTTCAGTCACCCGCCAGCCTGAAAACAGCCCTCAGCC
>NW_005871067.1:7970975-7992407 GCF_000147115.1 Myotis lucifugus | reverse complement strand
ACATAGTCCTGGAAGTATTAGCCATTGCAATTAGACAAGAAGAAGAAATAAAAGGCATCCAAATTGGAAAAGAGGAAGTAAAACTGTCTTTATTTGCAGATGACATGATATTATACATACAAAACCCTAGAGACTCCATCAAAAAACTACTACACTTAATACATGAATTTGGAAATGTAGCAGGATACAAAATTAACCCGAAGAAATCTTAGGCATTTCTATACACCAATAGTGAACTTGCAGAAAGAGAGATTATAAAAACAATCCCATTTACCATCGCACTAAAAAAATTAAGATACCTAGGAATAAACTTAACTAAAGCGGTAAAAGACCTCTACTCAGAAAACTACAGGACGTTGAAAAAAGAGATAGAGGAAGACATAAAGAGATGGAAGAACATACCATGTTCTTGGATTGGTAGAATCAACATCATTAAAATGTCCATACTACCCAAAGCAATCTATAAATTCAATGCACTTCCCATTAAAATACCAATGGCCTACTTCAAAGATATAGAACGAACTCTCCAAAAATTCATCTGGAATAAAAAAAGACCCCGAATAGCTGCAGTGATCCTGAGAAAGAACAAAGTAGGTGGGATCTCAATGCCAGATATCAAGCTGTATTACAAAGCCACTGTTCTCAAAACTGCCTGGTACTGGCACAAGAACAGACATGTAGATCAGTGGAATAGAATACAGAGTCCAGAAATTAGCCCAACCCAATATGCTCAATTAATATTTGACAAAGGAGGCAAGAACATACAATGGAGCCAAGATAGTCTCTTCAATAAATGGTGTTGGAAAATTGGACAGATATATGCAAGAAAATGAAACTAGACCACCAACTTACACCATACGCAAAAATAAACTCAAAATGGATAAAGGACTTAAATGTACGACAGGAAACGATAAAAATTCTAGAAGAATCCAAAGGCAACAAAATCTCAGACATATGCCGAAGCAATTTCTTCACTGATACAGCTCCTAGGGCACTTGAAACTAAAGAGAAAATGAACAAATGGGACTACATCAAAATAAAAAGCTTCTGCACAGCAAAAGAAACCATCAACAAAACAACGAGAAAACCCACTGCGTGGGAAAACATATTTGCCAACGTCATATCTGATAAGGGTCTAATCTCCAAAATTTATAGGGAACTCATACAACTTAACAAAAGGAAGATAAACAATCCAATCAAAAAATGGGCAAAGGACCTAAATAGACACCTTTCAAAAGAGGACATTCAGAAAGCCAAGAGACATATGAAAACTTGCTCAAAGTCACTAATCATCCGAGAGATGCAAATCAAAACAACAATGAGGTACCATCTCACACCTGTCAGACTGGCTATCATCAACAAATCAACAAACGACAAGTGCTGGAGAGGATGTGGAGAAAAAGGAACACTCGTGCACTGCTGGTGGGAATGCAGACTGGTGCAGCCACTATGGAAGACAGTATGGAGTTTCCTCAAAAAACTAAAAATGGAACTCCCATTTGACCCTGTGATCCCACTTCTAGGAATATATCCCAAGAAACCAGAAACACCAATCAGAAAGGATATATGCACCCATATGTTCATAGCAGCACAATTCACCATAGCTAAGATCTGGAAACAGCCTAAGTGCCCATCAGTAGATGAATGGATTAGAAAACTGTGGTACATCTACACGATGGAATACTATGCTGCTGTAAAAAAGAAGGAACTCTTACCATTTGCAATGGCATGGATGGAACTGGAAAGCATTATGCTAAGTGAAATAAGCCAGTCAATGAAGGGAAAATACCACATGATCTCACTCATTCATGGATAATAGAGACCATTATAAACTTTTGAACAATAATAGATACAGAGGCAGAGCTGCCTCAAACAGATTGTCAAACTGCAGCGGGAAGGCCGGGGAGGGTTGGGGGGCAGGAGAGAGGGGGGTAAGAGATCAACCGAAGGACTTGTATGCATCCATATAAGCATAACTAATGGACATAAGACACTGGGGGGTAAGGGAGGGCAGGGGTTTGTCAAGGGCGGGGGGGAAAAAAGGGACACATATGTAATACCCTTTGTAATACTTTAAGCAATAAAAAAATTAAAAAAAAATACTGAAAGAAAAAAAAAAGAATATGAGTAAAGCTTCAAGATGAATATTTTGTTTTAGCACCAAGTCCTCCTTCCTGCGTTGCTATCCCCCACTTCCCACCATATAACCTGGCAATTAATGACAAAGTTTCACTGCTAAGTGACATTTTACCCAGGTTAATTTTCAAAATTGTAAACATGCGGGTTCTATTTTTCAGGTGTTTTTCAAATAAATCTTTAGTGTGTGTGTATCCTTATGATAATTTAATTTTTTTGTTGATATGAAATAAAACTATAAAAATGCAGAATTTCACACATTTCTATGCCAGATTTTAATATCAAACATTATAAGTGACAGCACTTATTAAAAAAAAAAAAAGAATAAAAGTGGTGCCTGGGTGGCATGGCTCAGTGGTTGAGTAGTGACCTATGAACCAGAAAGTCGCAGTTCGATTCCCAGTCAGGGAACATGCCCGGGCTGTGTGCTCGATCCCAGGTGCAGGGAGTGCAGGAGGAAGCCAATCAATGATTCTCTTTCAACACTGATGTTTCTCTCTCCCTCCCCCCCTCTCTCTCTCTCTCCCCCTCTCCCTTCCTCTCAGAAATCAATAAAAATATTAAAAACAATAAAAGCAGCGATAAATAAGTATGAATAATAAACTTAAATGTAAGTGAATTAAACACTCCAATCAAAACACATAGGGTAATGGAATGGATAAGAAAATATGGCCCATATATATGCTGTCTACAAGAGAACCACATTAGAACAAAAGACTCACACAGGATGAAAGTGAAGGGATGGGAAACATTTTCCATGCAAATGGCAACAAATAAACAAAAATTGTAGGGGTAGCAGTACTTATCCTATATAATAAAAGGGTAATAGACCAATTGACCGAATGGTGGAACAACTGGTTGCTATGATGTGCACTGACCACCAGCGGCAGACGCTCAACACAGGAGCTGCCCCTGGTGGTCAATGTGCTCCCACAGGAGAAGCGCCGTTCAGCCACAAGCCTGGCTGACAGCTGATGAGCACAGCGGCCCAACTCCGCGGCAGTGCTGAGGATGTCCCGGGGGGGAGCGGGCCTAAGCCGTCAGTCGGACATCTCCCAAGGGCTCTCAAACTGCGAAAGGGCACAGGCTGGGCTGAAGGGACCCCCCCCCAAGTGCACAAATGTCAAGCACCAGGCCTCTAGTATCTGATAAAATAGACTTCAAAACAAAGGCCATAACAAGAAGGTCACTAAAAAATACTCAATGGATCAATGGATTCAACAAAAGGATATAACCATCGTAAACCTATATACTCCCAATACAGGAGCACCTATACATATAAAAAAATTTTGGAGGACTTTAAGGGAGAGATTGACAGAAATATAGTCATCGTAGGGGATTTTAACGCCCCCCTGACATCAATAGATAGATTTTCCAGACAAAAAAGTAATAAAGAAACAGAGACCTTAAATGACACACTACACCAGATGGATTTAATTGACATTTACAAAACATCTCATCCCAAAGCAGCACAATATATATTCTTCTGAAGTACACATGGGACATTCTCAAGGATACAACACATCTTAGGACATAAAACAAGTCTCTATAAGTTAAAGAACATTGAAATCATATCAAGCATCTTCTCAGATCACAATGGCATGAAACTAGAAATCAACTAAATAAAAACACTCAAGAACTTTCAAACACATGTAGGCTAAGTAGTATTTTAGTAAACAATGAATGAGTTACAAATGAAATCAAGGAAGACATCAAAATCTTCCTGGAAACAAATGAAAATGAACACAAACACCCAAAATAAATGGGACACAGAAAAATCAGCCCTGAGAGGGAAGTTCACAGCATTACAGACCTACCTCAAGAAATAAGAAAAAGGTCAAATAAACTATCTAACCCTAAAACTAAAAGAATTAGAAAGAGAACATCAAGAAAAGCCCAGAGAAAGTAGAAGGAAGAAAATAATGAAGACCACAGAAATAAATGACACAGAGACTAAAAAAACAATACAAAAGATAAATGAAACAAAGAGCTGGTTCTTTGAGAAGATAAACAAGGCTGATGAACCTTTATCCAAACTCATCAAGAAAAAAAACAGACCCAAATAAATAAAATCAAAATGAAACACAACACCATGGCCGGTTTGGCTCAGTGGATAGAGCGTTGGCCTGCAGATTGCAGGGTCCCAGGTTCGATTCCCAGTCAGGGCACATGCCTGGGTTGCGGGCTCAATCCCCAATAAGGGGGGGTGCAGGAGGCAGCCGATCAATGATTCTCTCATCAATGATGTTTCTATCTCTCCCTCCCTCTCCCTTCCTCTCTGAAATCAATAAAAAATATATTAAAAAAGAAAAGAAAAGACGAGAAGTAACAACTGACACCACAGAAATAAAAAGCATTGTAAGAAAATACTATGAACAGCTATATGCCAACAAATTGGACAACCTGGGTTAAATGGAAAAATTCCTAAAGCATACCATCATCCAAAACTCAATCAGGAAGAATCAGAAAACCTGAATAGACCAATAAAAATTAATGAAATTTAAGCGATAATCATAAAACTTCCAGCAAACAAAAGTCCTGGAGATTAAAAATGGTGGTGGAGTAAGTGGATGCTACATGGACACACTCCCAAGACCAAACTGGAATCACAACTAAAATATAGAAAAACTTCGTGAATAATCAATGGAAGACTCAGTGGAGAGAACCCTGAATACCAAGGACAGAAAATAGAGACTGCATAAAAACTGGTAGGAAGGGCTGAGGTGTGAAAGGGCTGGCTGGGATCACACAGATAGCAACTGAAGCTCTGGAGAAATATCTCAACTTTGGGGGGTTGCCAATGAGAATTTTTGGGGTCTAATCCCCAAGCTGGTCCCCCCAGCAGAGAACATCAAAACTCAGAAGAGTACCCACATAACATTAGGCTGTGAAAAGCAGTGGGGTTGCTGTCTGCTAGGGAGAGACGGCTGGAAACTCACGTACCTTCTTAAAGGGCCAATGCACATAATTCCCTGTAGAGCCACTCATCTTGTGCTCCAGCAGTGGGAGGGCAGAGTGGAATGAAGTTGTGTGAGCAGAAGCCAGGATCGGGGGCTCTGGGGTTACAACTCAGAAGGCATGCTGCGGAGGTCATCTTTCGAAAGTAGACATTTGCTATACAAGCGACCTTGCCTGGGGGAAAGATACCTGATCCACCCTATTGGAAAACACTTTGCCCACTGTGCAGAGTTGCTCAGGCCCATTACAAAACTGAGAATAACAATTAGCCTCCAAGAAGAAGCAATTGGCCCACCCTGTTGAAAAAAACTGTTTCTATACCTGTGGAGGATTACCTGAGGGCAATTCAAGAAAAAATCCTAACCATCTGTCATCAGAGGTGGTCTCTGGAGGCTTTGAATCTTTGCCGTATCTAATTAGTCAGAAACAATGTTTGACACTGTGCTGCACTAGAGATTGAGAGGTGTAGCAGATTTACCTAATACATAGTCACAAACCCAAACTGACAGCCAAAATGAGGAGACAAAGAAACAACCCCCAAATGAAAGAACAAGAGCATTCTCCAGAAGAAATAAATGAAATAAGATAAGAAATTGATCTGATACAGAATTCATGATAATGATGTTAAAGTTGCTCAATAGCATGAGAAAAGATATACAAACTAGGAAAACAGAAATAAAGAATGACATAGCACAAATAAAGAACACACTGGAAGGAATACACAGCAGATTAGAGGAGCTGAGGATAAAATCAGTGAATTACAAGACAGGGTTGAAAAAAATCACTCAATCAGACAACCAAAAAGAAAAAAACAATTAAAAAAACAAGAGGACAGCTTAAGGGAGCTGCGGGAAAACATGATAACAACTGCTGAAATAGAAGCAGTAATTCAGAAACGCCCAGCAAACAAAACCCTGGGTCCAGATGGCTTCACAGGGGAGTTTTACCAAACATTCAAAGAAGAACTAACACCCATCCTTCTCTAACTATTCCAAAAAATCCAAGAGGAACACTTACAAGATCCTTTTATGACAATATCTGAATAGCAGGTGTACCATAAGAGGCAGGAAGGGATAAAGGAATAGAGAACATGCTTAAAGAAATAATGGCAGAAAACTTCCCTAATCTGGTAAAGGAAAAAGTCAGACAAGTTCAGGAGGCACAGAGAACCCGAGGCAAGAAGAACCCAAACAGGCCCATGCCCAGACACATCATAATTAAAATGCCAAAAATTAAAGACAAAGATAGAATCTAAAAGGCAACAAGAGAAAAGCAAACTGTTACCTACAAAGGATCTCCCATGAGGCTGACACCTGATTTCTCATCAGAAATTCTATAGGCCAGAAGGGGATGGCATGAAGTAATCAAGGTAATGGAAAGCAAGGATCTGAAACCAAGATTACTATATCCAGCAAGGGTATCATTCAAAATAGATGGTCAAATAAAGAGCTTTCTGGACACAAAAAGGCTAAAGGAGTACACCAACACCAAGCCAGCATTACAAGAAATACTAAAGAGACTACTGTAATGAGAAAAAGAAATAGAGAGAGAAACCTAGGCAGACAAAAATAAAATGGCTATAAACAAGTACCTATCAACAGTAACCTTAAATGTAAATGGATTAAATGCTTCAATCAAAAGGCATAGGGTAGCTGAACGGATACAAAAACATGATCCATCTATAAGCTGCCTAAAAGAGACCCACATCATAACAAAACAATCACACAGGATGACTGTGAAGGAATGGAAATAAACTTTCCATGCAAATGGAAAAGAAAAGGAAAAAAGCTGGAGTAGCAGTACTCACATCTGACAAAATAGATTTCAAAAGGAAGGCCAATAAAAGAGACAACAAAGGTCACTACGTAATACTAAAGGGATCGATCCAACAAGAGGATATAACCCCGGTAAACATATGCACCCAATACAGGTACACCTAAATATATAAAAAAGTTCCAGAGAGGAGAAACCAAGATGGCAGCATAGGTAAACACCTGAAATTGCTGCCTCCCACAACAAATTCAAAAATACAACTAAAAGACAAAACAGACATCATCCAGAAAAACAGGAAGGCTGGCTGAGTGGAAATTCTACAACTAGAAGTAAAGAGAAAAGCACACTGAGACTCAGAGGAGGTGCGGAAGTAAAGTGCAGAGGTACGGAGGCGCACGTGGAAAGGGCTGGCAACTGAGGAGACGGTTGTCTTTTTCAATCGGGAGGGAGTCTCAAGCTCCCGACTACTCTGAACTCCAGTTCCGGGCGAGTCTCTGGGGACCCAGACTCATACAGGGAGAAACTGGACTGTCTGGCAGCAGGCAGAACTTGAGGGCGGCTTTCTCTCAGAGGTGCTTGCAGTGATTACCGCGGGACACTGAGACCCGGGGCCTCTTAGAGTAGGACTGAGGATCAGCCATAGCTGTTTGCTCCGCCCTGTTGATTCCCTGAGACCCCGCCCCCCCAAGCTGTGCGCAGAGGCTTTTGCATATGAAAGGCCTGGCCCTTTGCAATCTGAAAATTACCTAACAAACTGCAGCTGGGTCAGAGAGACCCAGAACTTCCAAAAGAAGGCCCAAGGCCCCACAGCAGCTTGCATTGCTTCACAGCTGGGCCTCATCTGGGCACCTCCAAACCCCAAACAAAGAAGAGGAATCTGCAGATCTCTCCATAGCTCCTGCTGGGTAGCCTCAGGCAGAGGCTAAATTAGCACCTCCTTAGAGATCCAAGTGCCAGTGTACCCAGTGGTCAGAGTGGGACCATCCAGATTACAACTCCTCAGATCCATAAGGGACACACTCAGGGGGCAGACTCAGTGAGCACCAAAGCCCCACTGAAGCAAGTCTTGCCCCAGAAGGGTGTCTCTAGCACAGAAGTTCTCTCACCGTAGACGCAGCTCATTCTCACAGCCAATTGGCCTGGAGGTCAATTCCTCCCAGTGATACCTACAACAATCAAGGCTTAACTACAACAAGACTGTGCACAAAGCCCTCAAAGGGGTGCACCAAGAGTGTCCACCTCAGGTAATTGGGGAGGCTGAGCCACTGGGCCCTATAGGACACCTAGCACACAAAGCCACTCTATCAACACAGGGAAGCAGCCAAAATGCGGAGACAAAGAAACAGGTCACAAATGACAGAAATGGAGGAAAGTAAACTACTGGATATAGAGTTCAAAACCACACTTCTAAGGTTTTTCAAGAATTTTCTAGAAACCGCCGATAAATTTAGTAAGACCCTCAAGAAATCTAGTGAGACCCTTGAGGATATGAAAAAGGACCAACTAGAAATTAAGCTTACACTGACTGAAATAAAGAATATTATACAGAGTTCCAACACCAGACTAGAGGATTGCAAGAATCAAGTCAAAGATTTGAAATACGAAGAAGCGGAAAACACCCAACCGGAAAATCAAAAAGAAAAAGAATCCAAAAATATGAAGATAGTGTAAGGAGCCTCTGGGACAACTTCAAGCGTACCAACATCCGAATTATGGGGGTGCCAGAAGAAGAAAGAGAGCAAGATATTGAAAACCTATTTGAAGAAACCAAGATGGCGGCGTAGGGAGTGGACCTGTGCGTGCTGCTCTCTCACAGCATCATTGAAACTACCAACTATGAGGCAAACAACCACCACTCAGAACCATGATGAAGTTGGCCCAGTGGGAGATCTACAACTGGAAGAAAAGAAAGAAGCGCAGTGAGACTGAGTGGGAGCTACGGAGGCGCCAAAAACAGAGGTACGCAGTCACACACCAGGCGGGCTGCAACTGGATTCTCGGTTTTTTTTCAATCGGAAGTGGTTACGAACCCTGGAATCCTCTGGGCTTGCTCGGGGCGGGTCTCTGAGGTCCCAGATTCCACGGGGAGAGGCAGCATGGCCTTGCAGCGGTCGGAAAGCGAGGGAAGCTCTGACGCGCGGCTGCTCTGCGCGGCTGCTCGCCGGCACTGAGGGACGTGAAGTCCTGGTGTCCCGCAAAGTCCCTGTGTCCTGGACGCCGCCATTGCTATTGACTCTGCCCCGGTGACTCCCTGAGACCCCGCCCTACTCAATTTACATTCCCATCCGGGCTGTGCCAGAGGCACAAGAGGCAATGACTGTGCTTTTACAAACTCTCAAATCCACTGAGCTGGTTCGGGCGGGATCATGAGGCACCAGACCCTACGGGGAGAGGCGGCACGGCCTTGCAGCTGTGAGAAAGCGAAGGAGGCTCTGTCACACAGCTGCTCGCCGGCACTGGAGGACGCGAAGCCCCGGTGTCCCGAAGAGGCGAGGGGCCACGGAGACGCAGCCAGTGCTATTTGCTCCGCCATGGCAACTCCCTGAGACGCAGCCCTAATCAATTTACATCCCCATCCAAGCTCTGCTAGGTGCACAAAAACTCCCACCTGCGCTTTTGCAGCCTAACCCAACAAATTGCAGACTTCAACTGCTCGCAGCGATGGGAGACACACTCAAGAAGCAGACCCAGGAGAACCAAGATGGCGGCGTAAGGAAGAGACCTGTGCGTGCTGCCTCACACAACAACATCGAAACTACCAACTATAGGACAAACACCTATCATACAGAACCATGGGAAAGTTGGCCCAGTGGAAGCTCTACAACTGGAAGGAAAGAAAGAACATTGAGACTGAGTAGGATGTGCAGAGGCACCAAGTACAGAGCCCAACCCAGCAGGCTGCAGATTTCAGCTCCTCGCATCCAGGAGGGACGCAATCGGGGGGCGGAGTCGGCTTTGGGGCAGGCCGGGGCTGGGGCCGGCTTGGCCGGCGTTGTGGAACCACTGTACCAGCAGGCGCACAAACATGCCCACCAGTTCCAGTCTCGTGTGGGGCGCTGGGGGACAGCAGACGGGCAGTCTGTGCACTTGGTGGAGGGCATGGTCCGAGCAGGAGTGCTGGATGTTCAGCCACCAGGAACGCCTAGAGATTTTGTCTGGCGGGGAGCCGCCTGGCAGGGGACAGAGGGCCAAACTTCGTGTTTCCCCGGTGAGGCTGGGACGGCCCCGGTGAAGTTGGGACGGCCCTAGTGAGGTCGGGATGGCCCCGGAGAGGTTGAAACGGCCCCAGTGAGGCCGGGACGGCCCCAGTGAGGTCAGGATGCCCCCGGAAAGATCGAGATGGCCCTGGTGAGGTCGAGACTGCCCCGGTGAGGTCGGGATGGCCCCGGTGAGGTTGAAACGGCCCCGGTGAGGTAGGGACAGCCCCGGTGAGGTTGAAATGGCCCTGGTGAGGCTGAGACGGCCCCGGTGAGGGTGGGACTGCTCCAGTGAGGTTGGGACAGATAATGGGGACCAGTATAGACTGATGAACAGGGGTACATGCAGAGGCAGAGCAACATTGAACAGACTGTCAAACTACAATGGGAAGCCTGGGGAAGGTTTGGGGGGGGGGATTAAGAGATCAACCGAAGGACTTATATGCATGCATATAAGATTAACCAATGGACACAAGACACCAGGGGGGTAGGGGCCGGGGGAATGTCAAGGGTGGGGGGGGGAAAGGAGACATATGTAATACTCTTTCTAATACTTTAAGAAATAAAAATTATTTAAAAAAAAAAAAGTAAAAGAACTGGGGGGAAAAAAAACCTATATGAAGAAATAATGACAGAAAACTTCCCCTACCTGGTGAAAGAAATAGACTTACAAGTCCAGGAAGCGCAGAGAACCCCAAACAAAAGGAATCCAAAGAGGACCACACCAAGACACATCATAATTAAAAAGCCAAGAGCAAAAGACAAAGAGAGAATCTGAAAAGCAGCAAGAGAATAAAAGTCAGTTACCTACAAGGGAGTACCCATACGACTGTCAGCTGATTTCTCAACAGAAACTATGCAGGCCTGAAGGGAGTGGCAAGAAATATTCAAAGTGATGAATAGCAAGAACCTACAACCAAGATTACTTTACCCAGCAAAGCTATCATTCAGAATTGAAGGTCAGACAAGAGCTTCACAGATAAGAAAAAGCTAAAGGAGTTCATCACCACCAAACCAGTATTATATGAAATGCTGAAAGGTATCCTTTAAGAAGAGGAAGAAGAAGAAAAAGGTAAAGATACAAATTATGAACAACAAATACACATCTATCAACAAGTGTATCTAAAAATCAAGTGAATAAATAATCTGATGAACACAATAAACTGGTGAATATAATAGAATCAGGGGCATAGAAAGGGAGTGGACTGACTATTCTCGGGGGGGGGGGGAAAGGTGTGGGGGGTGCGGGAAGAGACTGGACAAAAATCGTACACCTATGGATGAGGACAGTGGGGGGGTAGGGATAAGGGCACAGGGTGGGGTGGGAACCGGGTGGAGGGGAGCTATGGGGGGGAAAAAAGAGGAACAACTGTAATAATCTGAACAATAAAGATTTAATTAAAAAAAATTAAAAATAAATAAAAATAAAATTATGAACCAAAAAAAAAAAAAAAAGGCTAAGGCCAAGTCAGCATTATAAGAAATGCTAAAGGGACTGCTGTAATGAAAAGAAGAAAGAGAGAAATCTAGGCATACAGAATTAAAATGGCAATAAAGAAGTACCTATCAATAATTACATTCAATAGATTAAATGCTCCAATCAAAGGACATAGAGTAGCTGAATGGATACAAAAACATGACCCAACTATATGATATCTACAAGAGACCCACCTCAGAACAAAAGACTCACACAGGATGAAAGTGAAGGGATGGAAAAACAAATGGAAAAAAAAGCTGGAGTAACAACACTCTTATCTGACAAAATATACTTCAAAATGAACTCCATCACAAAAGACAACAAAGGTCACTACATAATACTAAAGGGACCAAACCAACAAGAGGATATAACCTGGTAAACATATATACACCCAATATAGAAGCACCTAAATATATATATAAAAAAAAAACTTTAAGGGCTTTAAGGGAGAGTTTAACAACACCACAGTCATAGTAGGGGACTTAAACAGCCCCACTGACTTCACTGGATTGATCTTACAGACAAAAAATTAACAAGAAAACAGTGCCTCTTAAGAACACTGGATCAGATGGATTTAATTGATATTTATAGAACATTTCACCCGAACACTGCAGAATATACATTCTTCTCAAGTACACAAGAGTCATTCACAAAGACAGACTACATGTTAGACAAAAAACAAGTTAAAGAAGATTGCAGCCCTAACCGGTTTGGCTCAGTGGATAGAGCATCGGCTTGCGGACTGAAAGGTCCCAGGTTCGATTCCGGTCAAGGGCATGTACCTTGGTTGCAGGCACGTCCCCAGTAGGAGGTGTGCAGGAGGCAGCTGATCGATGTTTCTCTCTCATCGATGTTTCTAACTCTCTATCCCTCTCCCTTCCTCTCTGTAAAAAATCAATAAAATATATTAAAAAAATAATTAAAAAAAAAAGAAGATTGCAATCAGGATAGGAAGATGGAGGCATAGGTAAACACCTGTACTCACCGCCTCCCACAACCACATCAAAATTACAACCCAAATACAGAACAACCATCATCCAGAACCGCTGTAAAGCTGGCTCAATGGAAGTCCTACAACTAGAGAAGTAAAGAAGAAAGAGCACTAAGACTGGTAGGAGGTGTGGAGGTGCAAATGGGCTGGTCCGGCACCCACATGTGCTGCTTTTATTTTTTTATTATTTTTTAAAGTATTACATACCCTTCCCTGGCCACTCCCACCCCCAGTGTCCATACCCATTGGTTATGCTAATATGCATGCATACAGGTCCTTTGGTAGATCTGTTATACACCCCCGCCCCCCACTCCTCCCCTGCCTTCCCTCTGAGGTTTGATGGTCTATTTGGTGTTTCTCTGTCTCTGGATCTATTTTTGTTTATCAGTTTATGTTGTTCATTATATTCCATACATGAGTGAGATCATGTAATATTTTTCTTTCTCTGACTGGCTTATTTCGCTTAGCATAATGCTCTTCAGGTTCATCCTTGCTGTTGCAAATGGTAAAAGTTCCTTCTTTTTTATAGCAGCATAGTATTCCATTGTGTAGATATACCACAGTTTTTTAATCTACTCATCTGCTGATGGGCACTTAGGTTGTGTCGCTTTTTTTATTTGGAGGGAGATCACTTCTGCGGAGGCCACCCAGAGGAGCAAGGGGTCCCAGCCCCACCCAGACTCCCAGCCCAGGGTCCCAGAGTTGAGAAAAGAAGTCCTTATGGACAGTAAGAACTGCGGGCTGTAAAAACTAGTGTGGACTAGGGCTCGGTGACACAGAGGCTGCTGGAGATCCAGCTGTTCCTCTTAAAAGACCGGCACCATGAACTGAACTTACAAGGTTCCACTTCCTCCCGCTCCCTCTGAGCTCCAGCACAAGGATGAGGTGCAAGGGAACACAGACACATACGAGGAGAAACTGGATTGTCTGGCATCTGGAAAGAACTCGGGCCGCTTTCTCCCAGACAAAGGTGCTCCCAGGGATCATTGTTCCTGTGCTAGGACCTCCCTGGTCGAAAGGCTGACTGGCAGCCATTTCTGTTTGCTCCCCCCTCGTGATTCCCTAACACCTGGCCTTATCCAATTTACAACCACACCCAAGCTGGGTGCACAGGCTTTTGCATATGAATGGCCTGTCCCTGCTCAGACTAAAATCTCTCAAAACAAGTTACAGCTGGGTCAGGGAACCCCAAACCTATTAATAAAAGGCCCAAGACCTAGCACCAGGACCAGCCTGGCCTGCTTCATAGTTGGGCCTCATCTGGGCACTTCCAAACCCGATGCAAAGAGGAGGAATCTGCAGATCTCTCTGTAGGTCCTGCTAGGTGGCCCGTCAGTGGCTGACTTTGCAACTCCCTGACACCCAAGAGCCAGTATACCCAGTGGTCAGTGTCAGACCATACCAGATTACAACTCTACACATCCACAAGTGACACACTCAAGGAGCAGACTCAGTGAGCACCAAAGCCCCACTAAAGCAAGTCCTGCTCCATAGGGGTGTCTCCTTCACAGCAGCTCTCCCACTGTAGTTGCAGCTGGTCCTTACAGCCAATTGGCCTGGAAGTCAATTCCTCCCAGTGACACGAACAGGAATCAAGTCTCAACTACAACAAAACTGTGCTCACAGCCCACAAAGGGGTGAACCTAGGGCTCCCAGCTAAGGTGACTGGGGAGGCAGAGCAACTGGACCTTATAGGATACCTACTACATAAGGCCACTCTACCAGCTCAAGGAGACATAGTAGCTCTACCCAACACATAGATACAAACACAGGGAAGCAACCAAAATGCGGAGACAAAGAAACATGTCACAAATGAAAGAAATGGAAGAAAGCAAACTCCTGCATCAGGGGTCCTCAAACTTTTTAAACAGGGGGCCAGTTCACTGTCCCTCAGACCGTTGGAGGGTCGGACTATAGTTTAAAAAAAAAACTATGAACAAATTCCTATGCACACTGCACATATCTTATTTTGAAGTAAAAAAACAAAACGGGAACAAATACAATATTTGTATTTGCATGTGGCCCGCGGGCCGTAGTTTGAGGACCCCTGCTACTGCATATAGGGTTCAAATCAACGGTTATAAAGTTACTCAAAAATATTCCAGAAACCTCCAATGGACTTAGTAAGACTTTCAAGTATCTTAGTGAGAATGCCAAAAAAAAAAAAAAGGAAAAGGACCATTTGGATATTAGGCATACACTGACTGAAATAAAAAATAATAGACAGGGATTCAACAGCAGAGAAGAGGATTCTGAGAATAAATTCAATGATTTGAAATATGAGTAAGCAAAAAACGCCCAACTAGAAGAGAAAAAAGAAATAAGAATACAAAAATATGAAGCTAGTGTAAGAAGCCTCTGGGACAACTACAAGCATACCAATATTTGCATTATGGGGGTGCCAGAAGGAACAGAGAGAGCAAGATATTGAAAACCTATTTGAAGAAATAATGACAGAAAACTTCCCCTACCTGGTTGCCACATGAAGGAGGGCCAACAACACAATAAATACATTATACAAAAATATGAATTTGGAAGGCATTGGGGGGCCAGGTGGAACCTCTTCTGTGAATAGGAACACTGAGTCCTGACCTAGTCCACTTTTATTTGCTTTGAATACACATTTGCTCTTTAGCCATGCATACAGGCAGATCAAAGGTAAAGTTTGGTAAACAATGTAAAGATTATCAGGTCATCGCAATCACAGCTTCTGCTGAAATTCAGCCCTGCAGAATGTCAAATTCCATTGGCTTACCAATGTTTTTTTTGATGCTAACTGCTGTTTGCTTTAGCCTCTGGCACCTCATGAAAGAAATGGACCAGTGGTTCTCAACCTTTGGGTCCCGAGCCCTTTGGGGGTCGAACGACCCTTTCACAGGGGTCGCCTAAGACCATCTGAAAACACATATTTTCGATGGTCTTAGGCACCGAGACACCGCTCCTCTATCCGTCTCCAGGCGGGTCCGCCCACATGCAGATACGCCCACATATGAGTACCCGGCATGATACTTTATGATACACCACAACATAATCGCGCCAACCCCATCACATACACCCCGTACAAATACAGGCGCCATAATGTACTTATGCGGACCAGTAACACACATGTAGAGAGCAGCTACTGTGTAGAAAGCAGCTGCTGTGTTGAAAGCAGCTACTCTGTTAAAAGCAGCTACTGTGTTGAAAGCAGCAGTATTGGAGGTAAATCGATAATTCATGAATTATAATTACTGGGTAAATGTAAAATCATGTACTGTAAAATCATCAACTACTGCAAAAAAAAATATCTATACCATGGGGACTTAATCTGGATGCTGATTGGTCTTTTTATATTCAGCTGCGGTTGATGTGAATACTGCCCCCTTGTGATAGTAACAGGTATGTAAAAACAACAATACAGAGAATGGTAAATCATAGGAAACTTTAATGAACTGTATTGACTGAACTATGCCATGTATCATCTTTTGTATTATTAAAGCTATTGTTATATATTATTTTCATTAGCAAACCATCCCATGACAATGGACCGTATAGAGAAGAACGTTAAGAAAAGAAAATATAGTGAGGATTTTTTACAGTGTGGTTTTACCTCAATAATTATAGCAGGAATTGAGAAACCACAATGTGTTATTTGTTGTGAAGTTCTATCAGCTGAATCTATGAAGCCGAACAAACTAAAATGCCATTTTGATAGCAAGCATCCAAGCTTTGCCGGCAAGGATACCAACTATTTTAGAAGCAAAGCTGATGGACTCAAGAAAGCCAGACTTGACACTGGTGGCAAGTACCACGAACAAAACGTAGCAGCCGTAGAAGCTTCATATTTGATGGCACTCAGAATTGCCAGAGCTATGAAACCTCACACCATTGCTGAGGATTTACTGTCGCCAGCAGCCAAAGACATTGTTCGAGTTATGATTGGAGACAAATTTGTTACGAAATTGAGTGCAATTTCCTTATCTAACGACACTGTCCGCAGAAGAATAGACGACATGTCTGCTGATATTCCTGATCAGGTAATCCAGGAAATTAAATCTGCTCCACTTCCAATATTTACTATCCAGCTTGATGAATCTACAGATGGTGCAAACCGTTCAGTTTTTGGTTTACGTGAGGTATATTAATGATGGCGACTTTAAAGATGAGTTTCTTTTTTGCAAACCTCTTGAAATGACAACTACTGCAGGTGATGTATTTGACACAGTTGGTTCATTTCTGAAAGAGCATAAGATCTCTTGGAAAAAGGTTTGTGGTGTTTGCACAGATGGTGCTCCAGCTATGCTAGGATGTTGATCTGGATTTCAACGTTTGGTACTGAATGAGTCACCAAAAGTCATCGGAACTCACTGTATGATTCATCGGCAAATATTAGCAACGAAGACGCTGCCACAAGAGTTACAAGAAGTAATGAAAAGCGTCATAAGTTGTGTCAATTTTGTAAAGGTGAGCACTTTAAACAGTCGACTGTTTTCGCAACTGTGCAATGAGTTGGATGCGCCGAACAATGCTCTGCTATTTCACACTGAAGTGAGATGGTTGTCGAGAGGAAAAATTTTAAAACGTGTTTTTGAGCTTCGTGATGAACTCAAAACGTTTTTTAATCAGAAAGCAAGACCGCAGTTCGAAGCACTTTTCAGCGATAAAAGTGAACTGCAGAAAATAGCTTACTTGGTTGACATCTTTGCCATCTTGAATGACTTAAATTTATCACTGCAAGGACCAAATGCAACATGCCTCGATTTGTCCGAAAAGATCCGTTCATTCCAAATGAAACTTTAGCTTTGGCAAAAAAATTGGATGAAAATAAAATTTACATGTTGCCTACCTTATCTGCTTTCTTTGAGGAACATGACATTGAACCAGACAAAAGGATTACGATGATAATTTCTGTGAAAGAACACTTGCACATGCTTGCAGACGAAATTTCATCGTACTTTCCAAATCTACCTGACACCCCATTTGCACTTGCCAGAAGCCCATTCACAGTCCAAGTTGAAGATGTTCCTGAGACAGCACAAGAGGAGTTCATTGAACTTATTAACAACGATGCAGCGAGAACTGATTTCTCTACAATGCCAGTTACAAAATTCTGGATCAAGTGTTTGCAGTCATATCCTGTTCTGTCTGAGACTGTGTTGTGCCTTCTTCTTCCATTACCAACAACATATCTTTGTGAAACAGGGTTTTCCAGCTTGTTGGTTATCAAGTCTAAATACAGAAGTAGACTTGTTGTGGAAGATGATCTTCGCTGTGCTCTTGCAAAGACTGCCCCAAGAATTTCTGATCTGGTGAGAAAGAAGCAATCTCAACCTTCACACTGACGTTGGCTTTTTACGCATACTGTTGCAAAATGTAGTAATGTAGTTTACTGTTGTTATATTAAGACTGTTACCCATGCTACACCATGCTTCAAGACAAAATTTCACTTATTTGTAATTAGAAATAAATATTTCACAATATATAATTACATACTGTTTCTGTGATTAATCACTATGTTTTAATTATGTCCAATTTGTAACAATGAAAATACATCCTGCATATCAGATATTTACATTATGATTCATAACAGTAGCAAAATTACAGTTATGAAGTAGCAACGAAAATAATTTTATGGTTGGGGGTCACCACAACATGAGGAACTGTATTAAAGGGTTGTGGCATTAGGAAGCTTGAGAACCACTGAAATAGACTTACAAGTCCAGGAAACACAGAGAATCCCAAACAAAAGAAATCCAAAGAGGACCACACCAAGACACATCATAATTACAATGCCAAGGGCTAAAGACAAAGAAAGAATATTAAAAGCAGCAAGAGAAAAGCAGTTAGTTACCTAAAAGGGAATGCCCATAGGACTGTCAGCTGATTTCTCAACAGAAATTATGCAGGCCAGAAGGGAGTGGCAAAAAATATTCAAAGTGATGAATAGCAAGGACCTAAAGCAAGGTTACTCTACCCAGCAAAGCTATCATTTAGAACTGAAGGTCAGATAAAGAGCTTCACAGACAAGAAAAAGCTAAAGGAGTTATCACCACCCAACTAGTATTATATGAAATGTTGAAGGTTATTCCTTAAGAAGAGGAAGAAGAGGAAAAAGAAAAAGGTAAAGAATATGAACAACTAGATGGCAACAAATACATACCTATCAATAACTGAATCTAAAAATAAAAGAATATGGAATTAACAAACAACATAAACTGATGTACAAAAATAGATTCAGAGACATAGAAGCATCGAACAGATGTCAAACCTCAGAGGGGAGGCAGGGAAAGGGAGGGGGAGAAGAGATCAACCAAAGGACTTATATGCATGCATATAAGCATAACCAATGGATAGAGACAGTAGGGGGGTAAGGGCATGTGCTCGGGAGTGGAGTGGACGGGGAGAGACCAATGGGTGGAAAAGGAGACATATGTAATACTTTAAACAATAAAGAATTTAAATTTTTTAAAAAAGAAGAAGATTGCAATCATATCAAGCATCTTCTTAGATCACAATGGAATGAAATTATAATCAACTACAGTAAAAACATCCCAAAACATTCTAACCCAAGGAGGCTAAATAGCATATTATTAAACAATGAATGGGTTACCAATGAGATCAAGAAAGAAATAAAAAACTTTCTGGAAACAAATGAAAATGAAGATATAACAACCCAAATTTATGGGACACAGTTATAGCACTTCTGCGAGGAAGTTCATAGGCCTGGTATTGGCACAAAAACAGGCATATCGATAAATGGAACAGAACAGAGACCCTAGAAATTGAACCAAGCAATTACGCTCTATTAAAATTTGAGAAAGTAGGCAAGAAAATACAATGGAGTCAAGACAGTCTCTTCAATAAATGGCATTTGGAAAATTGGACAGATACAAGTGGAAAACTAAAACAAGACCACCAACTTACAGCATACACAAGAATAAATTCAAAATGGATACAAGATTTACATGTAAGTTGTGAAACCATAAATATTCTAGAAGAAACCACAGGCAGCAAAATCTCAGACATCTCTTGTAGCAATATGTTTACAGATACATCTCCTAGGGAAAGGGAAACTAAGGAGAAAATAAACAAATGAGACTACATCAAAATAAAAAGCTTCTGCACAGCAAAAGAAACCATCAACAAAATGAAAAGGGAGCCCACTGTATGGGAGAACATATTTGGCAATGTCACAACTGATAAAGGGTTAATATCCAAAATATATAAGGAACTCATACAATTTAACAAAAGAAAGATAATCCAATTAAAAATGGGCAAAGGACCTAAATAGACACTTCTCCAAAGTGGACACACAGAAGGCCAAAAAACATATGACAAAATGCTCAAAGTCACTGATCATCAGAGAGATACAAATTAAAATGACAACAAGGTATCACCTCACAACTGTCAGAAAGGCTATCATCAACAAATCAACAAATGACAAGTGCTGGCAACAAAGTGGAGAAAAGGGAACCCTAGTACACTGCTGGTGGGAATGCAGAATTGTGCAGCCATTATGGAAAACAGTATGGAATTTCCTCAAAAATTAAATATGGAACTACCATTTGACCCAGTGATCCCACTTCTGGAAATATATCCTAAAAAACCTGAAACACCAATCAGAAGGAATATATGTACTCCTCTGTTCATAGCAGCACAATTTACAATAGCTAAGATCTGGAAACAGCCCAAGTGCCCATCAGTAGATGAGTGGATAAAAAAGCTGTGGTACCTTTATACCACGGAATACTATGCATCAGTAAAAAAGAAGGATCTCTTACCCTTTGAGACAGCATGGAGGGACCTGAAGAGTATTGTGCTTAGTGAAATAAGCCAGTCAGAGAAAGGTAAGTATCACATAACTCACTCATATGTGGAGTCTAATCAACAAAATAAACTGATGAACTGAGTGGATCCAGAGACATGGAAGTATGGAACAGATTGTAGAATCTCAGAAGGAAGGTAGGGGAGGGTGGGTAGGTGGGAAGTAATCAACCAAAGAACTTATATGCATATATGCATAACTCATGTACACAGACAATAGGGTGGTGAAGGTCTGGGGCGGGAGGTGGGGGCATGCTAGATGGGGTGAATGAGGGAAAAACGGGACATATGTAATACTTTCAATAATGATTAAAAAAAAAAAAAGTAGAGCTCATACCCAGCCACCTTGCTGGATGATGTACTCTGCTGCATAGTCTTCCAGATATGTCACACCAAACTGCAGCAATGTACTCAAAGGTTCTTGACCACGCCTTGTCAACTCCAAAAGCATTTGTTGTAGCAAAACCAGCGGCACCAAAATCTTCAATGTAAAGATGAGAGAATAAAAACACAAAGTTAAATACTTACAATTTATTTTATTAGTTCAATTACTAGAAAATCATACTCAGGTGCGTCATTATGAAATTTCATTCTTATTACAATAAGGGAAATAAATCATTGACCCCTACTAGAATTTTTGTGAATAATGCATATAGGTTTTATACCTTATAGCAGGGATTTTCAACAGTGTGCACAGTGGTATAAAGCAGAATTTTTAAAACATGAAATATCTGACTATTTAGTCAGAGGCACTCACCTCTTTTCCTAATTGTCAAATGAAAAAATGACAATAGCCAACACAACAATATTCGTCTGGTATGAATGAATCAAAATTATACCTTTTTTTTTGTCAGATCAGCAAAAAAATGTATTGTTGGTGTGCCACAGAATTTTAGTAATTAATTTATGTGGGCATGAGATTAAAAAGGTTGAAAATTACGGACTTGGGGTTTTAGAAGTAATTATATGAAAATAAGTGGGCCTGTGGGGGGGGGGGGCAACATATGGACAGAAAAATCATTGAAGCATTATTTATAAATAGCAAAAGCCTTGGGACTGGTTAAATATATTAGATTGTTTACTGTCCAATCACCAAG
>NW_005871067.1:7963291-7970460 GCF_000147115.1 Myotis lucifugus | reverse complement strand
AAAATTTAATGATAAAGAAAGAATTCTTCAAGGCAGCCAGGATAAAGAAGATTAGTAACCCTATAAAGAAAAACCCATTTGTCCAGCCCAGTGTGGCTCAGCGGGTTGAGGCATCAGTCCAGGAACCAAAGAGGTCCCTTGTTTCGATTCTTGGTCAAGGGCACATAGACCAGATTGGTGGGCTTGATCCCAGTGGGGGGGGGGGGGGGTGTGCATAAGGCAGCCGATTGATGATGCCCTCGGTCATTTATGTTTCTCTCTCTTTTTCCCTCTCCCTCTCCCTCTCCCTCTCTCTAAAAAACAAACACATATTTTAAACAAAGAAAACCCCATTAGATTATCATCAGATTTTTCAGCAGAAACCCTACAAGCAATGAGAGAGGGGAATCAAATATTCAAATTACTGAAAGAGATAAATCATCAGCCAAGGATAATATATCCAGAAAATTAAACCTTTAGATGTTAAGGAGAAATAAAGGCTTTTCCAGACATACAGAAGCTGAGGAAATTTATCCACACAAGACCTGCATTACAAGAAATGTTGAAAGGAGCTTTTCTACCTAAAACAAAAAGAAAAAAGAACACAAAACTGTAAGATAGCCAAAACCGGTTTGGCTCAGTGGATAGAGCGTCGGCCTGCGGACTGAAAGGTCCCAGGTTCGATTCCGGTCAAGGGCATGTACCTGGGTTGCGAGCACATCCCCAGTAGGAGATGTGCAGGAGGCAGCTGATCGATGTTTCTGGCTCTCTATCTCTCTCCCTTCCTCTCTGTAAAAAATCAATAAAATATATTAAAAAAAAAACAAACAAACAAACAAAAAAAAACTGTAAGATAAACAAATGGACAGAAGCAGGAATTTGCAACTCTGCTTCAGAAGAGGATACAAAATTCTTAATTATAACATACAGGTTAAGGGAGGAAAGTATTTTAAAAGAACTGGTGGGCCTGCTGGTGTGGCTCAATGGTTTGTGGAGGGTCAACCCATTAACAGGAGGTCATGGTTTGATTCCTGGTTACAGCATATGCCCAGGTTGTAGTTTTGATCCCCAGTAGGGGGCATGCAGGAGTCAGCCAATCAATGATTCTCATCATTGATGTTTCTTTCCCCCCCTCCCTTCCTCTCCTGAAATCAATAAAAACATATTTTTAAAAAATGTTTTAATTGGTGGGGTAGGTAAATGTACTTGCCTCCTTCCATAACCACATCAAAAAACAACAACTAGATTATAATAAACAACCATCCCTGAGAAGCATCTGAAAAATAGATAAAAAGAACTCCTATAACTAAGGATATAAAGAAGAACCCACATCAATACAGGTGGGAGGGGAGAACACACGAAATGGACTGGTTCCATACTCATGTGTGGCAGTCAAGAATTGGGAAGACTGTTTCCCTGGCTGGCAGCACGGAGGCTGCACGATGCCCAGAGTTACTGTAAAAGACGTGAACCAGCAGGAGTTCGTTAAGAGCTCTGGCAGCCTTCCACAAAAAGTCCGGGAACCTGAAAGTCCCTGAATGGGTGGACACTGTCAAGCTGGCCAAGCATAACGAGCTTGCTCCCTACAACGACAATTGGTTCTATACACGAGCTGCTTCCATAGCACAGCACCTGTACCTTCGGGAAGGAGCTGGGTTGGCTCCATGACCAAGATCTATGGAGGATGACAGAGAAATGGTGTCATGCCCAGCTACTTTAGCAGAGGCTCTAAGTGTGTGGCCCGCAGGGTCCTCCAAGTCTTGGAGGGGCTGAAAATGATGAAAAGGGATCAGGACGGGAGCCGCAAATTGACACCTCAGAGACAGAGATCTGGGCAGGTGGCAGCTGCCAACAAGAAGTATTAGAACAAATGCTGGGTTAGTAAATTGCCTCATTCGTAAAAAAAAAAAAAAAAAAAAAAAAAAAAAAAAAAAATTTGGGAAGGATATCTTGGCATCCTTGCATATCTGGCTGTAAAAACCAACACAGATTGTGGCCGAAGAAGGAGGGCTGCTGGAGATTCAGGCATTACTCTAAAAGATTCTACACACACACACACTTGTTCACAAATACTTGCACTAAGCTCCAGAGAAAGGACAGGAGCTCAAATCTCCAGGGACATATGGGGATGAACTAAATTGTCTGACTTCTGGGTGAGGCCTGGAAGGAGAGAAGTGCTGGCAAGGGCCATTGTTTCATTGTTGAGCCCTCCTCCCACCCAGTGGGCAGCCAGGCACCATTGTTCCTTTGTTGAACCTTCTTCCCCCTATACAGCCGGTGCAATCCAGTGCCAAATCTGACACTCCATGAAACTGTCTAACACCACTCCTCCATCCTGCTGACTCCTTGAGACCCCCACTCCACCCAACTCACACACAGGCCTGAATCTCTTTCAATAGCTGTTCTTCACAAAGAGCCAGCCTCAACCCATGCTACATGTGGACTTTCCAAAAATCTCTCAAAAGTCCACAATCCTCAAAAAAATAGAGGATGGCCTCAGCATGCCCTGTACCTCTTGCTAAGTGGTCTCAAGCCTAACACTAGTGGCAGCTGGCCTAGGTTTTCAGTATAGCCTCTCCCAGGTGCCTCCAAGGCCAGCACAGGCAGCTATCAACTGCAGCTCACTTTGTAGCTCCTATCAGGTGGCCCGGAGCTAGGCACAGGCAGTAGCTCAGATGGTCCTCCACCAGAGCCCCACCCAGGAGGCCCCAGAGCCAATACACCCACTGGCTGGATTCAGACCACACCAGAGCACCACCCAATTAGCTCCACAAATGGCACACCCAAAGGGTGGAATCAACAGGCATCAGAGCCCTGCTAAAGCTAATCTCCCTCTGTAAGGTCAACACCTGGATAAGAGCCCATCCTCTGTAGTCATGGACAGTCCTCAAAGGAGTCTCTAATACTGGGCCCCACAGGATACCTACTATGTAATAATAAGACTGAAAGATGTAGCAGATCTACCTTATATAAAGAAACAAACACAGGAAGGCAAGTAAAAAGAGGAAACAAAGAAACATGGTTCTCTCTCTCTGCCTCTCCCCCTCCCTTCCACTCTCTCTAAAAATGAATGGGAAAATATCCTTGGGTGAAGATTAACAACAACAAAAACAAAAACAATCTCATAGACATAGAGAACAAACTAAGGTTGCCAGATAGGAGTGGGGTTAGGAAGCTGGGTAAAAAGGGGGAAGGGACTAAGTACAAACTGACAGTTACAAATTTTCATAAAGATGGAAAGTACAGAATAGAGAATATAGTCAATAGTATTATAATACCTATGTATGATTCAGGTAGCTACTACTAGAGTTATCAGGGGGATCACTTCATAAGTTACATAAATGTCTAACCCTCTGTGCTCTCCACCTGTAACTATAAAATATTAAATGTCAACTGCAATTGAAAAATTTAAAAAATATATTTCAAAAGACAATAACTTCTGAAATTTGGAAATGAACATAAAAAAAGTATAATTTGTGACAACAAAAACAAATGGGAGTGAAAAAGGTAATGAACTTACACAGGTGAATAAAGATAAGACACAATTAGAAGAAACAAGACTATTGTATGCATGAATCTCCTTTTACATAAATCTAATGGTCACCACAAAATAAAAATCCAGAATTGAGGCATGTAGCACAAAGAATAAGGAAATGGAGAAAAAATCATAGGAACAACCAAACTAAAATAGCAGGGGGAAAAAGGAAAAATAAACAGTGGAAACACAGAGCAACCTGAAAACTAAAGGTAAAATAGATGTAAATGCTAAATATAAATGGACTGAATTAACCAATCAAAAGGCAAAGATTAGCAGGATGGGTTACAAAATATCACCCAGCTATATGTTGCCTTCAGGAAACTCACCTCAGCTATAAAAACAAACAGACTCAAAGCAAAGGAGTGGAAGACAATACTCTAAACAAATGGAATCCAGAGAAAAGTTGGTATAGCCATACTTATATCAGAAAAAACAGATTTCAAGAGACAAAAATGTACATAAAGGGGCCAATTCATCAAGAATACATAGCACTTAATAAATGCCCCCACCTTGTGAGCACCAAAATATATAAAGCCATTACTAATAGACCTAAAGGGAGAAACTAAAACAACAACAATTATATTAGGGACCTGAATACCCCACTGACAGCAATCCTGTATAATAAAGATGTAATATGCAAATGGTCATTATGCCATGAAACATAACAACCGACCGCTTAACGACTGGATCACGGATCAGCAGGAGGGTGGGGCAGCGAGCTACAAGCGGGTGGCAGAGAGTTACAGGAGGGGGCAGGGCAGCAAGCTATGAGAGGGGGTGGGGGGGGGAGGGAGGACAGGGGGAACCACAGGAGGGCAGAGCAGCAGGCGGAGAGCTACTGAAGGGCGGCAGCGAGCTACTGGCGAGCTACTGGCGCACAGATTCATGTGCAGGGCTACTAGTGAATAAATCATTGACATAGAAAATCAGTAAGAAAATATTAAACTTAATGACACATTAGACCAGTGGTTCTCAACCTTCCTAATGCCTCGACCCTTTAATACAGTTCCTCATGTTGTAGTGACCCCCAATTTCATTGTTACAAATTGAACATAATTAAAGCATAGTGATTAATCACAAAAACAGTATGTAATTATATATGTGTTTTCTTAATCTGAACAATAAAGATTTAATTAAAAAAAAATATGTGTTTTCCGATGGTCTTAGGCGACCCCTGTGAAAGGGTCATTCGACCCCCAAAGGGGTTACGACCCACAGGTTGAGAACCGCTGCATTAGATCAAATAGACATAGTTGATATTTATAGAGCTTTCCATCCCAAGATGACAGAATATATATTCTCTCAAGTGCACTTGGAACCAAAACTAGTCTCAAAACATTTAAGACTGAAATAATACCAAGCATATTCTTCAACCACAACAATAATAAATTGCAAGTTAACTACAAGAAAAATACCTGTAAAAACCACAAATATGTGGAGATTAAACAATACGCTATTGAACAACTATTGGGACAATTAAATACTACTCAGCCAAACAAAAGGATGAAATGCTGCTGTTTGCAACAACATGTGTGAAAGAGTATCATGTTAAGCGAAATAATTCAGATGGAAAAGAACAAGAATCATATAATTTCACTCATATCCTAATATATAAAAACCCAGGGTCCGTAACATCCAAAATGACTGAAGACTCAACCAACCAGAAGTCAGTGCTGGGTTGCAGTAACCTAGCACTGACTGCTGCCGCTGCAGGCACTCCAACCCAGCACTGACTGTGGAGGGGGCTGCGGATCAGGCCCCAAGAGAGGCCTGGCGAGAGAAGCAGGGTCTGATCTGTAGCCTCCATGGCAGCTGTTGATCAGCACTTGCCTCTCTCTTTCGCTCTGGGCCGGGCCAGCAGCCACGCCTCTCTTTCTCTCGGGCCTCCGCTGGGACTGATGATAAGCACCGCCTCTCTGATCAGGCCCAGAGATAGGCCCAGAGATGCTGACTGCCATAGAAACTGACCAATCAGAACCAAATCTAGGTGAAGTGTAAGCAGCTAATGGCTGCCTAGGAGGCAGAGCTTTTGACACCAACTGACATAGAAACCGACCAATCAGAACCAAATATGGGTGAAGTGTGAGGAGCCAATGGCTGCCTAGGAGGCGGAGCTTTTGACGCTGACTGGCGTAGAAACCGACCAATCAGAACCTAATCTGGGTGAACTGCAAAGGCAGAACCTAAGGTGGGGGCGGAGGAGGGCTTTTGAGGGAAACAGCTGTTTGGTGTAAGGTGTAAGAAAGCGGTTAACTTTTTAATGACAGGTTTGGCAGTATAGTGCATATGGCTGGCTATCAGTCCAGATAGATGGATTATGTGTTTTTGTCTGCCAAGAGCATCTCCTACTGATGAAAAAGGCTCTCCCCCGCCCCCGCCATTTAAGAAATTCTATCCTATATAATCAATCTATTCTATTATAAGGGTAATATGCTAATTAGATCAGGTCGACTGGCCATCTTCTGGACATCTGACTTCCTTCTGGACAAAGCCATGATGGTGGGGGCTGAGGCAGAGGCTGTTAGGGGTGATCAGGCCGGCAGGGGAGGGCAGTTGGGGGCAACCAGGCTGACAGGGGAGAGCAGTTGAGGAGCAAGATCAGGCTGGCAGGGGAGAGCCGTTGGGGGTGAGATCAGGCCGGCAGGGGAGGGCAGGTGGGGCCGAGATCAGGCCGGCAGGGGTGGGCAGTTGGGGGTGAGATCAGGCCGGCAGGGGAGGGCAGTTGGGGGCGAGATCAGGCTGGCAAGGGAGGGCAGTTAGGGGCAATCAGGCAGGCAGGCAGAGAGGTTAGGGGCGGTCAGGCAGGCAGGTAGTTGAGCGGTTAGGAGCCAGTGGTCCCAGAATGCGAGAGGTATGTCCGACCGCCATTTTAGACCCGATCCCACCAAGGGGTCCCTGATTGGAGAGGGTGTAGGCTGGGCTGAGGGAACCCCCCCCCCCGCATGAATTTCATGCACCAGGCCACTAGTGTGGGATATAAAGCAGAAACCTATACACAAACAAACAAAACGAATTCATAGACAGTATGGTGGTTACCAAAGAAAAAGGGGGATGTAGGGAGAATAAAGAGGATAAGGAGCATCAACTATATAATGGGGACCTAGTAGCTCAGTTGTTTAGGGGGTCGTCCCATATATCAAGGTTGGGGGTTCGATCCCTGGTCAGGACACATACACTAATCAACCAAAGAATGCACAAATAAGTGGAACAAATCAGTGTCTCTATCTCTCTCCCTTCCCCTATCTCTAAAACAACTCAATTAAAAAATAAAAGAAACAACCAATGAATCCACGAATAAGTGAAACAACAAATTGATGTTTCTCTCTCTTTCCCTTCCTCTCTCTAAAAATCCTATATAATAAAGAGCTAATATGCAAATTGACCATCACACCCTTGCACAAAGATGGCCGCCCCCATGTGGTCACAAGATGGCTGGCAGGGGAGGGCAGTTAGGGGCCACCAGGCCAGCAGGGGAGGGCAGTTGGGGGTGACCAGGCAAGCAGGGGAGAGCAGTTGGGGGCGACCAGGCCTTCATGGGAGGGCAGTTGGGAGCAATTGGGCCAACAGGATAGGGTAGATGGGGCTGATTGGGATTGCAAGGCAAGGACACGCGACCAAGACACCGGCCTTCCTGTGCTTGGTGTTTATGGGG
>NW_005871067.1:7948319-7963191 GCF_000147115.1 Myotis lucifugus | reverse complement strand
ACTTGGGTGTCCCCACGCGCATAGGAGAGCGCATTTAGGTGTTATTGCCCAGCAGGGGAGGGCAGTTGGGGGTGATCGGGACGGCAGGGAGCAGTTAGTTGTCGATCTGGCTGGCAGGGGAGTGGTTAGGGATTGATCAGGCTGGCAGGCAGAAGCAGTTAGGAGCAATGAGGCAGGCAGGCATGCAAGGGGTTGGGAACCAGCAGTCCCAGATTGTAAGAAGGATGTCCAACTGACGACCCCTGTGGGATCGGGCCTAAACCGCCAGTCGGACATCCCCTGAGGGGTCCCAGATTGGAGAGGGTACAGGCTGGGCTGAGGGACACCTCCCCGCCCCCCCAGTGCATGAATTTTATGCACCGGGCCTCTAGTCCAGTGATGGCCAACCTATGACATGCGTGTCAAAGGTGACATGCGAACTCATTTTTGGGGTTGATTTTTCTTTGTTAAATGGCATTTAAATATATAAAATCAATATCAAAAATATAAATCTTTGTTTTACTATAATTGCAAATATCAAAAAATTTCTATATGTGACACGGCACAGAGTTAAGTTAGGGTTTTTCAAAATGCTGACACGCCAAGCTCAAAAGGTTCGCCATCACTGCTCTAGTCAATAAATAAAATTCTAAAAAACAATATATATACTAGGGGCCCGGTGCACAAAAATCGTGCACTGGGGGGAAGGGGTTTCCCTCAGCCCAGCCTGCCCTCTCTCACAGACTGGGAGCCCTCAGGGGATGTCCTACTGACTGTTTAGGCCCGCTCCCCGTGGGGAGCAGGTCTAAGCCAGTCTGGCCTCCTTCTGGGGGAGGTGACTGGGCTGATCAGGGGAAGGAGCCAGCCCCATCATCCCGCTGCTGCAGCCACTGCCAGCTACCGCAGCCGCCAAGGTGTTTTCATCAACACAGACTCCAGTACCTTCACCATGAAAAAATGACAACTTTCTCTAGGCATTTTCAAGATGTGTCTTTCATAGGATATAACATTTCTTTCTTTCTTTCTTTTTTATCCTCACCTGAGGATATGTTTCCATTGATTTTTTAGTGAGTGTGGAAGAAAGAGGGAGAGACAGAGAGAAATATCAATGGGAGGGACACTCTGATTGGATGCCTCCTGCATGAGCCCTGACCTGGGCCCCAGCCAGGGAGAAGCCTGCAACCTAGGTACATGCCCTTGATCATAATCGAACCCAGATCCTACGGTCGGCAGCCCAAGGCTCTATCTACTGAGCCAAACCGGTTAGGGCAGGATATGACATTTCTTAGCCCCTCCAGCAGCAGACCTTGGTTTTTTCCTCCAGGAGTGAGGTGGAAAAACCCTAGATCACCTTCTTGGATTCTTATAACCCAAGTTACCAAGAACACTGCAAGTGGCGGCATACAGGGAGCTTAGCCAATGAGCGGTCAGAAAAGGTGTTTACGCTCGAACTGCTTTGGCTCAGTGGATAGAACGTCGGCCTGCAGACTGAAGGGTCCCAGGTTTGATTCCTGTTAAGGGCATGTACCTTGGTTGGGGGCACATCCCCAATGGGGAGTGTGCAGGAGGCAGCTGATCCATGTTTCTCTCTCATCAATGTTTCCAACTATCTATCCCTCTCCCCTCTTCTTTGTAAAAAATCAATAAAATATATTTTTTAAAAAAGAAAAGGTGTTTGCTCTGCAGCTCATGAGCAGAGGACCCCCCGCGTTGTGTCCACTGGGCTAAGGGCGTGTCCCCGCTACCGGGGGGGGGGGGGCCCCCACCCCCAAGGCCGGCAGCCAGCCCTGTGTTGTGGGCACTGGGCTTGTGGGAGTGTGAAGACTCTGGGCCACGCGCAGCGGCCGCCTCCGCCGGGGGCATGGCCCCCAGGCCAGCAGCCCCACATTGTGGGCATTGGGCTGGGGGGCGTGGACCCAGGCCGCCATTTGGCGCCGGTGGACGCACAAGCAGCCACAGGGTGGGAACATCCGCTTGGCACCTGTGCCCATAGGCCCGGAGTGGCTGGGGGCTTCTGGGACACCGGCCACTCAGAGGATGTTCCCGGGACCCAGGCCACTTTGGTGCCTGTGTATGCAAATTAACCTGCCATCTTTGTCGGGTTAATCTGCATACTCACTCCTGATTGGCTGGTGAGCGTAGCGGAGAGACGGTCAATTTACATGCTTCTCTTTTATTATATAGAATATATATATGATAATGACAGGAGACTAGACTTTGAGTAGTGAGCACACAATGGAATATAATAATGATGTATTATAAAATTATATACCTGAAGCTTATATAATGTTACTAATAACTGTTACCCCAATAAATTTAATTTTTAACGGAGTCAATGTATATGAAATATCAAGAATAATCAAATTTGTAGAGACAGTCAGCATATTAGTGGTTGCTTACGGCTGAGGGTAACAGGGGAATTGGAGAGTGATATCAAAAAAATATGGAGTTCCTTTCTGAGATAATGAAATTTTTCAAAAATTGTGATGATGGTTGCATAATTCTGTGAATATTCTAAACACCACTGGATTATGTGCTTTAAATGGTAAATTGGCCTGGCCAGTGTGGGTCAGTGGTTGAGCATCAACCTATGAACCAGGAGGTCACAGTTCAATTCCTAGTCAGGACACATGCCTGTGTTGCAGGCTCGATCTCCAATTGGGAGTGTGCAGGAGGCAGCCAATCAATGATTCTCTCTTATCATTGATGTTTCCATCTCTCTCCCTCTCCCTTCCTCTGTAAAATCAATAAAAACATAAAAAATATATATTTATATAAATTATATTGCCTTGGCCGGTGTTGCTCAGTGGTTACAGCACTGGCTCACACACCAGAGGGTTGTGGGTTCAATTCCCAGTCAAGGGTATGTACCTGGGTTGCAGTTTCTATCCCTGGCCCTGGTCAGGACACATGTGGGAGGCAACCAATCGATGTGTCACTCTCATATAGATGTTTCTCTCTCTCTTTCTCTCTCCCCCCTCCGTCTTTCCCTTCCACTCTCTCTAAAATAATCAATAGAAAATACATCCTCCGGGTGAGGATTAACACCCCCCCCCGATAAAAGGTAAACTGCAAGGCATTCTATCTCAATAAAGCTGTTAGAAAATAAAGAAAAAGGAAAGGTGTAAGAGACATATTAACCAAAATGTTTAGATACTTTTCAAACAAATCACCTTTTAAAAATACCTTTACAAATTTGAATAGTGAATGGATAATGTGATATTAGAATTACTATTAATATTTGATATGTAACAATGGTATTATCAGCTGGTTAAAAAAAGGGATACATTTTTCTTGGAAATACATACTAATATATTTATGAATAAAATAATAAGTATAGGGTCTACTTCAAAATAATCTAGGGGAAAGTAGGAAGAATGTGTTTGTATGTGTGGGGGAGGATGGATAAGTAAAACAAGACCAGCCATCTATCTATCTATATAAAAGCCCAGCGACCGTAATGGCGGAACAACCAGAACGACCGGTCGCTATGATGCACACTGACCACCAGGGGGAAGATGCTCAACGTGTGCTCCCACAGCGGGAGTGCTGCTCAGCCAGAAGCGGGGCTCATGGCTGGCGAGCGCAGTGGCGGTGGCAGGAGCAAGCAGTCGGATATCCCCCAAGGGGTCCCAGATTGTGAGAGGGCACAGGCCAGGATGAGAGACACCCCCACCCCTCGCCCCCGTGCACAAATTTCATGCATCGGGCCTCTAGTATATTAATAATTGTTGAAGCTGAGTAATGGATACATGGGATTATAAAAATCTCTCTACTTCTGTATATGCTTAAAATTTTAATAAAAAATTTAAAAGATTAGTGATTTAATATTCCACTAAAATTAATCAAGGCAAATAATTCATTTATCTTTGCTATTATTTTTCCAAAGTCTATTTATTATACTATGAACATCATACAGGAACACTCTAGTTGCCTTTTTCTCTTCTTTTTTTCTTTTAAAAAAATGTTTTTTATTGATTTCAGAGAGAAGTGAGAGGGAGAGATAGAAATATCAATGATGAGAGAATCATTGTCTGCCTCCTGCACGCACCACACTAGGGATCAAGCCTGCAACCCAGGCATGTGCCCTGACCAGAAATCAATCAAACAATGACCTCCTGGTTCATAGGCTGATGCTCAACCACTGAGCTATGCCAGCCAGAGTGCCTTTTTCTTTTTGATGGTCATTTTCTTCATTTTTTCTATAAACAGATAAGTATATAGGGAAAAAAACACAATATTAACCAGGGAAAAAAGAAAATTACCTACAATTCTGAGATAACTACTATGTATTATCCAATATTTTGGCACACATTTCATTACATTTCTAGGCATATATATATGACATTAATAGTCAACATTAATACGTGTACTTAAAAAAAATCATACTATTAATACAGGTTTGTGACCAGCTTTCTTCCTCCCCTTCTTCTGATATATTTAAAGAGTATGACCAAGATGCTTTTACAATTCTTATACCACTGATATTGTTTGCCCCATAACCTGACATGCTTTGTGGACAATTTTTTCTTCTCTCTGATGGGTGTTTCTTCTCTCTGATGAGACTCATTTACCTGCCAGACAGTCGAATTCATATATAACAATGTTATATCAGAATTTTGCAAATATTCATGCAAAATGTAAAATATTAGCTAACTGCTTCAAATTAGCCAATATGATTTTGATTGGGAAGGGCACTCCCGTTGCCTAGCATAAGCCAGATTCTTTTCAGCCCTGGAGGACTTAGATTCCTCTAGGTGGTTCTCAACCTTCCTAATGCCGCGACCCTTTAATACAGCTCCTCATGTTGTGGTGACCCCCAACCATAAAATTATTTTCGTTGCTACTTCATAACTGTAATTTTGCTACTGTTATGAATCATAATGTAAATATCTGATATGCAGGATGTATTTTCATTGTTACAAATTGAACATAATTAAAGCATAGTGATTAATCACAAAAACAATATGTAATTATAAATGTGTTTTCCAATGGTCTTAGGCGACCCCTGTGAAAGGGTCGTTCGACCCCCAAAGGAGTCGCAACCCACAGGTTGAGAACCGCTGGTCTAGGAGATCCGTCTGCCACCAGAACTACAATTCCCAGCACTCCTGGTGCTCCCTACACTCTGGGCTTCCACTTCTGGTCCTGGGGCTGCCACCAGTACTACTATTCCCAGAATTCCGGGTGCTCCCCACGCTCTTAGTTTTCCTGTTCCACGGCCTCCCACTCTGCCAAGTCCTCCAGGCTGCCAGCTCTCCCTCTCTGCTCTCCGTCTGGCGACTTGGGGAGCCAAGTTCCCCAAGTCATTCCACTCTCTGCCAGCTATTCCGCTCTGCTCTCCGCCTGGCGGCTAGGGGGGACGTGGCTCCCTCGGTCACTGGGAGCGACCGAGGGAGCCACGTCCCCCCAAGCTTCCGGCTCTCCTGCTCTGCTCTCCACCTGGCAGCTTGGGGGGAGCGACCGAGGGAGCCACGTTCCCCCAAGCCACTGGCTCTCCTGCTCTGCTCTCCGCCCTGCGCCTCTGTATGCAAATTAACCCGCCAGCTTTGTCGGGTTGATTTGCATACTCACTCCTGATTGGCTGGTGAGCGTAGCAGAGGGATGGTCAATTTACATGTTTCTCTTTTCTTATATAGGATTTTATATATTATGTATATTATACAGTAGATAAATATTCTAATTGTTATGCCTCATTTATATGAGGCATTCAAGCCACAGACTTTAAAATGAACCGTTAGCCCTTGGTCCAGATGTGGAACTAAAACAAAGCATGGGGGAAAAGGACACATGAAGAGAGTCAGTGAAGACTGGGGTTTACTCAAGTTTTTTAAGATAACCTCAGGATCAAGGAGAGGAGGACATACAAGAGTTAATAATAACATTCACTAGACAGGGATGAAAGAAATAGAATATATAATAAGAAAAGAAGGCTAGTAATATTAGGTACCTAAATATTTGTTCTTTGATATACTAAGAAATATGACAGAGTTCATTTTTATTTATAAAAATCTATTTCAAATGTCCATATGAGAATTTTTTTTCATTCCAAAAAAGCAAATACAATCTGATTTTAAAAATATATATATTTTTATTGATTTCAGAGAGGAAAGGAGAGGGAGAGACTGAAACATCAATGATGAAAATCATTGATCAGCTGCCTCCTGCATGCCCCCTGCTGGGGATAGAGCCTGTAACCACATGTGCCCTTGACCAGAATCAAACCCGGGACTCTTCAGTCCCCAAGCCATCGCTCTATCCACTGAGCCAAACCGACCAGGGCTATAGTCAGATTTTTTAACTAATTATTTACAGCCAAGTAACATGTAAAACTCCACAATTGTGACTATTTCAGAACAAGGTCTCATGTGTTTAGTAGCCATGGTCTATTGCGTGTTTACTCTGGTGCCAGACAATGTGCTAAATAATCATTTAACATACATTATGTCATTAATTCTCATAAAATGCATGAGGTTAGTATTATCATTCCATTTCACATATGTGAAAATTAAGATTTAGAAAGCTTAATTAACCTGTCCAAAGACATGCATCTAGTCCTTGGCAAAGCTGATATTTGAAACAAAGTCCAATAATAAAGCCTATGATGCTAATTATGCCATAATGATCCCAAAGCCTGTATTAAGGTGAGTAACAATAATATGAATCAGTTAGGTATGTGAGGTCACATGGTCAGAGTCCTATTACTAACAATTCTCAATAAAGGTGATTATCTGAAAAATTCCACAAATTTTCTCATCCCTAGCACTTTATCACTCAGGGCCAAACTTCATATTGAGCTTAGCCATCCTATATTGTATTCCTTTAGACTGCCTTTTCAAAGTGATATATAGATAATACAGTCTAACATAATGGATAAGCAGTATGGTACACTGGAGCTGGAATTAGATTTTAGCTCTAATGTTAATTCAGAAATATTTACTAGTTAGTGTAGGGGTCCTAGGCAAGTCTAACTTTTTTCTTTGATTACTCACCTGACCTAAATAAACAAATAACAACTAATAAAATCTATTCCGCCTTCTGCAAAGGGTGGTTGTGAAGATCAAATGAGATGTGACATGAGAGACTTTGTAAAATCTAAAACACAAATGGTACTATTATTCATTTAAGAGACTCAGAAGTTGTCTCCCAAAATGAAGCCCTTATTCTTTTCCCCACCCCAAGACACACTTACATGTTAACATATACTAGTAAAAATCTGGAGGTAAATGTCATATATAACAGAGAAATGAAGAAATGATGGGAAGAGTTAGTCGCACATGCTCTCTTCCTGAAGATGGCGGTGGCTAGAGATGCCTGTGGCTTAGGAGAACTGGCTTCAGGGAAAGGGGGGCGGCTCCACCTAGGGATTCCTGAAGCTGTTTGTGGAACATGTGGATTCCTACATGAAACAGCCTGGGAATGAGACTGCGGGTACAGAGCTAAAGAAGTTGGATGAACAGTACCAGAAGTGTAAGTTTACGGAACTCAACCTTGTTCAAAAGAAAAGGAGGCTGAAGGGTCAGATTCCTTTCTTACCATTTGCAACAGCATGTATGGAACTGGAGAGCACTATGCTAAGTGAAATAAGCCAGTCAGAGAAAGATAAATATTACATGATCTCACTCATTTATGGAATATAATGAACAATATAAACTGATGAACAAAAACAGATCCAGAGACAGAGAAGCATCGACCAGACCGTCAAACCTCAGAGAGAAGGTAGGGGAGGGTGAGGGTAAAGGGGAGAGATCAACCAAAGGACTTGTATGCATACATATAAGCCTAACCAATGGACCCAGACAACAGGGGCGTGAGGGCATGAGTGGGGGTGGGGGGGAGATAGGAGAGGTAATGGGGCAATAAGGACACATATGTAATACCTTAATCAATCAAGAAAAAAAATTTTTTTAAAAGACTTAAAAGTCAAAAAAAATAAAATAAAAATAAAGGGTCAGATTCCTGAAATAAAGCAGATTTTAAAAATTTTGAAATGCATGCAGAAGAAGAAAGAGTACACCAATTCAATGGAGACCAGATTCTTACTGGCAGATAACCTGTACTGCAAGCTTTAGTTCCTCCTAACGATAAAGTGTGTCTGTGGTTGGGGGCTAATGTAATGCTTGAATATGATATTGATGAAGCTCAGGCATTGTTGAAAAAAAATGTAACCACTGCCACAAAGAATCTGGATTCTCGTGAGGAAGACCTTGACTTTCTTCAAGATCAATTTACTACCACTGAAGTCAGTATGGCCAGGGTTTATCATTGGGACATAAAGAGAAGAAACAAAGATGATTCTACCAAGAACAAAGCATAATTCTGGCAATGAAAAATGTGGTTCATTTTTCCAAACTTGTTCTTTTAAATATTCCAAAGCTTATTCTTAAAGGTTGGCACTAGTTTGAATGTTTTTTTAAAACAGTAAGGATGATAATTAAAATTTTGAGATAAACACCAACACCATTTTATTTATTTATGAAAACAAAATTAGTTCCAAATATTTTATGGGATTAGCAGTATTTTTTTATTTTTTGCATTTCCAACATAGTAAATGCTACTTTCATTATTTTTTGTTTGTCATAAGAAAAGTCTTAGTTGAAATGGCTGAAAACTGATGTACGCTGAGGAGGCTGAATTCTAGACACTTTAGCACAGTTTACTTCTTTATTATATGATGTTACTCTCACTTAAATATTTGCAAACTTGCTTTTCTTCAGTACATATGGAGCTTTATGGTCCTCTGTTGTTGTGACATATAATATTCTGTACATTATAGGAAATGGTCATTTGCCCTCTTAAGTTTTAAGAGGGTTGTTAAGACAACACTTTTTCCTGTCCCCTGTAAGTAAGTGCACAGTGTCTTTGCAATGCCACCATAAGGGAGATTTGAGCCAACATGAAATAACAAAATTACCCAGTCAAAACTGCATTTCTTAGCTGTTCTCCAAAGCAGCTGAACAAGAATATTAAGATTAAAAACAACGGTTGAAAAGACTTGTGTTTTTTAAATTTTATTCATGTTAAAACCATAGTAGTGGGTGATACAGATTCTGGTAAAAACACAAATGTATTATTCCATATCCATGTAGTAAAAAAGTATACGTGTACAATGTATTGTACTTGTATTTCATGATATTAAAACAGTAAAGTTAAAACTGGGGAAAAAAATGATGGGAAATTAAGGATAAATGGAAAAGAAGAGTGGGATACTATAGGAAACCTTTCGAGCAGCAGTCACCAACTGGTGGTCCACGGACCACTGGTGGTCCGTGAGGTCCAAAAGGTTGGCGACCGCTATACTATAGGACTTACATATTTTGGGGCCAAGCAGACCATGCAGCATTAATCTAAAGCCGCTTTAATAAAAATATCCACTTTAGTGTGCAGAAGAAGATGGCGGTCTCCACAGGAGTTAAAGTTCCTCATAATTTTTGCTTGTTGGAAGAACTTGAAGAAGGATAAAAAGGAGTAGGCGTTGGTACGGTTAGCTGGAGCCTTGAAGATGATGAAGATATGATACTTACAAGGTGGACAGGCATGATTACTGGGCCACCAAGGACAACTTATGAAAACAGGATATATAGCCTGAAAGTCGAATGTGGACATAAATACCCAGAAGCTCCTCCATCAGTTAGATTTGTAACCAAAATTAATATGAATGGAACAAATAATTCCAGTGGAATGGCAGATGCACAGAGCATGCCAGTATTAGCAAAATGGCAAAATTCACATAGCATTAAAGTTGTACTGCAAGAACTAAGACATCTAATGATGTCCAAAGAAAATATGAAGCTTCCACAGCCACCAGAACGACAAACATACAATAATTAATTTTAATGGATCTCAAACTTAAATCAACAATCTCCTACTCATGTTAATGTCTTGATTAAATATCACAATGCAAAATACCCAAACATTAAGTAAAAGAATGCCAACTGGTAAACATGACCTGGACATGTGTAAGAATATATTTAATATATGTACACACATTATGTTTTCAGGTAACAGGAGAAAAATTGCAGCACAATTTTTTTAAGGCTCTGTCATTTAAACATAAACCTGGAGTATTAAAAATAGAATTCAGGTTTACAAGATGAAAGTACGGTGATTTTTACTAAAAAGTAAAAATTTCAAGAAGGAAAAAAGAGAAATGGCATGCTTTATCCATCTTGCTTAGTGAAAGAGCTTCAATTTAAATTGTCTAAAGTAGAAGGTACAATGAATATTGTCTCAAATTGTTTTAATTTTTTAAGTGGTGTGGGTGCTGACTACCAATAGTATCAAAAATATGTTCAGGATTGTTTTGATACCTGTGTTTACAATAAAAAAATGTCATGGGGAAGGTCAATGAATTTCTGTTAAAAGCTGTTTCTGTGTGTTACATGTAACAGACATGGTAAATATTTGTTTACAGTCTTTGTTTGACAATCCATGCATTTAGTTTTAAGTGAAATCAGCAAAAAGGAAATAGGTGAATGGATATGTGATTTTTGAGATTAAAGTTAGTCTTAAAATGTAAATAAAATGTGGATCATGTTCTCAAAAAAAAATATCCACTTTACACAGTTGGACTTATGCATTAAATAATGAGCTCTAACAGTTTTCTCTTATAGGATGCTAGCAATTCCTCCTCTACTTTATCATTAACACACTAAAATCTTACAAGAGAAGAGATAATTTGGTTAATACCTTATTCCAGCCGCTGGCATGAACTGTGGTCTCCAGTGTACATTCCCGATATGTCTGATATGTCACTGGCCTGTAGAAATTTTTTTAAAAGTCTGTGTCACTAAGTAGAAAAATTCTAAATTTCCAGGTGAATAAATATACAGTCATTACTCTAATGTTGTAGGAACTTTTTGCAAAACTAATACAGATAATTCAACATATTGTTTTGTTTTGAGATATGGCTATTAACATTTGGTATACACTTTTCTTCAAGCATTCTCAATAGGCTGAGATGCATATTACCAGTTTCGAAAATCAGTTAACATAACAAGTAATAATAAAAATAATAAATTTTTATAATTGCATTAAAGTTACCCAACAGGATTTCTATATTGTAGATAAACATAAACACTTGGATTATTAATATGGGATCAAATAATAAGTATTATCTTATTAATAACATTAAAAGCATAATTTTATTTTTTAAGACAAAAAATCTAAAATATTTAAAAATTAAAGAGACTTGTTACTGGAACATTTTTCAAATTGAGGATATAAGAAGTTGTAATAAACAAGGCCAATAAACGGAGCTCTATTTTTAACTTGGTGTCTTATAACATAAAATCCTAGAGGGCAGAGAGAGAAGCCTTTCTGATTGTTTCCAGGAATGTTTTAGTTATGCCAAAATTCAAATCACTGAGCGACGACAATGCTCAATCAATAATTTTTTAATGTTTTTATTGATTTTTAGAGAGAGAGGAAGGGAGAGGGATAGAGAGATAGAAACATCGATGAGAGAGGAACATCTTCCATTGGCTGCCTCCTGCACACACCCCTACTGGGGATCAAGCCTGCAACCTCAACATGTGCCCTGACCAAGAATTGAACTGGCGACCTCTTTTTTCCTGGGTCGATGCTCAACTGCTAAGCCACACCAGCTGGGCTCAATCAATAATTTATTGAGGGACTTTGAGTACTATATTTTAAGTCTTGGTTTCATGTGCAAATTAACAATAACAACAACAAAATACTTGATAACCAAGTAACATATGTAAGCATGAACAGCTTAGATAATAGATTTAGTAAAATGTAAGCCCCCTTTTGTGGGCAAATTATTAACATACTAGAGGCCCAGTGCAAGGATTCGTGCACTGGCGGGGTTCCTCGGCCTGGCCTGTGGGGATTGGGCCAAAACTGGATCTTCGACATCCCCCAAGGGGTCCCGAATTGTGAGAGGGCGTGAATTCATGCACCGGACCTCTAATATGCATCTAAGATCTTTGATTAATCTCTTTTCGCCCTCCCCCTTTCCCCCTCCCCTCTGAGATTCATCAGTCTGTTCCATGTTTCCATGCCTGTGGTTTCCACTACTGCATTGAGCATCTGCCCCCTGGTGATCAGTGAGTGTCATAGCTACCGGTTGGACGGTCAGATGGTCACTTAGGCTTTTATATATATAGATTAGAGGCCCAGTGCATGAAATTGATGCATGTGGGGGAGGGGCTCTCAGCCTGGCCTGCAACCTCTCCAATCCAGGACCCCTCAGGGGATGTCTGACTGCCTCTCGCAATCTGGAACCACTGGCAACTAACTGCTTGCCTGCCTACCTGCCTGATCGCCCCTAACCCCTCTGCCTGCCTGCCTGATCGCCCCTAACTACCTCTGCCTGCCTGATCATCCGGGACCGCAGGGCGTGCAGCTTGTCCCTCTCCCAGGCCGCAGGAGTAGGCGCAGCCGCTGGCACCCGGGACCGCGGGGCGGGCAGCTTGTCTCTCTCCCAAGCTGCAGCCCCAGCCACTAGCACCCGGGACCACAGATCATGCAGCTTGTCCCTCACCCGGGCCGCAGGTGCAGCTGCTGGCACCCAGGATCTCAGGGCGGGCAGCTTGTCCCTCTCCTGGCCACAGCCTGGCTGGTCCCCATTCCTCTCTTGCGAGCTCATTTGTGCCTGGCTGGTCCGCATTCCTCTCTCCCCCGTGTTGAGTGTCTGAGCCATTACAGCATGACAACCATTTGCATATTAGCTCTCTATTATATAGGATATGTAAAAAAGAGAGAAGTCTTATTTTAAAATCCATCTCAAAGGTATTTTCTGATCTGACCACTCAACTCTGTGATTTCTTCAGCCTGTGAATACAGACGACTGCTAACAGCTACCACTTATTGGCAGCCTACTGTTATGTTTTATTTTTCACATATTTCATATTATCATTTTATATATTAGGAAACTGAAGCTCAGAAAAGCTAAGAGACTATCCCAAATCCACATAGCTGGCAAGAGCAATGTAGGAATTTATACTCAATTAGATATGGCCCTAAAGGCCAAACTATTTTAACTTAGGATTTTGACACATGACATGATAAAGTCTAGATGCCACATGTAGCTAACAAGCACTTGAAATGTGGCTAGTGATGTGCTGAAAGTGTAAATACACACCAGATTTCAAAGAAAAAAGAATGTAAAGTATCTCATTAATAAGTCATTATATTGAGTATATATTAAAACTATATTTTAATATATTACATTAAATAAAATGTTATTTAAAATCATAATTTAATTTTTATATGGCTGCAAAAAATTGTAATTACATATATATGACTTTCATTATCTCTATTGGAAAGTGCTGGTCTAGGTATTTCAGAATAATGGTTATGATGACATGGGTATCATTCTTTTATACAAGTCAAAATAAAATCAATACTACAGTGATGCTGAGATACCAGGGGTGACCTTTTTAATAAGATTTTATATAACCAATTTCACCCCAATAAATTTAATTTAAAAAATATATATGTTATATACTACCTTCCTGATATATTCCCATCCAAATGAGCTTAGTATTTTTTTTTTAGAAAACTTGTACTAAATACTACGTGTTTGTAAATCCTAAACTTCAGAAGATACTATACAGTCTACCTACCTATATTCTCCCTGAAGCTTTACTTGTGTATATCAGCCCCTTCACTTCCTTTCCTGAACTGTTTGATGCTACTGTGGGTCACAGTAGATCTTATTGGTAGTTTGTCTATCAGGCTAAAATAGCATCCTTCAGAATGAAATGATTTGAAACATATGTACACACATATATGCACATTAACAATCCAGCAGATTAAAATAATCAAAGGACATCTAATACATAGAAAAGTGTAGCAGAAAAGCCAGCCCTTTCAAATGAGCTACTTGAAAACAGAACAAGAAAGAAAATGGAGGGTGGGTGGTATCTTCCACCTTAAAAAATACTGCCATGAACCTATATAATAATTCTAGTTCATGCTCAGCAGGTGTGGCTCAGTGGTTGGTCGACCCATGAACCAAGAGATCACCAATATGATTCCCAGTCAGGGCACATGCACGAGGTGTGAGCTTGAAACCCAGTGAAGGGTGTACAGGAGGCAGCCCATCAATGATGTTTCTCTCTCATCAATGTTTCTATCTCTCTATCCCTCTCCCTCTTCTCTCTCTAAAAATGAAAACGTATTTTTAAAAAAATGTTTTAAGTAATTCTAGCTCTAGCCAGTCTTGCTCAGTGAACAGAGCATTGGCCCATGGACTAAAGGGCCCCAGGTTCGATTCTGGTCAAGGGCACGTACCTCAGTTGCAGACTCCATCCCAGCCCTGCGGAGTGCGTGGGGGAAGCAATCATCAATGTGTCTCTCTCACATCAATGTTTCTCTCTCTGTCTCTCTTCCTCCCTTCTACTCTCTCCAAAAATCAATGGAGAAATATCCTCAGATGAGGATCAACAACAAAAAATAATTCTAGTTCATCATCAGATAGTTATTTTTAAGGTATTAGTAAAAGCACTTAACAACTTTCAAAAGTGTATTTCTGATAATCACACATATTTTTTTTTCAAAATTGGCTAAAATCTACTAGAACATTTCTTCTTGACTGCTAAAATAGGATATATGTTGAGTTCAATATTCCTTAAAAAATAAAAGACCTCTGCTTTAGTATTTGCCATTTGAAAATTACATCAGATATCCTTTAGATTCTATAAAGGAAACATCTTAACATGTCTTAAAAGTAAAAATATTTATCTTTGAGTAGAAGAAAAATACTGAAAATAAACACAATACAAAAGGAAAAATGAGATTTCTGAAAAAAAATTTTATTCAGGTGCCTAACCACCAGAGATACCAATTTCAAAAATAATTATATCAGTATTCAGAGTCTAGAGAAAAATAAATAAATAAATAAATAAAATTCATCAAAAATAAGATT
>NW_005871067.1:7899232-7947310 GCF_000147115.1 Myotis lucifugus | reverse complement strand
GAGAACAATGATCAGCTGCCTCCTGCACACCCCCTACTGGGGTATGTGCCCGCAACCAAGGTACATGCCCTTGACCGGAATCGAACCTGGGACTCTTCAGTCCACAGGCCGACGCTCTAGCCACTGAGCCAAACTGGTCAGGGTGGAAACAGAATTTTTTTGTCTTATATATCTCAGTTATTCTACACCCAGCCCCAATAGCTTGTACAAGTTTTGTTTGTTTTGGCAAACAAAATTTCTTCAAATCTTACATGAAACATCAATATATAACATATGTGAAAGTATAGCTATTCTGGTTTAAGAGCAGTGGAGAGGCACTAATAAACCCCACCCACTCACCCTGTCCTCACCTCTGCAAGGGCCCAGAAGGCTCCATAGAATACTTTGAAATCCACAGCCATCTCCAAATTTCCTATTGTCTTATTTCCCAACACCTATATTGTAATCTCCTCTCCATATTTATTTATTTTTATTTTTTGTAAATCTTCACCTGAAGATATTTTTTCCATTGATTTTTAGAGAGACTGGAAAGGAGGGAGGGGGAAAGAGAGAGACAAAGAGAAACTTCGACGCGAGAGAGACACAATGATTAGTTGCCTCCCACACATGCCCCATCTGGGGCCAGGGATCAAACCAACAACCCAGGTATGTGCCCTTAATGGGGAATCAAACCAGCATGGGGCTGACACTCTAACTACTGAGCAAACCAGCCAGGGCTCCATATTTGTTTTTAAACTTTCCTATATATAAGGTTAAGAAGATCCAAATGTAATTTTCATTTCACTGTTTCCTATATATAATTGCATTTTTACATTTGCTCATGTCACCTTAACAAAATGAATTCTCGTTAAACCCATATTGCTTCCTTCTACTACATGGTAACATATAAACTCTGCCTACATGAAAGTAAGGAATTACCTTACTACAACAACACTGTAGCATCTGAATTTTGGCCCTTTTATTATTTACTAGAGGCCTGGTGCACGACATTTGTGCACTCAGGGGGTGAGGATCCCTCAGCCCAGCGTGTGCCCTTTTGCAGTCCGGGAGCCCTCGGGGGATGCCCGACTGATGGCTTAGGTGGGGAGCGGGCCTAAGCCACAGTTAGACATCCTTAGCGCTGCCACGGAGGTGGGAGAGGCTCCCGTCACTGCTGCTGCACTTGCCAGCCATCAGCCCAGCTTGTGGCTGAGTGGCACTCCCCATGTGGGAGCACACTGACCACCAGGGGGTAGCTGCTGCATTGAGCGTCTGCCCCCTGGTGGTCAGTGCACGTCATAGCAACCAGTCATTCTGCCATTTGGTCTATTTGCATATTACCCTTTTATTATATAGGATTTATTTATTTTATATTTTATTGATTTTAACTGAGAAAAAGGGAGAGGGATAAAGAGTTAGAAACATCAATTAGCTGCCTCCTGCATGCCCCCTACTGGAGATTGAGCCTGCAACCAAGGTAAATGCCCTTGACCAGAATCCAACCTGGGACCCTTCAGTCCGTGGGCTGATGCTCTATCCACTGAGTAAAACCGGTTAGGGCTGAATTTTGGCCCTTTTAGAAAAAGAAGAGATGTCATCCTGTTTTAGATAGTTGCCAACGTTCATTAAAACAAATGTTTTTTCTAATTCATATCAATTCCTTAATGATTCTCAGCAAAAAATTAGGAAAAATGAATTTTTAAGATTTATAAAAAATGATGTGGTTCTATTTTAATATACTTTCACTATAAGCCTCTTGCCTTTAGCTGTAAGGGAGGGAGGGGGAAAGAGAGAGAGAAAGTCAGAACCATAGCTAGGAGCTGAGTTCACACTATAAGAATATAGCAGTAGTTCCATGGGCAGATGGTGCAACCCCAAAGTACAGCAACATCTGGGATACCTAAAATACAGATGTAATGTTAATCCCAAAGTACAAGACATAAAAACCGAGCCATTATATTTGTGTTGGCCACTAGAGAATGGTAGTAAAAGTGGTCAGGACAAATAATATAGCTTGTATTTACTCAGTGAAAGTATCTGCTGAAACCTGACAGCTCAACAAGAAAATACAAATAGTCAAATCCATGTTGGAATAGTTAAATCACTTCTTTGATGCAAATATTGTCACTCAAAACACAAACAGAGATGCTTTGAAAAAGCAAGAGAAGAAAGAGTGAAAAAAATTAAGTGATAAAAGAAGTTACACCGTTTATGTAAAACAAAGTCTTAACCAACCCACTGCAGAAGACTACTTAGAGAAGCAATGGTAACTCACTGGCTGAGGAGCACTTGCAATGCCTTATGTAGAGGCTCTTTCAGTTCCTGGGACACTCTTTCCCCAAGATGAGCCAAGCAGTCTTCTACTGGGTTAGCAGGGCTGAACACTGGAGACGTGTGCTGGTCAAAGCCTATGTTGGTGAAGGCTAAGACAGGGCAAAAGAAAATCTAATTCAATATATATTATCAAAAGTTGTGCTATAAAAGCTCAGGGGATTAAGACAACTGCTACTGAGAATGAGCTAAGTTATAAGTCACTTATAAAGGTCAGAAAATCACTACAAGATATCAATCTTTCCTGGATAGGTCCTACATTTAGAGATTTTTTTTTTAAGAAAATATGTTTATGGAACATCTTAGTTTCCATAAGAAAAAGACTAAACTGAAATGTTAAAATATACAAACCAATTTAGTGCATTATTATAGACCAATGTGATATAAGAATGATATATGAGAGGCAACTGCCAGATCTATCATCCTTCTCTTAATATTTTCCTTTTAAACTTTTGTTTTTTACCTTTATAAATGCAGCACTGTTTTTTAATATATCTTTATTGATTTCAGAGAAGAAAGGAGAGGGAGAGAGATAGAAACATCAATGATGAGAGAGAATCATTGATTGGCTGCCTCCTGCACACCCCTTACTGGAGATTGAGCCTGAAACCCAGGCATGTGCCCTTGACCAGAATCGAACCCAGGACCCTTCAGTTCACAGGTCGATGCTCTATCCACTGAGCCAAACTGGCTAGGGCAATGTGGCACTTCTTAAACCAGACTCAAATCAGTTTATTCCACCTCAGAAAATGAGTCAATTACTTCCATTCCCTTTTTAAATTGAACTTTTTAACTCCACGAATAAATGTTAAAACTCTGAAGATTATACAAGTAGACAAATTGCACATGGATAAAGAGTCATAGCCTGTTCTCCTCAGCTCAAACCGTCAGCTTCTCATTTGCTTCTTTACTCCATGTTATACTGACTTAGCCATTCTCAAAATGCAGGATAACAAGCAGAATCATTGTTGTTCCAAGGTACAAACAGGATTCAGGGCACAGAATCCCAGTAAAGTAAGCAGCTTACACCCACTCACAAGAGTTATCAATAATCTCCATGAAGTATTTATTGCATTAATCTAAGGCTTGCTCCTAGAAGGCTGTTACGTATACTACTTCTTTATTAAGTGTATGAAAGATGCACAAATATTTTGTTGTCTGAGCAAGCTTGAGGATGCGCATTATAATGGTCAGTCTTGGTTAATAAGAGGGTTCAATGAGGTGAGTGCAATTAAGCCTTTGTTGTTGTTTCTCTTCTTTTGACCTTTTGCCCATTTTACTATGTATAAGTACTGCCACCAGAAGTGGACAAAGACTTAAAATAGAATTGGAACTTTAGTCAGTTAAAAATAGTGGTTGGGGTGTGTGGGAGGTAGCCGATGGATGTTACACTCCCATATCGATGTTTCTCTCTTCTCCCTTCCTCTCTCTCTAAAAATCAATAAAATACTCTGAAAATGAAAATGTTGGTAAAGACCCTGGCCAGGTGGCTCAGTTGGTTGGAGCATCGTCCTGTACACCAAACGGTTGCAGGTTCGATTTCTGGTCAGGGTGCATACAGAAGGCAACGGAGCAATGTTTCTCTCTCACATCGATGTGTGTGTTTTTTTCTCTCTCTCTCAATCTCTCTCTCTCTCTCTCTCTCTCTCTCTCTCTTTGTTAAGTATATATTTATTGATTTCAGAGAGGAAGGGAGAGGGAGAGAGATAAAAACATCAATGATGAAAGGGAATCCTTAAAAGGCTGCCTCCTGCACGCCCCACACTGGGGATTGAGCCTGCAACCCTGGCATGTGCCTTGACCAGGAATAGAATCATGGCCTCCCGGTTCACAGGTCGACGCTCAACCACTGAGCAATGATGAACAAGCACGTGATCACATGCTCTTGCACTCGCACGTGCGCTCTCTCTCTCTCTCTCTAAACATATCCGTGGGTGAGGATTTAAAAAAAATTTTTAATGTCGGCAAAGGAAAATAAAAGACTAAAATTAGGTTTCTGGATGATTTGTAAATCTCTATTCATATTCTTTATTAACAGGGAACTGATTTTATAAACATGATTTATAATTTTTCTTGTTAAAAATTATTGGGCAATAGCCCAAATGGAGTGGCTTGGTGGTTGAGCATCGACCTACATACCAGGAGGTCACGGTTCAATTCCCAGTCAGGGCACATGCCTGGGTTGCAGGCCCAATCCCCAGTGTGGGGTGTGCAAGAGGCAGCGGATCAATGATTCTCTCTCATCATTGATGCTTCTATCTCTCTCTCTCTCTCCCTCTCCCTTTCTCTCTGAAATCAATAAAAATATATTTTTTAAAACAATTATTGGGCAATATATATCCACACAAAAACTTGTACTAGGCACTGGCCAGTGTGGCTGAGCTGGTTGAGCATTATCCCATGCACTGAAAAGTCACTGCACTGAAAGGTCACTGGTTCGATTCCTGGTCAGGGCACATGCCCATATTGTGGGTTCAAAATAATCCAAATGCTCTCTTCAATAATAAGGGAATGATTGAACAGTCATTCAATGCATTGAATTTCATTTAGTTACTACAATGATAACAATTTTTAAAGTTTATGACATAATTTAAGTACAAAACATACGGCTATAAAATTACATCTATATTACTATTACAACTATCTATAGCAGTGGTCACCAACCGGGGCCCACGGAGGTCCGAAAGGTTGGCAACAGCTGATCTATAGCATATATAATGCAAAACTGAAAGCAGTTTGCTCATATTTTTTAAAAAATTTATTTTACTGATTTTTTACAGAGAGGAAGGGAGAAAGAGAGAGTTAGAAACATCAATGAGAGAGAAACATCGATCAGCTGCCTCCTGCACACCTCCCACTGGGGATGTGCCTGCAACCAAGGTACATGCCCTTGACTGGAATCAAACCTGGGACCTTTCAGTCCGCAGGCCAACGCTCTATCCACTGAGCCAAACCAGTTAGGGCAGTTTACTCACATTTTTCCCCTTAATGTTGTTACATTGAATGGAAAGTACCTTAACATGATTGTTGAACCCATCACTTAACATCAGAAAAGGCTACATTTAAACTGTTGTGGACAGTTAGGAAAAATTTAGAAACATATCCCCTAGGAAAGAAAAATGAGTAACCACTAGTTTCACTCTTATAATCCTGTACCAATGAAGCTGTGTAATGTTGAGAACACACTATTGTAAAGAATCAAATTAAACCAACTGTAAACCACACCAAACAGAATCTTCTAATTGACTAGGAAAGTAATAATAAAGAGACCTTCAGAAATTTCTTTGTCCAGAAATCTTAGCTCTTCTTCAATTTCAGTTTTAACTTTTAATAATACTTCTTGATCCAGAGATTGTGAAGCTACATCTTGTTGAACTCCTGAAACCAACAGAAAGGTTATTATTGACAGAGGCAGAGAGAAGCCATTAATATATGGGTAGTATTTTAACTAAGTAAAAAATATAAAATTAAAATTATCAAAGCTAGGGGGCTGGGAGATATTTAAAAATGATAAAGGTGAAGCTTGGGTAAGTTATATCACTACTATGGAGAAGCTATGATTGGAACTCAGGTCAATCTGAACACAAAACTATTAATGCAGGCTGTCCTCATCTTCTGGTTGGGTGATTAGAAAGGAGGTATCTCAGAAACATTTTTGACATTAAAGAAAAGGAAACCTGAAAGGTTGTTTAGATCAGTGATAATATATTTTGATAGTGATCTTTATGGTTCCTTATCTTTACATAAACTGCAGCCCAAGAGAAAGCCTATAATCATCAAAAGATATATATTCTCCAACTTAAGAAAACTATATTCTCACGCAGTAAAAGGGAAAAAAAAGGTGTTGGTCTCTAGCACAGAATAGAGAACTAAGGGAAAGAGTCTGAAGGAAAAAAATATACCAGTTACTTAACTACTTACTAATTTCTCCTGCCTCAGATATTTGCAGAACTTCATCATTTCTTCTAAAACAATGAATGCAAATAAGATACTCTCTACCCCACCTATTCAGAATATATTTATATTACTTTTCCATATTATTTGTTTTCTACCACTGACAAGTTTTATAAAGAGAGGGATTAGCTGTTTATGTTTTCATTTTTGCAAGCAAAATATTCTGAATTCAAAGATAAGTTTATTAATTTAGACCAAGAAACTTGATTATTATAGCATCTATGAATCTTTAAAATACCACTGAAAAACAAAAGGTTAAACATTTCTCTAACTTAGATTTTAAAGTTGACAAAAGTAATTGTCCTTTAAGCCACATAAGACACTTTCCTTCTTTTCTGTTTTTATTTTATTGATATCAGAGAGGAAGGGAGAAGAAGAGAGAGATAGAAACATCAATGATGAGAGAGAATCATTGATCTACTGCCTCCTGCACGCCCACACTGGAGATCGAGGCCACAACCCAGGTATGTGCCCTGCCGTGAATAGAACTGTGATCTCCCGATTCGTAGGTCGACACTCAATCACTGAGCTACGTTGGTCAAGTAAACCTTTTCCTTCTGAGCTGAGACTATCCAAAATAAAACTTAGATTCTTAAAAAAAAAATTTGTGGAAAATTTCTAGTTGAACTGCAATACAAAAAATCTCCTCAATGTAATGACTGACATATACTTTGCTTACCTAGATAGACATTTCACTTAACTTCAGCCTATATAAATACCTTAGATCAGTGGTTCTCAACCTTCCTAATGCCGCGACCCTTTAATACAGTTCCTCATGTTGTGGTGACCCCCAACCATAAAATTATTTTCGTTGCTACTTCATAACTGTAATTTTGCTACTGTTATGAATCATAATGTAAATATCTGATATGCAGGATGTATTTTCATTGTTACAAATTGGACATAATTAAAACATAGTGATTAATCACAAAAACAATATGTAATTATATTTTGTGAAATATTTATTTCTAATTACAAATAAGTGAAATTTTGTCTTGAAGCATGGTGTAGCATGGGTAACAGTCTTAATATAACAACAGTAAACTACATTGCTACATTTTGCGACAGTATGCGTAAAAAGCCAACGTCAGTGTGAAGGTTGAGATTGCTTCTTTCTCACCAGATCAGAAATTCTCCGGGCAGTCTTTGCAAGAGCACAGCGAAGATCATCTTCACAACAAGTCTTCTTCTGTATTTAGACTTGATAACCAACAAGCTGGAAAACCCTGTTTCACAAAGATATGTTGTTGGAAATGGAAGAAGAAGGCGCAACACAGTCTCAGAAAGCACAGGATATGACTGCAAACACTTGATCCAGAATTTTGTAACTGGCATTGTAGAGAAATCAGTTCTCGCTGCATCGTTGTTAATAAGTTCAATGAACTCCTCTTGTGCTGTCTCAGGAACATCTTCAACTTGGACTGTGAATGGGCTTCTGGCAAGTGCAAATGGGGTGTCAGGTAGATTTGGAAAGTACAATGAAATTTTGTCTGCAAGCATGTGCAAGTGTTCTTTCACAGAAATTATCATCGTAATCCTTTTGTCTGGTTCAATGTCATGTTCCTCAAAGAAAGCAGGTAAGGTAGGCAACATGTAAATTTTTTTTTAACTTTTTCTTTTTTTTATTTATTTATTTTATTTATTTATTTTTTTTATTGCTTAAAGTATTACAAAGGGTATTACATATGTGTCCCTTTTTTCCCCCGCCCTTGACAATCCCCTCGCCTCCCTAAGACCATCGGAAAACACATATTTTCGATGGTCTTAGGAACCGAGACACCGCTCCTCTATCCGTCTCCAGGCGGGTCCGCCCACATGCAGATACGCTCACATACAAGTACCCAGCATGGTGACATCATCGTGCCAACCCCATCACATACACCCCGTACAAATACAGGTGTATGTCACAGGGTTGGCGCCATAATGTACTTATGTGGACCAGTCACACGTGTAGAGAGCAGCAACTGTGTAGAAAGCAGCTGCTGTGTTGAAAGCAGCTACTCTGTTAAAAGCACAGCTACTGTGTTGAAAGCAGCAGTATTGGAGGTAAAACGACACTTCATGAATTATAATTACTGGATAAATGTAAAATCATGTACTGTAAAATCATCAACTACTGCAAAAAAAAAAAAATATCTGTACCATGGGAACTTAATCTGGATGCTGATCGGTCTTTTTATATTCAACTGTGGTTGATGTAAATACTGCCCCCTTGTGATAGTAACAGGTATGTAAAAAAAACAACACAGAGAATGGTAAATCATAGGAAACTTTAATGAACTGTATTGACTGAACTATGCCATGTATCATCTTTTGTATTATTAAAGCTATTGTTATATATTATTTTCATTAGCAAACCATCCCATGACAATGGACCGTGTAGAGATGACGTTAAGAAAAGAAAATATAGTGAGGATTTTTTACAGTGTGGTTTTACCTCAATAATTATAGCAGGAATTGAGAAACCACAATGTGTTATTTGTTGTGAAGTTCTATCAGCTGAATCTATGAAGCCGAACAAACTAAAATGCCATTTTGATAGCAAGCATCCAAGCTTTGCCGGCAAGGATACCAACTATTTTAGAAGCAAAGCTGATGGACTCAAGAAAGCCAGACTTGACACTGGTGGCAAGTACCACGAACAAAACGTAGCAGCCGTAGAAGCTTCATATTTGATGGCACTCAGAATTGCCAGAGCTATGAAACCTCACACCATTGCTGAGGATTTACTGTCGCCAGCAGCCAAAGACATTGTTTGAGTTATGATTGGAGACAAATTTGTTACGAAATTGAGTGCAATTTCCTTATCTAACGACACTGTCCGCAGAAGAATAGACGACATGTCTGCTGATATTCTTGATCAGGTAATCCAGGAAATTAAATCTGCTCCACTTCCAATATTTACAATCCAGCTTGATGAATCTACAGACGGTGCAAACCGTTCACAGCTTCTGGTTTACGTGAGGTATATTAATGATGGCAACTTTAAAGATGAGTTTCTTTTTTGCAAACCTCTTGAAATGACAACTACTGCACGTGAGGTATTTGACACAGTTGGTTCATTTCTGAAAGAGCATAAGATTTCTTGGGAAAAGGTTTGTGGTGTTTGCACAGATGGTGCTCCAGCTATGCTAGGATGTCGATCTGGATTTCAACGTTTGGTACTGAATGAGTCACCAAAAGTCATCGGAACTCACTGTATGATTCATCGGCAAATATTAGCAACGAAGACGCTGCCACAAGAGTTACAAGAAGTAATGAAAGGCATCATAAGTTGTGTCAATTTTGTAAAGGTGAGCACTTTAAACAGTCGACTGTTTTCGCAACTGTGCAATGAGTTGGATGCGCCGAACAATGCTCTGCTATTTCACACTGAAGTGAGATGGTTGTCGAGAGGAAAAATTTTAAAACGTGTTTTTGAGCTTCGTGATGAACTCAAAACGTTTTTTAATCAGAAAGCAAGACCGCAGTTCGAAGCACTTTTCGGCGATAAAAGTGAACTGCAGAAAATAGCTTACTTGGTTGACATCTTTGCCATCTTGAATGACTTAAATTTATCACTGCAAGGACCAAATGCAACATGCCTCGATTTGTCTGAAAAGATCCGATCATTCCAAATGAAACTTCAGCTTTGGCAAAAAAAATTGGATGAAAATAAAATTTACATGTTGCCTACCTTACCTGCTTTCTTTGAGGAACATGACATTGAACCAGTCCAGCAGATGTGGACTGATATTTCATTGTGGTTTTAATTTGCATTTCTCTCATGATTAGTGATGCTGAGCGTCTAATCTATTGGCTATGTGTATGTACTCTTGGAGAAGTGTCTCTATTTTGGAAATTATCCCATTATCAGATGTGTCATTGGCAAATGAAATGGGTTCCCTTTTTGTAATGGTTTCTTTCGCTGTACAGAATTTTTTGGGGTTGTTGTTTTGTTTTTTTATTGATTTCAGAGAGGAAGGGAGAGGGAGAGAAAGATAGAAACATCAATGATGTTGGGGAGCGGGGGTTAGGAGAGGTCAATGGGGAGAAAAGGAGACAATACTGTATTTTTCCGTGTATAAGATGTCCCCACGTATAAGACGCCTCCCACTTTTCCAACCCAAAATTAATAAACCAATATTTTAAACATTGTGCTGGTTTTCCTCTTAAGGCCTTCTTCCTTTTTTGGCATCTTAAGGAGTTTTCTTCCTTTTTTTCTACTCTCTAATCATACACTCAGTGGGAAGAGGTCCAAACTGTCTCTCTACAGCTCTATTTCCATGCTCTTTTGCATAGCTGATTACATTCAGTTTGAATTTTGCAGAGTAAGACAATCGCTTACTGGTATTTATCTTTTTATTTTTTGACATCTTTATGGGCTCAGAACGCTCCAGTCCCTGTTGCATCTGCGCACTCCCCACCTCCACCTCCAATTATGGCATCAGTGACGTCAGTAACAATAAGGCTCGTGATTGGAGGAAGCCTGTTTGACAAGGTATGAGCAGCTACTAACCCACACGCCTCCCTCTTTGGCTGACTTTCATGTATAAGACACCCCTCAATTTTCAGTCTAACGATTTTAGAAAAAAATAGCATCTTATACATGGAAAAATACAGTAATACTTTCAACAATAAAGTATTTTTTTAAAAAAAAGAAATTAAAAAAAAGAAAGATCAATGATGAGAGAGAACCATTAATCCGCTGCCTCCTGCATACCCCCTACTGGGGATCGAGCCTGCAACCCAGGCATGTGCCCTTGACAGAAATCGAACACGGGACCCTTCAGTCCACAGGCCAACACTTTATCCACTGAGCCAAACCACCTAGGGCAGTATGGACATTTTAATCCATAAACACAGTATATATGCTTCCAATTATTTGTATCTTCTGCCATTTCTTTCTTCAATGTCCTATAGTTTTCCAAGCATGTCTTTTACCTCCTAGGTTACATTTATTCTTAAGTACCTTATTTTTTTGTTGCTGCAATGGTACATGGAATTATTCTCTTAGTTTCTTTCTTATAGTTCACTAGAGGCCCGGTGCACAAAAATTTGTGCACTCGGGGGTCCCTCAGCCCGGCCTATGCCCTCTTGCAGTGTGGGACTACTCAGAGGATGTCCACCCCAGTGGGGACCCTCCCCCCATGGAGGTTTGGCCAGCCTGGGTGAGGGACTGATGGCTGTTTACAGGCTGGCCACACCCCCTTTAGGGTAGGGGGTCCCCACTGGGGTGCCTGGCCAGTCTGGGTGAGGGGCTGAGGGCCGTTTTCAGGCTGGCCAAGCACCCTGGTGACGTAGGCTCCCAGCCTCTCCTTTTTTCCTTTTTTTTTTAAATTCTAGGATTTATTTACCTTCTATAATAGAAACTTTGTTGCTTTCAGTGGAGCTCAGAGACGGCTCCTGCTCGCTCCAGCTCCGTGGCCACGGCTGGCTGAAAGCAGGTATCTGGGGTTTATTTACCTTCTATAATTGAAACTTTGTTCCTTTCAGTGGAGCTCAGAGCCGGGCCGCGGCAGGCGGGGAACCTTGGCTTCCTCCATCACTGGATCAAGCAAGCCTCCTGCTCGCTCCAGCTCCGTGGCTGCCGGCCGCCATCTTGGTTGGGTTAATTTGCATATAGTTGCTCTGATTGGCTGGTGGGCGTGGCTTAAGGCATAGCGAAAGTATGGTCAATTTGCATGTTTGTCTTTTATTAGTATAGGATTACTGGTATATAAAAATGCCACAATTTCTGGATGTTAATTTTGTACCCTGCCACTTTGCCAAATTCATTTATTAGATCTAGTAGTTTTCTGACACTTAGGGTTTTCTATGTACAATATTATGTCATCTGTGAATAATGAGTTTTACTTCCTCCTTTCTAATTTACATGCCTTTTATAGCTTCTTCTTGTCTGATCACTGTATCTAGGACTTTCAGCACTATGTAGAATAAGAATGGTGAAAGCAGATAGCCCTCTCTTGTTTCTGATCTTAAGGGAAATGCTTTTTGTTTTTGCCCATCAAGGTGGCTGTAAATTTTTCATATATGGCATTTATTACATTGGGGTATGATCTCTCTAGTCCCACTTTGCTGATTTTTTTATCATATATGGGTCCCATATTTTATCAAATGTGTTTTCTGAACCCACTGATATAATCAGGTGATTTTTAAATATTGATTCTAGAGAGAGAAGGGAGAGGAAAGAGAAAAAAAATCCATGTGAGAAACATCAATCAGTTGCACCCATATGCACCCCGACAGGGGATCAAACCCACAGCTGGGGTAGATGCCCAGACCAGAAATTGAACCTGTGACCCTTTCTTAAATAGTACAATGCTGCAAACAACTGCACCACACTGGAGAGTGTGATCATGTCATTTACATCTTTCATTTATGTGATGTATTACACATACAGATTTCGAATACTGTAGAATGTCACTTGAATATGTTGTGTGATCTTTTTAATGTATTGCTGGATCCTATTTGCTAATATTTTGTTGAGGATTTTAGCGTCTATGTTCATCAAAGATAATTTTCTTTCTTTGTATTATCTTTATCTGGTTTAAGAATTGAAATAATGCTGGCCTCGTAAAAAGTGTTTGGAAGGCTTCCCTCCTCATGAAATTTTGGAATAATTTGAGGATAGGTTTTAGTTCTTTGAATATTTGGTAAAATTCGACTGTGAAGCCACCTGGTCCAGGATTTTTGTTTGCTGGGAGTTTTTTGTTTACTGCTTCATTTTCATTAACTGTTATTGGTCTATTCAGGTTTTCTGATTCTTCCCGTTTTGGAAAAACATGTTTCTAGGAATTTGTCCATTTTGCCCACTTTGTTGGCATATAATTGTTCATAGTATTTTATTACAAATCTTTGTATTTCTGTGATGTCAACTGTTACTTCTCTTTCATTTCTGATTTTATCTGGGTTATCCCTCTGTTTCTTGATTAGTCAGGTTAAAGATTTACCAATCTTGTTTATCTTTTCAAAGAACCACCTTGTGGTTTCATTGATCATTTTTATTATTTATTTAGTCTCTATTACATCTATTTCTGCACTGATCTTTATTATGTCCTTCTTTCTAGTGTCTTTGGTCTTTTCTTGCTGTTCTCTTTCTGATTCTTTTATGTTGTAGTGTTAAACAGTTTATCAGAACTTTTCTTTTTTTTCTTCATGTAATACTATGGACTTTCTTCTCGGGACTCTTTCACTGTGTCCCATAGATTTTGGGTTGTTTTGTGTTTATTTTCATTTGTTTCCAAGTAATTTACTTCTGCCATGATCTCATTGGCAACCCATTCACTTTATTATGTGAACGCTGTCTGAGCTCAGGCAATCCCATAGCAGTGCTATATTCACAAAGTGGAATACTGCAGAATTATGAATCATTATGCTATAGAAGACTTAATGAGACAACAGACCAAAACCACAAGTCATGCAGCAGAAAAATGTGCACTGGAGAGAACTTTGACCTCCAGCTGTACCCAGAACCAAAGTCTCAACCTCCCCCTAACCCCCATTGAAACAAAGGAACAAGATATGACAGAAACTTGAATGCCAGAACCCTTGCAGAAGCCATGACCCGTTGTCCAGAAAGATCCATTGCTGATGCCCCTTTACCATAAGTGGCCAAGTTCCAATGTCCTCCACTTAGAACGTGCCTGCCAGCACTTCCCCTAAATTCTTATAAATCCTTATAAATACTTGGCCTGGTCCAGTGAGCAAGAGGGATTTGAGACACCATTAGGTCTCCCATTTTCTTTATTGGCACCTTCTCAATCAATAAACCTTTTCTTACTAAAAGAAAAAAAAAATCCTCCTATATAATCAAAGCCTAATATGCAAATTGTCCCCTCAACCAGAAGTTCGATCGCTCGCTATGATGTGTGCTGACCACCAGGGGGTGGTACAGAACATGGCGGGCATCAGCCATGCCGCGCTGGCAGCAGTGGAGGCACTGCCGGCCCCAATGGGCCGCAACAAGAGCAGGACCACGGCAGGATGGTGGAGCAGGTAAGCAGGCAGCACCAGGCCAAGGCGGGTGAGAGCAGAGGCCCGATCTCCCTGCCGATTGCCCGACAGATGGTGACTAGAGGCGACAGCGGGGGCGGGCCCGCCACCCGGCTCCCAGGCACTAAGGGAGCTGGGCAGGGGCCTCCCCCAACCAATCGCCCCACAGACAGTGACCAGCAGCCAACAGACTCTGATCGCCTGATCGGGGCCGGGACCAGGGCTAGGATGGAGAACTGGGGGTGGGTGGCGGTGACCAACCTCCTGCAGTGCCGGGCAGGTGGACTGCAACCTCTCATCAGCTACCTGGGGGCGGGGGTGACGGGGATGGAAGTGCGGTGAGGATGTGGGGTATACACCAAGCTCGCTCTCACTCCCTCTGAAGACTCTTCCGGGTGACCCAGGCCGCAGCTGCCGGGACTGCAGGTGCCAGTCAGGCTTCCTGTGGGTTCACGCAGGAGCCAGTCTGCGAGGCCAGCCGGGAGAGAGCGAGCTGCCCCCGCCTGGCTTCCATGCAGCACTGCTGGGTGGCCCAGAGACCCATACTGCACCCCGGCCTGCAGCATCCAGACACGCTCACTGCATCTCCGTGTGGGAACTTGGGTGCCATGACTCAGGTGGAGGGGGGCGCGTGGAGGCCCAGGGGCCCAGGTGCTGCCCAGGGCCCAGAGGACAGCTGGGACCTGCCCTTTCCATGCCAGACGCTCATGCTTCGATCGCCGGCTAGGCCTAAACCCGTGCATGAATTTCATGCACCGGGCCTCCAGTATATACATATGCATACACACACACACACACACATACACTAGAGGCTGGTGCACGAAATTCGTGCACTCGAGATCCCTCAGCCTGGCTTGCTCCCTCTTGCAGTTCGGGAGCTCTCGGGGGATGTCGACTGATGGCTTAGGCCTAAGCCGGCAGTCAGACATCCTTAGCGCTGCTGCGGAGGCGGGAGAGGCTCCCGCCACCACCACTGCACTCGCCAGCCGTGAGCCTGACTTTTGGAGCACTGACCACCAGGGGCCAGGTCCTGCATTGAGCATCTGCCCTCTGGTTGTCAGTGCGTATAATAGCAACTGGTCGTTTAGCCATTCAGTCTATTTGCATATTAGGCTTTTATTATATAGGATATCTATCTATCTATATCTATATCTATATATCTATATCTATATCTATATCTATATGTATATCATGCTATTAAGCCTCCACGTGTTTGACTGTTTTTGACTTTTTTAAAAAATATATCTTATAAATTTTTTTACAGAGAGGAAGGGAAAAGGATAGAGAGTTAGAAACATCGATCAGCTGCCTCCTGCACACCGCCCACTGGGGATGTGCCCGCAACCAAAGTACATGCCCTTGACTGGAATCGAACCTGGGACCCTTCAGTCCGCAGGCCGACGCTCTATCCACTGAGCCAAACCAGTTAGGGCTTGACTTTTTTTTTTATTGTAGTTGATTTCTAGTTTCATGCCACTGTGATCCTAGAAATAATTTCCATTTTAGGATTGCTTTCCCTTGTCCCATAGATTTTGGGTTGTGTACTCTTTCATTTCTTTCAAAATATCCTTTGATCTCTTCATTAACATCATTGTTAACTCATTCATTGTTTAGTGACATGTTCTTCAGCCTTTATGTCGCTGTGTGTTAAGTTTTCTTCTTGTGATTGATTTCTGGTTTCATACCATTATGGTCAGATAAGATGCTTGATATTTCAATCTTTTTAAATTTACTGAAACTTGTATTGTGATCTACCCTAGAAAATGTTCCAAGTAGGTTTTGCTGCTTTGGGTTGGATCTAGTGTATCATTTAAGGCCGCATCTCCTTGTTGATTTTCTGTCTGAAAGATCTATCAAGTGATGTCAATGGGGTGTTAAAATCCCCTACTATAACTGCATTATTGTCAATCTCTCCCTTTATGTCCATCAAGATTTGTTTTACATACATAGTTGCTCATCTGTTGTACTATAAACTCTTGTTGGATTGTTCCCTTGATCATTAGTGTCCTTCATTTCTTACTATAACATTGGTTTTAAAATATATTTTATTAGCTATAAGTGTTGCTACACCAGCATTTTTTTTGTTGTTAATCCTCACCTGAGGATATTCTACCATTGATTTTTAGAGAGTGGAGTGGGAGAGACAGAGAGAAAGAAACATCAATGTGAGAGAGACATCAACTGGTTGCCTCTCACACTGCCACCAAGGCACGTGGCCTTGTCCAGAATCAAACACTTAGCCAAAACAGCCAGAGCAGCTTTTTTTTTCCTTTTCATTTGCATGAAATATATTTTTCCATCCCTTTACTTTGAGTCTGTGTGTATCTTTCATTCTGAGATGGGTCTCTAATAGACAGCATATACATGGATCTTGTCTTCCTATCTATTCAGCTATCCTCTGTCTCTTGATTACAGCATTTGAGGCATTTACATTTAAAATGATTATTGACAGGTAATTATTGCCATTTTATTCTTTTCACAATGCCTCTGTGTTGCAGTTGTCCTCCTCCTCTCCTCTCTCCTCTTCCTTCCACTCCCCCTCCTCCTCCTCCCTGCTCCCTCCCCTTCCACCTCTTCCTCCTTCTTCAAGCAGGCCCTTCAACATTTCTTGTAATGCTGATTTGTTGGTAACAAACTCCTTTAGTTTTTGTTGTCTTTTGATAGCAGCATATAAGTCATTTACAGTTAACATGATTACTGATAGGCACATATTCACTGCCATTTTATTCCTTTCACTATGTTCCTGTGTTGTAACCCTTCTTCCCCTCTGCCCACTCCCACTTCTTTTGCTTTATATTTTTATTGACTTTAGAAAAGAAAGGCAAGGGAGAGAGAGAAACATCAATGTGAGAAAGTAACATCATCAATCGCTTGTCTCCCTCCACACCCCTTGTGGGGATGAACCCGCAACCCAGGCATGTGCCCTGACAAGGAATTGAACCAGTGTACAGAGCCATACCAAGCAGGGCTCATCTCCTCCTTCTTCTTTTTTCTTTTCTTAATCCTCACTCAAAGATATTCCATTGATTTTTAGAAAGAGTAGGAGAGGGAAAGACAGAGATAAATATCAATGTGAGAGAAACACATCGATTGGTTGCCTACTACATGTGGCCCAACCAGGGCCTGGACAGAGAAGCCTGCAACAGAGGTGCGTGCCCTTGACCGGAATCGAACCTGGGACCCTTCGGTCTCCAGGCTGACGCTCTATCCACTGAGCCAAACCAGCTAGGACTCCTCCTTCTTCTTAAAGGAGGCCCTTCAACATTTCTTGTAATACTGGCTTGGTGGTAACAAACTCCTTTAACTTGTGCTGGGAACCTCTTTATTTCTCCTTCAATTTTAAATGAAAAACTTTGCTGGGTTAAGTAGTCTTGGTTGTTGGTCCTTGCTTTTCATCACTTTGAATATTTTATGTTACCCTTCTGGTCTACAGTTTCTGTTAAATCAGCGGGCAGTCGTATGGGCACTCCCTTGTAGGTAACTAACCTGCCTTTCTCTTCCAGCTTTTAAAATTGTTTCTTTGTCTTTAATCTTTGCCATTTTAATTATGATGTGCCTTGGTGTGGGCTTCTTTGGCTCCATCATGTTTGGGAATCTCCGCCTCCTGGACTTATGTGTCTTTTTCCTTCACCAAATTAGGAAAGTTTTCAGTCATTATTTCTTCAAATAGGTTCTCAATACCTTGCTCTCTATCTTCTCCTTCTCATAAAACTGGTCAGCTGATTTCAGGCCAGAAGGGATTGGCATGAAATATTCAGTGATGTAAAGCAAAGACCTACAACCAAGACTACTTTACCCAACAAAGCTATCATTTAAAACTGAAAGAGAAATAAAAAACTTCCCAAAACAGAAAATTTACGTGAAATGGTAAAGGGTCTTCTTTAAGAAGAAAAAAAATGATAAAAAATATGGACAATAACATGGCAATAAATACATATCTATCAACAATTGAGTTTTAAAAACAAAAACAAACAGAACAGAAACAGACTCATAGATACAGAGAACATTTTGATGGTTACCAGGTAGGAGGGGAGTTAGGAGGTTGGGTGAAAAAGATACAGGGATTAAGAAGTACAAATCAGCAGTAACAAAACAGTTACCCGGATGTAAAGTACAGCATAGGGAATCTAGTCAATAACATTCTAATAACTATGTATGGTGTCAGCTGAGTATGAGTTTTGTGTTTTTTTCTAATATATTTTATTGATTTTTTACAGAGAGGAAGAGAAGGGGATAGAGAGTTAGAAACATGGATGAGAGAGAAACATCCATCAGCCGCCTCCTGCACAACCACTACTGGGGATGTGCCCACAACCAAGGTACATGCCCTTGACCGGAATCGAACCAGGGACCTTTCAGTCCGCAGGCCGACGCTCTATCCACTGAGCCAAACCAGTTACGGCCTGAGTATGAGTTTTAATGGGATGATCACTTAGTAAGTTATATAATGTCTAATCACTGGGGTGTATACCTGAAAGTAATATAATATTGTGTGCCAACTGTAATTGAAAAATAAGAGATGATTTTAATTAGTTAATTCATTAAAAGGTGGAAGATAACAAATAAATATTTTAATAAAAAATTTATTAAAATATGAGCCTGGCCAATGTGGCTCAGTTAATTGAGCATCAACTCCTGCACCAGAATGACTAGTTCAATTCCTGGTCAGGGCACATGCCTGGGTTGCAGGCTCAATCCCCAGTAGGGGGCGTGCAGGAGGCAACCAAGCAACATTTCTAATCAATGTTTCTCTCTCTCCCTCTACCTTTATCTCTCTGAAATCAATAAAAACATACTTAAGGAAAAAAAGGAATTTGATTAAAGAATGTAAGTGACAGATTTGGTTTTATGTTGTAAAAAAGCATTTAGTTTTGTTCATAAATGTAATGACCTTCTTAATGATAATAAGAAAAATAGTGTTTCTTGCACCTAATATGTCAGGTCTCAGCAAACTTTGCATCTTCTTATACAGCCTACAAGCTAAGAATGATTTTTACATTTTTAAATGGTTGAAAAAAATAAAAAGATTAGTATTTGATGACATATAAAACTTTTAGGAAATTTAGTACCAGTAAATAAAATTTAATTGGAGTATAGTCATACTCATTGATTCATGTATTATTTATGCTAGTTTTGTGATACAATGGCAGGGATGACCAGATGATCTCATGGCTGATCAGCACTATATATAGCAGTGACACAATTATAACTACACAGCTTTTCAACTGCCATGTGTGCTGCCATACCACAACTTTTATCTTATCTGTGCATGCCCATTGTGTCAAATAAGAAGAGAAAAGTGGTCCAGCCAGCATGACTCAATGGTTGAGCATCAACATATGATCCAGGAGGTCACAGTTTGATTCCTGGTCATGGCATATGCCCAAGTTGTGGGTTCAACACCCAGTGTGGGGCATACAGGAGGCAGCCAATCAATGATTCTCTCTGATCACTTATGTTTCTATCTCTCTCTCTCTCCCTTTCTCTGAAATCAATAAAATATCTATTTTTTTAAAAAGAGAAAAGTGAACTTTAAAATATCCTGTTTTTGCTTGTTTGTTTTTTAAATATATTGTTATTGATTTCATAGAGGAAGGGAGAGGGAGAGGGAGAGGGAGATAGAAACATCAATGATGAGAGAGAATCATTGATTGGCTGCCTCCAGCACACCCCCTACTGGGGATCAAGCCCACAACCTGGGTATGTGCCCTGACCAGGAATCAAACCTGGGACCCTTCAGTCTGCAGGACGATTCTCTATCCACTGAGGCAAACCAGCTATGTCTAAAATATGCTGTTTTTAAGGCACAATGGAGTATAGATTATTTTGTTATCAAATTAGATGGCAAAGTATTACGTTTATTATGCAACTAGAGGACCAGTGCATGGATTTCTGCACATTGAAAACAAATTAATTAGAAGAAATATTTTAATATCGCTATTCGCCCTTTCTCTATAATAGAAGTGTCAACCAAATTCACAATCCACAATGACAGATGGAAACACACGTGTGCGATTGGCGCCAGCGAGAGCTTTATATGTGTGTGTGTGTGTGTGTGTGTGTGTGTGTGTGTGTATCTAGTGGCCCGGTGCACAAAATTTGTGCATGGGGGGGGGGGGATTGCCTCAGCCCAGCCTGCACCCTCTCTAATCGTGGACCCCTTGGGAAATGTCCGACTGGGATCAGGCCTAAACCGACAGTTGGACATCATTCTCACAATCTGGGACCACTGGCTTCTAACAGCTCACCTGCCTGCCTGTCTGCCTGCCTGATCACCCCTACCTCTGCCTGCCTGCCTGATCACCCCCAACATCTCTGCCTGCCTGCCTGATCGCCCCTAACCTCTCTGCCTGCCTGCCTGATTGTCCCTAACTGCCTCTGCCTGCCTGATTGCCCCTAACTGCCCTCCCCTGCCGGCCTGATCTCACTCCCAACTGCCCTTCCTGCAGGCCTGGTTGCCCCCAACTGCCCTCACCTGCCGGCCTGGTCTTGCCCCCAACAGCCCTCCCCTGCCGGCCTGATCTCACCCCCAAATGCCCTCCCCTGCCAGCCTGATCTCGCCCCTAACTGCCTCTGCCTGCCTGATCGCCCCTAACTGCCCTCCCCTGCCAGCCTGATCTCACCCTTAACTGCCTCTGGCTGCCTGATCGCCCCTAACTGCCCTCCCCTACCGGCCTGTTTGCCCCCAATGGCCCTCCCCTGCCGGCCTGATTGCCCCTAACCCCCTACTGGCCTGATCTTGCCCCCAACTGCCCTCCCCTGCAGGCCTGATCATCCCTACCTGCCTCTGCCTCGGCCCCCACCACCATGGCTTTGTCCGGAAGGAAGTCAGACGTCCGGAAAATGGCCGGTTGACCAGGTCTAATTCGCATATTACCCTTTTATTAGTATAGATAGATTATATAGGATAGGATTGCTTAAATGGGGGGGAGCCTTTTTCAGCAGGAGGAGATGCTCTTGGCAGACAAGAACACATAATCTCCATATCTGGACTGATAGCCAGCCATATGCACTATACTGCCAAAGCGGTTATTAAAATACTGAACCGCTTTCTTAAACCTTACACCAAACAGCTGTTGCCCTTAAAATCCCTCATCAGCCCCCACCTTAGGTTCTGCCTTCATAGTTCATCCAGATTAGGTTCTGATTGGTCGGTTTCTATGCCAGTCAGCGTCAAAAGCTCCTCCTCCTAGGCAGCCATTGGCCGCTCAAACTTCACCCAGATTAGGTTCTGATTGGTCGGTTTCTATGCCAGTCAGCATCAAAAGCTCCACCTCCTAGGCAGCCATTGGCTCCTGGCACTTCACCCAGATTTGGTTCTGATTGGTCGGTTTCTATGCCAGTCAGCATCTCCAGGCCTATCTCTGGGCCTGATCAAAGAGGCGGGACTGATCAGCAGCCCCGTGGAGGCCCAGAAACAGGTGCAGCTGCTGGTGAAGCACAGAGAGAAAGAGAGAGGCAATGTTTGATCAACAGCTGCCACTGAGGCTGCAGATCAGACCCTGCCTCTCTCTCTGCAAGCCTCTCTCCGGGCCTAATCCGCAGCCCCCTTGGCAGTCAGTGCTGGGTCGCTGCCCCAGCACTCTGGGTTCATTGACTGCCACTCTGGGTTGCCATAGCAACTCAGCACTGACTTCCGGTGTTAGGTCGAGTCTTCAGTTGTTACGGACCCTGGGTCCTTATATATATAGATATAAACTTGCTTAATTAGACCTGCTTTCTGATTTAGCTAAACTTTTCCCAGCCCAGTGAAGTACCCCAACTTCTCTTTCTGATAATTGTCAGCAACACAGCAGTAAATATCAACATGAAGCAGGTTATTATTGTAGATCATGCAGGGAGAACAAAGGGTAAAATATTTAACTGCAGCAGTGTTTGACTATATTCTGCGCAGTGAGAAAACCTGAAGTCATTTTCAAGGTCCACCATTTTTTACTTCTTTTCAGTCGGGTCAAGTTTCTAAACTTTCTAAATCTCCATTTTCTGGCTAATGAAAAGAAAATAGGATTCTACCGAGTCTCCTATCTACCTACTCCAGGACTTCTGTGAGGATCAAATGAGATGAGGCACGGGAAAATGGTTCACAGACATTTGGTTAAAGTGTAAAATGTTTGCACCTGGCTATAAAGCAAGTCATGTTCCTGGGCTGAAGAAACTCCAAGGAGGTTAGTCGCTAGGGAGAGGAAGCCGGGCGTTGCTACGTGACATTACCCAGCGCCCACAGTGACCTTTTCCGGGCTGGGCTGGGCTGAGTTGTGGGCCACATTTTGCGCCATGGGGTCTTGGCAGCGTTGGCTGCAATTTGGTAGGCTATTGCTCCGAGGTGGTGGCGGGGCCTGTGTCCCACTTGGGGGAAGCCAAGTGTTGGTTTGTTGGCAGTAGGTCCGCGATGCCATTTCTTTTTAAATGGCCAGTGCACGTCATGGCAGCTCCTACATTGAGCATCTGCCCCCTGGTGGTCAGTGTGCAACATAGCTAACGGTCGGACAGACAGACATCAGCCATGGTTGGGTAGTCCAGTAGTCAGAGCATCGTCCCAATATACCAAGGTTGTAGGGTAAATCTCAAGTAGGGCACATACAAGAATACACCAATGAATACACAAATAAGTGGAACAATAAATCGATATTTCTCTCTCTTTCTTTCTCCCACCCATTCTCTCTCTCTCTCTAAAATCAATAAGTAAAAAAATTTTTAATTAAATAAAATAAAATCATAGATATCATTGAAATATGATTGTACAAAAAAACTTGATATTTCTATGAAAACTAAATTCAACATTTTGGGAAGTTACTTCTTCAAATATCATTTCATCGTGGCTCGTTTTCTCAATGGTTAGAGCGTCGGCCTGTGGACCAAAGGGTCACAGGTTCAATTCCCAGTCAAGAGCACAAACTTTGGTTGCAGTTTCCCTAACCGGTGGGAGCACATGCGGGAGAGAGCCAGTTGATGTGTCTCTCTGGTATCAATGTTACTCTCCCTCTTTCTCCCCAACCCCTCCTCCCTCCCTTCTACTCTCTCTAGAAACCAATGAAGAAAGTATCCTCTGGTGAGGATTACAAAAATCAAAAATCAACCCTTTCAGCTCTGGCTGGTGTTGCTCAGTGGTCAGGGCATTGGCCGACACACTGAAGGATTGTAGGTTCAAATCCCGGTCAAGGGCATGTACCTGGATAGGGGTGCATGCGGGAGGCAACCAACCAATGTGTCTCTCTCACATTAATGTCTCTGTCTCTGTCTCTGTCTTTCTCTCCTCCCCTCCCTCCCTTCCATCTTCTCTAAAAATTAAAAATTAAGCCCTAGCTGGTTTGCTCAGTAGACAGAGTGTCGGTCTGTGGTCTGAAGGGTCCCAGGTTCAATTCCAGTTGAGGGCACATGCCCGAGTTGTGGGCTCAATCCCCAGTAGGGGGCATGCAGGAGGCAGCCAATCGATGATTCTCTCTCATCATTGATGTTTCTATCATTCTATCCCTCTCCCTTCCTCTATGAAATCAATAAAAATGTACGTAAAATAAATAAATTTAAAAAACACTCTCAAGTGAGAATTACCAAAAAAAAACACAAAAAAAAACATTTCAGATTGGATATGAGAGAAACAACTGTAGAAAAATGGGGGGAAATCATGAAAATCTATAATGACTCTTTAATCAGATGATTTTATAAGTGTGTTTATGTGCTACTGTACTTTAAATAAACATAAATTGGAAACTATAAACAACAGACCCATATTTTAAAAAAAGCCTTGGCCCTACATTAGAATTGCTAAATAAACGTATATTTATTAACACTTTATTTTTTTTAATATATTTTATTGATTTTTTACAGAAAGGAAGGGAGAGGGGTAGAGAGTTAGAAACATCGATGAGAGAGAAATATCGATTCAGCTGCCTCCTGCACACTCCCTACTGGGGATGTGCCTGCAACCAAATTACATGCCCTTGACTGGAATCGAACCTGGGACCTTTCAGTCTGCAGGCCAACGCTCTATCCACTGAGCCAAACCAGTTAGGGCTATTAACACTTTAAATAAAATTTCTTATAATATCCTCTTTGTGTCTGATTCCCTCTTTAATTGACCATTTCAATTTAAGCTTCACTACCAGTAAAAGTGAACTAAGCTTTTATGTTAAACCAAAAATCTCATGAGTACTAATGACTTAGGATATTAAAGAAAGAGAAAGACCCTGGCCTGTGTGTCTCAGTTGGTTGGACATCAACCTATGTACTTAAAGGGTTGCTGGTTCGATTCCCTTTCAGGACATATGCCCAAGTTCCCAGGAGGGGCATGCAAGAGGCAGCTGATCGAAGATTCACTCTCACATCAATGTTTCTCTCCCTCTCCCTCCTTCTCTCTCTCTCTCAAAATCAATACAGACATATTTTTTAAAAACCTGAAGACACAATGGGGGGACAAGGACACATATGTAATACCTTAATCAATTTAAAAAAAAACCTGAAGACATTTAGACATACAATAAAGAACGTGAACATAGAAACATTTTAAAACTGAGTGAGCCCTAGCCGTTTTGGCTCAGGGCTTCAGCCTGTGGACTAAAGGGTCCCAGGTTCAATTCTAGTCAAGGGCACATGCCCAGGTTGCGGGCTTGATCCCCAGTGGGGGGCATGCAGGAGGCAGCCAATCAATGATTCTCTCTCATCATTGATGTTTCTATCTCTCTCTCCCTCTCCCTTCCTCTCTGAAATCAATAAAAATATATTTAAAAATAAAAAAATTTTAAAAAGATAAAACTGAGTGAAAAAAATCACAAATAATTGATTACCACTATGTACAAACTATGTATATTAATAAAGACTAGAAAACAATAGAAAGTAAAATAATTGCTGTGTGAGTCTGGTAAAATAATAAATTAGATATTTGGTATCACATTTTCTTTAATGAGTTTTAAAAGTCATTTTGATGTAATTTTGTTTTTAGAATAACAACCTAACATGGGGTACTTAAAATGATTCAATATGTAAAAATATAACACTCGTTAGTTATATATAAACTTGTAAATTAGCGTTGTTAGGACACCTTCTTTCATTGCTCCTACCTGCTAGAATGGCCACTACATTTCATCATTTCTAAATGCTCAACACTACCCTTTCTTGAACCAGAATGACAGAGGATGCAATAGAAATCTTTGGATGAGAATATTTAAGATGATGATATTACATCTTAATGAAGTAAAATGATTCAGTCTCTAGTAACTATTTTAACGTTCGTTTGGCAAACTATTTAAAGAAGGAGAACCAAAGATGGTGGCATAAGTACTCGCCGCCTGCCATAACCACATCAAAATTACAACTAAAATACTGAACAACCATCATTCAAAATCATCTGAAAGCTGACTGAATGGAAGTCATACAACTAAAGAAGAAAAGAAACAATTGAGACTGGTAGGAGGGGCAGAGGAATGGAGGGGCTGGTCTGGCACCCATGTGTGCTGTTTTTTTTAATGGGGAGGGAGATCGTCTCTGTGGAAACCACCCGTGAGGAGCAAGGGGTACCAGCCCCTCACCAGACCTCCCAGCCCAGGTTCCAGAGCTGGGAAGAGAAGTCTCTGTAAATATGGGCTGTAAAAACCAGCGGGGATTGGGGTTGAGTGACATGGAGGCTACCGGAGACTCAGGTGTTCCTTTTAAAGGCCAGTGCAGGAACTTACAAGTTCCTACTTCCTCTGAGCTCCAGCGTCAGGTGGGTGGTGGCTCTGAGGAATCCAAACACATACAGGTAGGAACTGGACTGTTTGGCATCAGGGCAGGAACTCAGGGTGGCTTTCTCCCAGACAGGAGTGATCGCAGGGGTCATTATTCCTGTGTTAGGATCTCCCCTGTCGAAGGGCTAACTGGAAGCAATATCTGAGTCTCCAGCAGCAAGGAGCACACTGTTTGCTCTGCCGTGGGGATTCCCTGAGACCAGCCCCATCCAATTTGCAGCCTCACCAAACCTGTTTGCAGTGACTTTTCCATATGAATGGCCTGTCCTGGCTCAGGCTTCAGACTTTGCTAAAATCTCTCAAACAAGCTGAAGCTGATGACAGTGTGCCCCAAACCAATCAATAAAAGGCCCAAGACCCAGCACTAGCACCAGCCTGCCTTACTTCACAGCTGGGCCTCCCCTGGGCACCTCCAAGCCCAATACAAATAGCTCCTGCAGGGTGGCCCCATGCAGTGGCTAACTTTGCATCCCCCTGGAGGCCCTATAGTCAGTGGACCCAGTGGACTGCTTGAGACCATACCAGATTACAACTCTACACGTCCACAAGCAACATACTCAAGGGGCAGGCTCAGTAAGCACTAAAGCAAATCCTGCTCCATAGGGGTATTTCCTGCACAGCAGCTCTCCCACTGTAGTTGCAGCTGGTCCTCACAGCCAATTGGCCTGGAGGTCAACTCCTCCCAGTGATGTCAACATCAATCAAGACTCAACTACAAGACTGTGCACACGGCCCATAAAGAGTCACACCTAGAGTGCCCAGCTCAGGTAACTGGAGAGGCTGAGCCACTGGGCCCTACGGGACACGCACTACACAAGGCCACTCTACCAATTCCAGGAGACATAGCAACTCTACCTAAAACAGCCAAAATGTAGAGACAAAGAAATATGTCACAAATGAAAGCAAGAAAACTATTAGATAGAGTTCAAAACGGTGGTTACAAGGTTACTCAAGGATCTTCATGAGACTGTCAAGGATCTCAGTGAGAATGTCAAAGACATGAAAAAGGACCAGTCAGAAATTAAGTATAAACTAACTGAAATAAAGAATAATTTACAGGGTTTCAACAGTAGAGTAGAGGATTTCAAGAATCAAATCAATGATTTGGAATATGAAGAAACAAAAAAACACCCAATCAGAAGAGCAAAAAGAAAAGAGAATCCAAAAATATGAAGATAGTGTAAGGAGCCTCTGAGACAACTATAAACCTACCAACATTTGCATTATGAGGGTGCCAGAAGGAGAAGAGAGAGAGCAAAATACTGAAAACCCATTTGAAGAAATAATGACAGAAAACTTGCCCTACCTGGTGAAAGAAATAGACTTACAAGTCCAGGAAGTGCAGAGTCCAAAACAAGAGAAACCCAAAGAGGCCCACACCAAGACACATCATAATCAAAATGCCCAGGGTTAAAGACAAAAAGAGAATCTTAAAAGCAGCAAGAGAAGCCGAAACCGGTTTGGCTCAGTGGATAGAGCGTCAGTCTGCGGACTGAAAGGTCCCAGGTTCGATTCCAGTCAAAGGCATGTACCTTGGTTGCAGGCATATCCTCAGTAGGAGATGTGCAGGAGGCAGCTGATCGATGTTTCTCTCTCATTGATGTTTCTAACTCTCTCTCTCTCTCCATTCCTCTCTGTAAAAAATCAATAAAATATATTTTAAAAAAAAAAAGCAGCAAGAGAAAAGCAGTTAATTACCTACAAGGGTGCTCCCATAGGAATGTCAGCTGATTTTTCAACAGAAACTTTGCAGGTCAGAAGGGAATGGCAAGAAATATTAAAAGTGATGAATAGAAAGGACCTACAACCAAGATTACTCTACCCAGCAAAGCTATCATTTAGAATGAGGGTCAGATAAAGAGCTTGACAAACGAGAAAAAGCTAATGGAGTTCATCGCCACCACAACAATATTACATGAAATGTTGAAGGGTATTCTTTAGGAAGAGGAATAAGAAGAAGAAGAACAGGAAGAGGAAGAAGAAGAGGAAGAAGAAGAAGAGGAAGAGGAAGAGGAAGAAGAAGAAGAGATAAAAAAATATGAAAAATAAAATGACAATAAATACTATCAACAATTGAATCTTAAAAATCAAAATAAAGGAACAAGAAGGAGGTCACGGTTCGATTCCTGATCAGGGCACATGCCCGGGTTACGGGCTCAATCCCCAGTGTGACGCCTGCAAGAGGCAGCTAGTCAATGATTTTCTTTCATCATTGATGTTTCTATCTCTCACTCCTTCTCCCTTCCTCTCTGAAATCAAAAAATATATATTTAAAAGAAATCTAATGAACAAAATAAACTGGTAAATAAAATAGAATTAGTGGCATGGAAGCATGGAACAGACTGACGAATCTCAGAGGGATGGGGGAAGGAGGTGGTGGGGGAGGGAAGATGTTAACCAAGGATCTTACCTATGGACACAGACAGTAGGGTGGTGAAGGCCTGGGGCAGGGTGGGAACTAGGTGGAGGCGGGCAATGGGGGAAATAAGGAGGATACCTGTAATAGTCTCAACAATAAAGACTTAAAAATAAAGAAGTATATATACAACTTCCCAATACAAAGAATTGTACAAAAACTATCAAATATAAGAATTCAATGTTTAAATCTAATAGCATTGAAAAAAGGCAATCCAAGCAACTAAACTGTATTATAAATTTAAAAATAATTATGTAGCCCTAGCCAATTTGGCTCAGTGGATAGAGCATCGGCCCGTGGACTGCAGGGTCCCGGGTTCAATTCCGGTCAAGGGCACATGCCCAGGTTGAGGCAACCAATCAATGATTCTCATCATTGATGTTTCTACCTCTCTCTCACACTCCCTTCCTCTCTGAAATCAATAAAAGTATACTTAAAAAAAATAATAATAATAATGTAATTCTAACCTATGTCTTATTAAATATAAAATCTCTAAAGACACATGTATTTCTTTTTATTTACATGTACTTAACAGATCTGTACCTGTACCAAAGGCAATCATTTAAAATATCAAGCTCTTGCCCTAGCCCATTTGGCTCAGTGGATAGAGCGTCAGCCTGTGGACTGAAGGGTCCTAGATTGGATTTTGGTCAAGGGCATGTACCTTGGTTACAAGCTCGATCCCCAGCCCTGATCAGGGCAAGTGCAGGAGGCAAACAATCAATGTGTCTCTCTCACATTGATGTTTTCGTTCTCTCTGTCTCTCCCCCTCCTTTCTACTCTCTCTCAAAAACCAATGGAAAATATCCTAGGGTGAGGATTAACAACAAAAGTAAAAAACTTTTAAAAATAAAATATCAAGCTTTTTTAAAAAATATTTTTTTATTGATTTAAGAGAGGAAGGGAGAAGGAGAGAGAGATAGAAACATCAATAATAAGAGAGAATCATTGATTGGCTGCCTCACTGGGGATGGAGTCTGCAACCTAGGCATGTGCCCTGACTGGGAATCGAACTGTGACCTCCTAGTTCATAGGTGGATGTTCAACCACTGTGCCATGCTGGCTGGGAAAAATATCAAGCTTTTAAAAAGCATTCAAAGTAGTTGCTTCTGTAACTACAACAAGACTGTGCACAAAGACCACAAGGGGGTGCACCAAGAGTGTCCTCCTCAGGTAATTGGGGAGGCTGAACCACGGGCCCTAGAGGACACTTAGCACAGAAAACCACTTTATCAACAAAGGGAAGCGTAAAAAATGCGGAGACAAAGAAAAAGGACACAAATGACAGAAATGGAGGAAAGCAAACTACTGGATATAGAGTTCAAAACCACACTTTTAAGGTTTTTCAAGAATTTTCTAGAAACTGCCGATAAACTTAATGAGATCTACAAGAAATCTAATGAGACCCTCGACGTTGTGATAAAGGACCAACTAGAAATTAAGCATACACGGACTGAAATAAAGAATATTATACAGACTCCCAACAGTAGACTAGAGGATTGCAAGAATCAAGTCAACGATTTGAAAGACGAAGAAGCAAAAAACACCCAACCAGAAAAGCAAAATGAAAAAAGAATCCAAAAATACGAAGATAGTGTAAGGAGCCTCTGGGACAGCTTCAAGCGTACCAACATCCGAATTATAGGGGTGCCAGAAGAAGAGAGAGAGCAAGATATTGAAAACCTATTTGAAGAAATAATGACAGAAAACTTCCCCTACCTGGTAAAAGAAATAGACTTACAAGTCCAGGAAGCGCAGAGAACCCCAAACAAAAGGAATCCAAAGAGGACCACACCAAGACACATCATAATTAAAATGCCAAGAGCAAAAGACAAAGAGAGAATCCTAAAAGCAGCAAGAGAAAGAAAATCAGTTACCTACAAGGGAGTACCCATACGACTGTCAGCTGATTTCTCAACAGAAACCTTGCAGGCCAGAAGGGAGTGGCAAGAAATATTCAAAGTGATGAATGCCAAGAATCTACAACCAAGATTACTTTATCCAGCAATGCTATCATTCAGAATTGAAGGTCAGATAAAGAGCTTCACAGATAAGAAAAAGCTAAAGGAGTTCATCACCACCAAACCAGTATTATATGAAATGCTGAAAGGCATCCTGTAAGAAGAGGAAGAAGAAGAAAAAGGTAAAGATACAAATTATGAACAACAAATACACATCTATCAACAAGTGAATCTGAAAATCAAGTGAATAATCTAATGAACAGAATGAACTGGTGATTATAATAGAATCAGGGGCATAGAAAGGGAGTGGACTGGCTATTCTTGGGGGGGAAAGGGTGAGGGGGATGCGGGAAGAGACTGGACAAAAATCGTGCACCTATGGATGAGGACAGTGGGTGGGGAGTGAGGGAGGAGGGTGGGGTGGGAACTGGGTGGAGGGGAGTTATGGGGGGAAAAAAGAGGAACAAATGTAATAATCTGAACAATAAAGATTCAATTAATAAAAAAAATAAAAATAAAAATAAACAAAGTAGTTGCTTCTGGGAATGGATCAGGGAATGGAAAGAGAGGAGAGGTTATTCCTTAAAAGCTTATTGGTATTTAAAAAAATGAGGAGAGGGTCAAGATGGTGGCATAGGTAAACTACAGGACCCACCTCTTCCCATAATCACATCAAAATTACAACTAAAATACAGAACGATCATCATTCAGAACCACCTGATATCTTGCAGACTGGAAATCCTACAACTAGAGAATTAAAGAAGAAACCACACTGAAATTGATAGGAGGGCTGGAGATGCAGAATGTGTGGCATTTTGTTTGTTTGCTTGTTTTTAAATATATTTTTTATTTATTTGAGAGAGGAAGGGAGAGATAAAAACATCAATGATAAAAAAACACACATCAATGATGAGAAAACAGTATGGAGTGTCCTCAAAAATTAAAAATGGAACTCCCATTTGACCCAGTAATCCCACTTCTAGGAATATCTCCCAAGAAACTAGAAACACCAATCAGAAAGGATATATGCACCCCTATGCTCATAGCAGCACTATTTACAATAGCTAAGATTTGGAAACAGCTTAAGTGCCCATCAGCAGATGAGTGGATTAAAAAACTGTGGTACATCTACACAATGGAATACTACACTGCTGTAAAAACGAAAGAACTCCTACCATTTGCAACATCATAGGGGGGAGGAGGATTAGAGATCAACCAAAGGACTTGTATGCATGCATATAAGCATAACCAATGGACACAGACAGTAGGGGGGCAAGGGCATGTGCTAGAGGGTGGGAGCAGCCAGGGAGAGGTTAATGGGGGGAAAAGGAAACATATGTAATACTTTCAATAATAAAGAATTTAAATTAGAAAAAAAATCAATGATGAGAGAGAATTATTGATCAACTTCCTTCATGCCCCCTACTGAGGACAGAGTCCGAAACCCAGGCATGTCCCAGATAGGGAATTGAACCATGACCTTCAGGTTCGTAAATCGATGATCAACCACTAAGCCACACCGGTTGAAAGTATGCTGATTTTTAACAGGGAGGGATATCTTGGCTGCAGAATTCCCCCGTGAGGAGCAAGGGGTCCCAGCCCCACAGCAGACCCCTCAGTCTAGGGTTCTAGTGCTGGGAAGAGAAGTCCCTATAACTTCAGGCTGTAAAAACCAATGAGGATTATTGCTGGGTGACACAGAGGTTGCTAGAGCCCCAGGCAGTTCCACTTAAAGGCCCCATGCATGGACTTACTCAGATACGCTCCCACTGATCTCCAGCACTTGGGCAGCAGCTTGAAAGGATCCAGGGACATACAGAGGAAATAAAGTGTATGGCTTTAGGACAAGAGCTGGGGGGCTTCCCAGAGAAAAGTGCTGGCAGAGGTCATTGTTCCTTTGCTGAGACCTCCCAGCCACAGGGCCACTGGCAGATGCCATATCTGAATCTCCATCAACCTGGCCCACACTGTTTGCCCAGCCCTGGTGATTCCCTGGGACCCCAACAAAGCTGTTTGCAGTGGCTTTTCTATATGAATAGCGTGTCCTAACTCAGGCTTCAGACATTCCTAAAATCTCTCCAACAGCTGGCCTCAGTATATCCCATACCTCTTGCTAAGTGGTCCTAGGCCCAGCACTAGCAGCATGCTACCTTGGTTCACAGCTTGGCCTCTTCTTGGCATCTCCAAGCCCAACACAAGTAGCAGTCATCTAAACATTGATCTGTAGTTCATGCCAGTGGCCTTGGGCAGAATACTGGCAGTGGTGATCTTGGCCTGCACCTCCTGGAAAGCCACAGAGCCAGCACACCTGGTAGACTATATCAGATCACCCTGTAGCATCACCACCCCCACAAACAACAGACAAGGGGCAGGCTCAGCAGGTATCAGAGACCTGCTGAAGTAAGTCCTACTCTGTGGGGTGGGCCCCTGCACATCTGATCCTCGTTGGTCACAGCCACTCCTTCCAGCTGACTGGCCTGGGAATAAATCCCTTCCTATTGACATGCCAACAGCAATCAAACTGAACTACAACAGAGGATGTACACAGCCCATCCAAGTGGGAGGGGGGGCGGGGGGGGGGGGAGCACACACACCTTGAGCGCTCAGCTTCGTGATCAAGAAGGCTGTGCCCCTGGACTCTACAAAACACCTACTACATAAGGCAACTCAACCAAGCCTAGGAAATGGACCAACTCTACCTAAAACACAAAAACAAACACAGGGAGGCTGCTAAAATGAGGACTCAAAAAAAACACGTCCCAAATGAAAGAACAGGACAAAACTCCAGAAAAGGAACTAAAGAAAATGGAGACAAGCAATCTACTAAAAGCAGAGTTCAAAACACTGATTATAAGGATGCTCAATGAACTTAGTGCAAACTACAAAAGCATAAAAAAGAACCAGTCAGAAATGAATGATACACTAACTTCAGTGAAGAATATTGTATAGAGAATCAACAGTAGAGTAGATGAACCTGAGAATCAAATCAGCAAGTTGGAATATAAGGAAGCAAAAAACACCCAATGAGAACAGCAAAAAGAAAAATGAATCTAAAAGAATGAGGAAAGTGCAAGGAGCCTCTGGGACAACTTGAAGCATATCAACAATTGCATCATTGGGGTGCCAGAAGGAGAAGAGAGAGATCAAGAAGTTGAAAACCTATTTGAAAAAATGACAGAGCCCAGCCAGTGTAGCTCAGTGCTTGAGCACTGGACTTCTGAACCAGGAGGTCACGGTTCGATTCCCTGTTAAGGCACATGCCCAGGTTGCGGGCTCAATCTCCAGTGTGTGTGTGTGTGTGGGGGGGGGGGGGGGGGTTACAGGGGGAGGCCAATTGGTGATTCTCTCTCAACATTGATGTTTCTATCTCTCCCTCTCCCTTTCTCTCTGAAATCAATAAAAACTTTTTTTTTTAATTTTTAAAATAATGACAGAAAACTTCCCTAACTTGGTGAAGGAAATAGATATACAAGTCCAGGAAGTACAGAGAGTCCCCAACAAGATGAATCCAGAGTCCCACACCAAGACACATCATAATTAAAATGCCAAAGGTTAAAGAGAAACAGAATCTTAAAACCAACAAGAGGAAAGCAGTTAGTTATCTACAAGGGAGCTCCCATAAGACTGTCAGTGATTTCTCAACAGAAACTTTGCAGGCCAGAAGAGAATGGCAAGAAATATTCAGTGATTAAAAGGACTTGCAACCAAGATCACTCTACCCAGCTAAGCTATCATTTAGAATTGAAGGACAGATAAAGAGCTTCATAGACAAGAAAATGCTAAAGGAGTTCATCACCACCAAACCAGTATTACATGAAATGTATGGGTATTCTTTAAGAAGTAAAAATAAAAAATATGAACAATAAAATGGCAATAAATGCATATCTATCAACAACTAATCTAAAAATTAAAATAAAGGAACAAGGCGTCTAATGAACAAAATAAACTGATGAATAAAATAGAACCAAAGGCAAGGAAACATGCACCAGACTGACGAATCTTAGAGGGAAAGGCAGGAAGGGGGAGAGATTAACTGGAGAACTTATATGCATTACCCATGGAGGCAGACTATAAGATGTTGAAGGCTTAGAGCAGGGTAGGAACCGGCAGGAGGGAGGGTAATGGGGGGAAAATGGAGGGACATCTGTAATACTCTCAACAATAAAGCTTTTTAAAAGCTTATTGGTATTATTTGATCATAAAACCATAAATATAAATTATTTAAGTATTTATGCTTTTATATATGATGTTATTATTGCTACTAAAAATAACCACCATAAGCCAAAGGTAATACCTTGTAGTGAGGAACGATGATGCTCTTGCAGCTTCTCCTGAGAGAGGTGTCTCAAGTAGCTGAGAACAACATACTTTGTTTCATAGTGAAATCCCAGAGGCACAGAAGTAGAAGACGCCATTGAGTTGGGTGGCAGAGCTCCAAAAAGGTCTATTAACAGATGCGTAAAACCTAAAAACATGAAAGCATTTTTTCAGTTTAAAGTTTATTACATGCTGCCCAGCTGTTGTCGCCAGTGGTTGAGCATAGACCTATGACCCAGGTGTCATGGTTTGATTTCGGGTCAAGGCACATGCCCAGATTGTGGGCTCAACCCCTGGTGGGGGGGAGAGGTGCGGGAGGCAGCCAATCAATGATTCTCTCTCATCGATAAAAATATATATTAAAAAATAAAGTTTATTACAGTAGGTGCTCAGGTTATGTCAGAGATCCATTCCTACAGCACAACGTAAAGCAGTTTTTGCCGTAAATCGGAATCCACCTACATAAGCACCTTCGTCACTCACATGGAGCACATACACAGCAGTAATGAAGTGAAACAGTAAAAAAAAATTTAAAAGAAAGATAACAATTCCTGACCTTTACTTGTGGTAAATAATAAAAACCATAAAGCACATATGTACATACGTCAAAATGACAGATCTTTTTTTTTTTTATAAGTAAATGGGAGATGGCGACATAACCACAAAACGATGTACTTCGAGTCCGACGTAACCCGAGGACTCTGTACATGCTAGTAAATTTTCTTCTTGACTTCAATTAGTCAACTAAATACCAAAATAAGTATTTCTAAGACTTTTCTTCTGAGTAATGTTTTAAAAATATATTTACTTACAAGTGGTAATTTATTCAAATTTCATATCAAAAGCACACTTCCCTCTCTCCCTAGTTTCTCTATTTTCACCTATATGGCAAAAACACTAGTCATGCCCCCACTGCACCTCCATCCAGTATGTTCTCTTATTTCCTTTACTAATGAAGCCTCCTAAATTGTGGCCACACAGTTGCCAATTATATTTCCTAGTCTCCTTTGCAACTGAATGTACCATATGATCAGTCTTAGCCACAGGAATATGAGTGGAAGTTATATCTGCAATTTGTGGGTCTTTCCTCAAAGAATTCCTCTTCCCTCCTTTCTATGGTTTGAAATGCAAATATGGCAAACATGCAAACAAGAACACCATTTTAGGGGATGGTGAAGCAACAAGACAGAAGGAACCTGTGTCCCAGAATGACCATGTAGAACAGAGTGACCTTGCCAACCTGACCACTAGCTTCTGGACTGTTATTTAAGTGCCTACGTTCTGAATCTCTTCATTAGGCTTCCTAACTTGTCCCCTAGTCAACACAACTACAACTCTCCCTTTTTCACCTGGACTTAGTAGCAGTTTTACCTACCATGTACCTTTTTATTTATTTCTTTTTTAAAAAAATATGTTTATATTGCCCAGCTGGCTAAGTGGTTGAGCGTCCACCTATGAACTAGGAGATCATGGTTCAACATGCCCGGGTTGTGGGCTCAATCCCCGGTGTGGAGCATGCAAGAAGCAGCCTATCAGTGGTTCTCTCTCATCACTGATGTTTCTCTCTCTCTCTACCTCTTCGTTCCTCTCTGAAATCAATAAAAATATATTTTTTAATGTTTTTATTCATCTTTAGAGAGATAGAAACATCGATGAGAGAGAAACATAATTAATTGGCTGCCTCCTGCACACTCCACACTGGGAATCGAGACCGCAACCCAGGCATGTACCCTAACTGTGACCTCCTGGTTCATGGGTCGATGCTCAATCACTGAACCACACTGGCCAGGCTACCTTCTTAAGATTTATTCTCAGCATGTTCTCTCTCTCTTTTCTGGAGCCCACCCACGCCCCTCTTCCCTCTTTTGTCCCTCAAGGCACTTATCTCTCTCTCTCTCTCTCTCTTTCTCCTAAGCTCCAGAGGCCCTTCTTTTGCTTCTGTAATTTGTTTCCTGAGTGCATTTCTTCTACAGCTCACTTCTTCTACCTCTGTGACTTTCTAAATACACTTTCTCTTATAACTTGAAATAAATAAATAAATTTATTCTCACATGCTGTACAGCTGAAAGTAATACAAATATTGAATGAAATTGAAAAAATTTTAATTAAAAAATATTTATGCTCTTAGCAACTTTCAAATATGCAATACAGTATTATTAACTACAGTCACCATGATGTACATTATATCCTCAAGAATGATTTCTTTTATAACTGAAAATCTATACCTGTTGACCCCTACTATGTACCTTACTAGCTGTTTCCAACCATAATATCTCATCAAGAGGTTTCCAAATAACTGTTTTCTACTTAAAACAACACTACAGACTTCTTTAAGATCTCAAGAAATATCCAGTAGCCCTGGCCAGTGTGACTCAGTTGTTTGAGCATTGTCCAGTACACCAAGAGGTTGCTGGTTCAATACCAGGTCAGGGCTCATGCCCAGGTGTGGGCTTGATCCCCAGTAGGGGGCATGCAAGAGGCAGCCAATCAATGTTTCTCTCCCTCTATCTTAAAAAAAATCAATAAAAACATATTTTAAAAAAAGAAAAGAAAAAGAGGTTCAGATATAGCTAACAACAGGAAAAAGAGACAGGCAAGGTTGGCAAAATTTAAGATCTGTTAAAAGCAAACTAAGAGAAATGTCCTAGAATAATTATTGTTTCTATCTTCTGGGGGCAATGCTACAAAAATTATATCAAAATACCCAATAAATCAACAATATGCCTTGGACTGCCCTGCTCAACTTTAAGTTCCCATAAACTTCAGAAAGGTATATTTAAAAATTATTAATACATACGCCAAAGAAAGGGAGAAGGTATTATAGCTTACATCACAGGAATAAAAGCAACATCCCTTGTTTTCTTACAGGATATTCAAAATATTTGATGACAAAAGAAAACAGAGAAAGAAAAAAATATATTTGATTACACTTTTACATTGTTATTACCATTTAATAATGAAAAGATAGTGTTTCAAATTTACAAATAATAAAAGAGAGACCCATAAAAGTGAAATAAATTTTCTGAGATCTATGAATCAGATATTAACTAGCAGTAGTGCTATAATGCATTTTCACCTTTTTTTTTTTAATCCTCACCCTAGGACAGTGGCCGGCAAACTCATTAGGCAACAGAGCCAAATATCAACAGTACAACGACTAAAATTTCTTTTGAGAGCCAAATTTTTTAAACTTCAACTAATAGGTAGTACATTGTTATTACTAATTAGGGTACTCCTAAGCTGGCCTTTGCTAAAAACGTCCTCAATCTGATTGAGGTACGTTCGCTGAGGTCGACCCCTTCCAACTCTCCCATCCACACTCGTCTTGTATACTTGTTTCAGATAGACGAGTGTGGATGGGAGAGTGAAAGGGGTCGACCTCAGCGAAAAGTACCTCAAAACAATGTACCTCCCCCCGCGCTGCGTATCCCACGGCCCACCTGCGTGTCACCCGACCGACACCCCCCACTTCTTCTAACGCCACTTCTTCAAAATAGACTCGCCCAGGCCGAAAACCGACTTCTGTGCATGGGCCACGAAGTTTCAATCGCACTGTACGTGCGCGCCCGCACGTGGTATTTTGTGCAAGAGCCACACTCAAGGGGCCAAAGAGCCGCATGTGGCTCGCGAGTCTCGGTTTGCCGACCACTGCCCTAGGATATGCTTTTATTGATTTTAGAGAGGAAGGGAGAAACATCGATGTGAGAAACATCAATCAAATGCCTCCCACACACTCCCCGACCAAGGATCAAATCCACAACCTAAGTATGTGTCCTGTCCAGGAACTGAAGCACAACTTTTTGGTCTATGAGATGGGGCTTCAACTAACTTAGCCCCCCAACCAGAGCTAATTTCACTGTTTGTTTGTTTTTTTTACTTTTTTGCCTACCAGCCCTCTGACCTCAATTTCCTATCTATGGAGCATCCCACAGTGTCAATCATAGTAGAAAACAAATCCCCCACTACAAAAGCTAAAACTGACTAGATATTTTCTCTCCTGTTCTGGTCCGTGGACCTCAGGCTACAGATATGTAATCTAGGCTCAGCCCCAAGTCAGAGGTTCTAGATTTGGAATCTAAAAAGACATTAAAAGGTAAGTTATGGAATAGTGGTGGTGTGGGTTCAGCAGAGGCAGTGGTGCAAATCCAGTAGCAGTATACTATTCTATTCCCGTGGCCAGACCTTGGCTGAGTGTGCAGCAGTCTCCCTTGATTCCTGCCTATTTCCCAAACCTAATTTTCCACCTTTCCTGTCCATTCTGTAAGATATCCAATGCCCTTGCAGTAAGTTCCTTTCTGCTCAAATAAGCTAAATTACTTTGTGTTGTTTGTAACCAAGACCTAACTGGAATCTACTTTTCTTAAAATTTCTAAGGCAGTTTCCCAATGAATATAACACACTACATTCTAAAAGATTACTAGACTATTTATAGTTTAGAAAATCTTCTAATTCTACAAAGTCCACATACAGACTAATAATTACATCTATTAAAATAGACAACAGTGCCTTCTGACAATTTTTTGTATTCATTCCACACACATCTTAAGATACAAGGTACTCGCTTGACCACTGTGGCTCAGTAGTTGAGCATCGACCTAGGAACCAGAAGGTCACGGTTCGATTCCCAGTCAGGGCACATGCCTGGGATGCGAGCTTGATCCCCACTAGGGGGCATGCAGGAGGCGGCCAAACAATGATTCTCTCTCATCATTGATGTTTCTCTTTCCCCCTCTTCCTTCCTCTCTGAAATCAATAAAATATATTAAAGAAAAAAATATACAAGGTACTCTATACACATTAGACACAAAGACAACTAAGATAAATTACTGCCCTCAGAAGTTTTCAACCAAGTAGAAGAAAACAAAAATATATAAACAAGAACAATAAAGTTCTATAATACAAGTCAGTATCCATAGAGTGGGAGAGAACAACCCAAAAGAAGAAAAAGACAAGTCTCTCTGGGGAAGGGGGAAAAGAAGAGGAAATTAATTATGTCTTTATAAACTAAAAACTGAGCCAGGCTTGGAACATGAATAGGTATTCACTAATTGAATCAGCTGGGTAATGAGAAAGGGGTGAATTTTAGATGTAAAGTAGGTCAGAAAAGGGCACAGAAGCATTTTGAAACAGCATGGAATAATACAAAAATTAAGGAATTTGACTTATCTGAATCACTAGTGGCCCAGTGCATGAAATTCGTGCACATTAAAAGGGAATTAATTAGAGGAAATATTTTAATATTGCTATTAGCCCTTTCTCTATAATAGAAGTGTCAGAGATGAAAGAAAATTAGTAACATGTATATAAAAATCTTCCTCCTGTCAGAGTCTGGGGCACGCCGCGGGACCCAGAGCCAAGACCCCGCCCGCACCTCGAAATTGCACAAGACCCAGACCTGGCCGGCCCCACCCCCATTGGGTGAGACCCAGACCAGACCTGCCCCATCCCCGTCAAGCCCCACCAGGCGGGGGGTGCAGCCTCAGGTCCCTTGTCAAGCACTGCCAGGTGGGGGGCGCAGCCTCAGGGCCCCCATCAAGCCCTGCCGGGCAGGGAGCGCAGCCTCAGGTCCCCTGGCGCATGCTGGGCAGGGGGGTGCAGCCTCAGGTCCCCTGGCGCATGCTGGGCAGGGGGCACAGCCTCGGGTCCCCCGGCGCACCCTCAGGTTCCCCAGCCCGGCGCCGGGGCAGGGGGTGTGACCTGAAGTCCCCTGGTCCGGCCCAGGGTGTGGGGCATGGCCTGAGGTCCCCTGGCCCAGCACCGGAGCGGGGGTTGCAGCCTGAGGTACCCTGGCCTGGGCCGGGGTGGGGGACATGCCTTGAGGTCCCCTGTCAAGCCCCACCAGGCGGGGGACGCGGCTTGAGGTCCCCCTGCCTGGCACCAGGGTGGGGGTCATGGCCTGAGGTCCCCTGGCCCAGGCCAGGGCGGGGGGCCCGCCTTGAAGTCCCCCATTCAAGCCCCGCCAGGTGGGGGGACAGCCTGAGGTTCCCCGTCAAGCCCTGCCGGGCAGGGGGTGCGGCTTGAGGTGCCCCATCAAGCCCTTACCGGGCAGGGGGCGCAGCCTCAGGTCCCTGATGATCGCTCATTATGGCTTGTTATGGGAACCCCGCCTCTGCTGTGGGCGCAGTCATCTTGTGACGGTGTGATGGAGGGAGGGTCAATTTGCATATTACCTCTTTATTATATAGGAGGATTTGGTGGCATCTTTAAAACCAGTCACATATAAAACACCCATGATCCTTCAGTAACAAACATAATATCCAAATCAGACAATAAATGGTTTGCTTTTTTTAACCAGATTTCTATTATGAGGATCAGTGCAAATCCCAGGATGCTAGGATGGATAAGACTGCAGGAATTAAGCTTTATTTAACTTTATATTTTATTTTATTTTATTTTATTATTTTATTTATTTATTTATTTAATGTATTTCATTTCATTTCATTTTAGAGAGGGAAGAAGGGGTAGGGAGAGAGAAACATCAATGTAAGAGAGACACACATGGATCAGTGTGCCCCGACCAGGGATCAATCCTGCAACCTAACCCTAGCAGGTTTGGCTAAGTGGATAGAGTGTCAGCCTGCGGACTGAAGGGTCCCGGGTTCGATTCCAGTCAAGGGCACATGCCCAGGTTGTGGGCTCGATCCCCAGTAGGGGGCTGCAAAAGGCAGCTGACCAATGATTCTCTCTCATTGATATTTCTATCTCTCCCTCTCCCTTCCTCTCTGAAATCAATAAAAATATATTTTTTAAAAACCTGCAACCTCAGTATATTCCCTGACCTGGAATCTAACCTGCTACCTTCCATTGCATAGACCATGCTCCAACTGAACCACACTGGCCAGGGTGAATTAAGCATATTTTATAAACTCTAACCAGAAGGTATACAACAACTATTAAATTCTACTTTAAATTCTTATGAAAAGCAAATCTTCACCGTGAGTGTTTTGCACCTGTTTCCCAAACTTGTCTGTTCATAATCAACTTGGATACTTGTTAAAAATAGAAATTTATAGCCCTAGCCATTTTGGCTCAGTGGGTAGAGCATCGGCCTGCAGTCTGAAGGGTCCCGGGTTCAATTCCAGTCAAGGGCACATGCCCACGTTGTGGGTTCGATCCCCAGTAGGGGGCATGCAGGAGGCAGCCGATCAATGATTCTCTCTCATCATTGATGTTTCTAGCTCTCTCTCCCTCTCCCTTCCTCTCTGAAATCATTAAAAAATAAAAAAATATAAAAAAGAAAGGAAGAAATTTATAAGCCCTGGCCAGGTAACACAGTTGGTTAGAGTGTTGTCCCCATACACAGCCAAGGTTGCAGGTTTGATCCCTGGTCAGGGCACATACAAGAATCAACCAATGGCCCCGCTGGTGTGGCTCAGTTGGTTGGAGTACAGTAGGTCCTTGGGTTATGTCGGAGATCCGTACCTACGGCGCGACATAACGCGATTTTCGCCGTAATTTGGAACCCACTTATATAAGCACCTACGTCACTCACATTGAGCACGTACACAGCAGTAATGAAGTAAAACAGTAAAAAAAATTTAAAAGAAAGGTAACAATTCCTGACTTTTACTTGTGGTAAATAAATAATAAAAAACATAAAGCACCTATGTACATATGTCAAAATGACGGAACTCTCTTTTTTTTATAAATAAATGGGAGGTGGCGACGTAACCACAAAACGACGTATGTCGAGTCCGATGTAACCCAAGGACTGTCTGTATAGTCCAGTGATGGGGAACCTTTTGAGCTCAGCGTGTCAGCATTTTGAAAAACCCTAACTTAACTCTGGTGCTGTGTCACATATAGAAATTTTTTGATATTTGCAACCATAGTAAAACAAAGACTTATATTTTTGATATTTATTTTATATATTTAAATGCCATTTAACAAAGAAAAATCAACAAAAAAATGAGTTCGCGTGTCACCTCTGACATGCGTGTCATAGGTTCGCCATCCCTGGTATAGTCCTATGCACCAAAGGGTTTCAGGTTGATTCCTGGTCAGGGCACATATCCAAATTGGGAGTTCATTCCCAGTTGGGGTGTGTACAGGAAGCAAGCCATCAATGTTTCTCTCTCACATCCATGTTTCTCTATCTCCCTCTCTCTTCTTCTCTCTCTAAAAAAAATCAATAATTAAAAGAAAAAAAAAGAATTCCCAGGCAGCATGTCTCAGTGGTTGAGCATCAACCTATGAACCAGGAGGTCAAGTTTGATTCCTGGTCAGGGCACATGCAGATTCGATCCCCAGTGTGGGGCGTGCGATTCCCAGTGTGGGGCATGCAGGAGGCAGCCTATCAATTATTCTCTCTTATCATTGATGTTTCTATCTCTCTCTCCCTCTCCTTCCCTTCCTCTCTGAAATAAATAAAAATATATTTTTTTAAAAAATCAATCAATAGCCCTAACCGGTTTGGCTCAGTGGATAGAGCGTCAGCCTGCGGACTCAAGGGTCCCAGGTTCGATTCCGGTCAAGGGCATGTACATTGGTTGCGGGCACATCCCCAGTAGAGGGTGTGCAGGAGGCAGCTGATTGATGTTTCTCTCTCATTGATGTTTCTAACTCTCTATCCCTCTCCCTTCCTCTCTGTAAAAAATCAATAAAATATATATTTTTTAAAAATCAACCAATGAATGCACAAATAAGTGGAACAACAAAATTGCTATTTTCTATCTCTTAATCCCTTTCTCTATAAAATCAATCAATACATAAAAATATTTTAAGAAATAAAAATTTATAGCACCTACCTCAAACATACTAATTTAGAATATCATACCTATATTGTAGTCCTTAACCCCTTAGAACTATAACAGAAACTCATCATTTAACATGTTTTTCTAAAATATTTATTTATTTTAATATATATTTATTGATTTCAGAGAGGAAGGGAGAGGGAGCAAGAGCTAGAAGTATCAATGATGAGAGAGAATCATTGATCGGCTGCCTCCTGCATGCCCCTACTGGGGATCAAGCCCGCAACCTGGGCATGTGCCCTGACTGGAATTGAACCCGGGATCCTTCAATCTGCAGGCCAATGCTCTGTCCACTGAGCCAAACTGGCCAGGGCTTATCCTATATAATAAAAGGCCAGGGACCATAAGCATAACGACCGGAACGACCGCTCGACCAGTTGTCATGAGGTGCATTGACCACTTCTCGGTCCCTCCCCTCCCCCACCTCCCCCACACCCCAGTCCCCGCCCGCAGGCGAACAGGGAACCACGGGCAAGTGGGTGGGTGGTGGCAGGGCAGGCCTGGGGACTGGCAAGCAGATGGAACGGCTGACCTCTTGGTCCCTTCCCCCGGCCTGCAGGTTCCGATGGATCAGCGATAGTGAACAGGGGAACCAGGGTGGGTGCAGGAGGACTGGGCTTGCTGTCAGGCTATTGAAATCCCTAGCTCATCCCCGGCTGCTCGGGGGCTCAGGCCAGCGGGTAAGCGGGCGCCAGCGACTTCACCTCCATGCACGTGGGCCGAGCTGGCCGCTGATGGAACGTGCTGCCTGCTTGGGGCCACTCACACAGGCGCCACTGCTGCCGCCGCTGCTGGAGCTTGCAGCGCTGACGGAAGCTGTGGGGCATGCCCGCAACCTACCCGCCCCGGTGGCAGAGGCGACGTTCGGCCTGGGGACTGGCAAACAGGCAGAAGATGGCCCTGATCACAGGCTAGGCCTAAGGACCCTACCCGCACAATTTCGTGCACTGGGCCTCCAGTTTATTTTTAAAGAGAGAGAAAGGGAGAGAAACACCAATGAAAGAGAAACATTGATTGGCCACCTCCTGAATGCCACCTGCTGAGTATTGAGCCAGCAACCTGGGGATGTTCCCGGACCGGGAATCCAACCAGCAACCTCTTAGTGCAATGCTCAATCAACTGAGCCATACCAACAAGGACAATTTAACATGTTTTAATTAAATTATTTCAGGAAGCTCTTTGTTTTTAGACCATTTCTTTCTACTAAAATAAAATTATAATGTAATAAGATTGTTACTCAAGTAATATGGAGTTGAACAGATCAATAATACCAGTTTGTAAAGAGAAAAATAAATATCCACAGATAACTATGTCACAAATCAAAACTTATAATTTTATGTTTTTAATGTTTATTGATATCAGAAAGAGGAAGGGAAAGGCAGAGAGAGATAGAAACATTGATGAGAGAGCAACATGGATTGGCTACCTCCTGCACACCCCCTACCGGGGATGGAGCCTGAACCTATGCATGTGCCGCAACCAGAAATCATACAGGCGACCTCCTGGTGCATGGCATGATGCTCAACCAACTGAGCCACACCAACTAGGTCAAAACTTAAAATTGTAAGCATTAACACGTTAAGCCCCATGTCAGTCACTAGTGACTGATACTATACTTTCCTTCCGGAAGACAAAACAGGCTGGGCGCTTAACATGTTAACAAAGTTTTTTGATTACCACATTTCTATCTAGCCCCAAGACTCACTAGTGGTCTGAGTAGGAAAAAATTTTTTTTGAAGTTCCACAAATTAACATGAATCCAGTAACTCTATTTTTTTAATCCATGTTTTATTAGCTCCTATGGCATTCTAAGACTTTCTCAAAAAAAAAAAAAGAAGAAGAAGTAAAATTAAATAATCCTAAGCCCTGGCTGATGTGGCTCAGTTGGTTGGAGTGTTTTCCCATATACCAAAGTGGTTGCAGGTTTGATTCCCAGTCAGGACACATATCCAGGTTTCAGTTTGAATCAGAGTGCATGCAGGAGGCAACCAATCAATGTTTCTCTCTCGCATCAATATTTCTTTCTCTCTCTCTCTCTCTCTCTCTCTCTCTCTCTCTCTCTCTCCCACACACACACACATCAATATTCCTTCCTCCCTCCCTCCCTCCCTCTCTTAAAAAAAAATCAATAAAAGCCCTAGCCGGTTTGGCTCAGGGGATAGAGCGTCGGCCTGCTGACCGAAGGGTCCCAGGTTCAATTCCAGTCAAGGGCACATGCCTGGGTTGCAGGCTTGGTCCAAAATACAGGAGGCAGCCGATCAATGATTCTCTCTCATCATTGATGTTTCTATCTCTCTCTTCCTCTCCCTTCTTCTCTGAAATCAATAAAAATATATTTAAAAAATCAATAAAAATAATGAAACCTTTACATAATCCTAATAAAAATTATGAAATTGTAATAATTTACCCCATCCAGCTGAGAAATGCAACTAAGCAAGGTGTCATTTAAAAAATCAGCAGACTCTAAGTATTCTAATGTAGGCTATCCCTTTCCAACTGAAACACGCCTAACTGAAGTTCTCTAGTTCAATCTTGTGTTAAGAATTGCCCAGAGAGCATTTTCTCAATAAACTGAGATTTTCCTTCCTGGTAATTGTTGTCAGTTTGACTCAAGTAAAGTCATAAAAAAACAAAAAAAAAAAGGTGCCCCACAATGTTCTCACTCATCAATTGGCACTCACAGATAATATACCTATACAGGAATGCCTTAGTTGCACTCTCTCCCCAGACATACAATTAATTAGGCAGTGTGTGTGTGTGTGTGTGTGTGTGTGTGTGTAACTTGTATAAAAAGGAGGCAAAATTCAGTTACTCTGTTACATTCGTCAGAGAGAAATGGAAACACATTTCTACACAAAATCCTGCACATGAATGATAATAGCAACATTACATAGAAAAGCCAAATAATTGCCCATCAACTGATAAAAAAAAGTATATTCATACAATGGAATATTATGAGACCATAAAAAGGAATGAAGTACTAACACAGGCTACAGCAACCAGAAAACATTATGCTAAATCAAAGAAGCCAGTAACAAAGTCCATATATATATATACATATACATATATATATACATATACATATATATATACATATACATATATATATATATATATATATATATATACACATACCACACACACACACACACACACACACATAATGAAGGAATATGCAAATTTGCCCTCCTGGTAAAGGCTGGAGCATAACAACCAGCTGGAGCGGGTGGGTGTGGCTGCATGCCCCAGAGGCCGGGGACGTGAGGCTGCATCAAATAAAATAAAATGCATTCACATGCCCTAAAGCACAAACATCCCAGCAAATAACTCAATGCAAGATATTGTGTAATCACAATGATTACACAATAAACTTATTTTCACCGAAAAAAAATAACATCTTCACTTAAAGATGCCTCAGTAAGGCTGCTGAGGCTTTCATCTGTCCCTTTCTACACCAAAGACGACAGGGTTCAAGGAGGAAGGGTTCCAGTTTCGTTTTCTCAGCACCCAGCTAGGAGGTCTCCCTGGGGTGGCTCTCCCCTCCGAGCCCTGCACAGGACAGGCGCTCCACTCCAGCCCGGGAGCCCCAAAGGGAGACAGAGCGAAGTGCTTTCCCTCGGGGACCCCGCTCTCCCTGGGAGTCCGTCGCAGAAGGTGCTCTCCCTGGGAACCCAGAAATCCGTCTCCTGGGGCGACTGCGCAGCAGCAGGGCCTGGCAAGCCGCAGGAGGGCGACCTACCCATACGGATGTGTAGGCTGGCGGAGGCCACGCAGCCGCCATAGTTGAAGTCGTGCTCCATGGAGGAGCGGGCGTAGTGGGGATCAGAGTTGGCCATATTGGCAATGAAACCCCAGCTCCCCGCCTAATGACTAGAGCACAGGGACCTCAACAGTCCTCAGTCACTTATGACACGGCCTAATTGTATGTCTGGGGAGAGAGTGGGACTAAGGCATTCCTGTATAGGTATATTATCTGTGAGTGCCCTGACAGAATGGAGCCCAAACCTTTGCTGTGGCAGAAGAGCTCCGACACCCAGCAGGGGCCAGGGCACACCAGAGGGGTTTTGTTGAGGGCCCTGACAGGCAGCCCACAGCGCAGTGGGTTAGAACCTCCTCCTGATACAGCAAGGTTGCGGGTTGGATCCCTGGTCAGGGCACAGACAAGAAGCAACCAAAGAAAGCATAATAAGTGGAACAGCACACTGGTGTTTCTCTCACTCCCTTCCTCTCTCTAAAATAATCAATCAATAAAAATTAAAATAAAAAATAAACCCTCTGGCTTGCAGAGTTGCTAAAACAGTTAGAAAGCAAAGTCCCATCCCTTCTCGTTCATTTAACAAATTCTTCATATGCTCCTTCAATAATCACACTGAGAATGGGTGTTTGTTTGTTTGTTTGTTTGTTTGTTTTGGTTAATCCTCACCTGAGGACATTTTTGCATTGATTTTTTTTTTTTTTTTTTACAGAGTGTGGAAGAAAGGGAGAAAGACAGAAACTAATGTGAGACATCAATTGGTTGCCTCTTGCTGAATCCCTGACCAGGGCCCGGGATTAAGCCTGCAACCCAGTATGTGCCCTTGATTGGAATCCAACCCGGTACCCTCAGTCCACATGCAGAAGCACTATCCACTGAACCAAACCAGCATTTTTTTTCTTTTTAAGTCCTCCTCTAA
>NW_005871067.1:7870132-7897236 GCF_000147115.1 Myotis lucifugus | reverse complement strand
TTTATTCTAAAGTGAAAATTAAGCCCAGTCCAACGAAAAGGAAAAAATTCCCCATGTTCTCACTCATTTTATGGGATATTAAAGACCCCTTTATAAACCTGATGAACCAAAAAATAGATACAGAGGCAGAGCAGCATCAAACAGACTGTCAAACTTCACCGGAAGGCCCGGAAGGTTGGGGGTTGGGGGGAGGCGCTTAAGAGATCATCCGAAGGACTTGTTTGCATGCATATAAGCATAACCCAATGGACACAAGACACTGGAGGGTAGAGAAGGCTGGGGGAATGTCAAGGGGGGGGGGGAGGAGACATATGTAATACTCTTTGTAATAAAAATTATTTAAGCAATAAAACAAAATTTAAAAAATATATATAATGTATATTAAAGTTTTTTCAGCTCTAAAATTTTATTTGGTTCTTTTTTAAATTTTATTTTTCATTTACAGTTCACATTCAATATCCTATCCTATATAATAAAACCCTAATATGCAAATCGACCAAACAGTGGAATGACTGGTCGCCATGAACTGACCACCAGGGGGCAGATGCTCAACATAGGAGCTGCCCCCTGGTGGTCAGTGCACTCCCACAGGGGGAGCACCACTCAGCCAGAAGCCGGGCTCACGGCTGGTGAGTGCAGCAGTGGTGGCAGGAGCCTTCGTGGCAGCACTAAGGAGCAGTGAGCTAAGTGGTAGGGAGCAGCAAGCAGGCGGGCGGTAAGGAGCGAGGGGTCCTGGACTGCGAGAGGGGACAGGCCGGGCTGAGGTTCTCCCCACCCCCAGTGCACGAATTTCATGCACCGAGCCTCTAGGCTCTAATAATAAAAGCATAATATGCTAATTAGACCAGACATCCTTCCGGACAACCTTCCAGATGAAGCCAGGGCTGCGAGGGAAGCCCGGGTCCCGGGTGCCTGCCAGTGGCCAGAGGGAAGCCCGAGTCCCAGGTGCCTGCCGGCGGCTGGAGGGAAGCCGGTGCTGGCAGCCGGGGGAAGGAAGGCCTACTCTTGCATGAATTTCATGCATTGGGCCTCTAGTATTATATAATTCCATTTATATGAAACTAGAGGCCCAGTGCACAAAATTCATGCACGGGGGGGGGGGGGGCAGTCCTTCAGCCCTGCTTGCACCTTCTCACAATCTGGGACCGCTGGTTCCTAACCACTTGCCTGACAGCCTGCTTGATTGCCCCTAACCACTCTGCTTGCCTGCCTCATCGCCCCTAACCGCTCGCCTGCCTGTCTCATTGCCCCTAATTGTCTCTGCCTGCCTGCCTGATCGCCCCTAACCACTCTGCCTGCCTGCCTCATCACCCCTAACCCCTCTGCCTGCCTGCCTGATCGCCCCTCATATTACACTTTTATTATTATAGATAGTTGCCTTGCTCCAAGCTGTAAGGACCTGCTTATCATAGAGATAGAAAAGTTTGTTTTTATTCTTGGTTATGGCAATTAACTAACACAGATAGCCACCAAAAAGGTGACTTACCAAAAGGTGTATAACAAACGGTGCTGTTAAGTCCTCTTCCATGAAAACGTGCATGCCGTGCATTATATCTGCCTGGGTACATAAAAGAGTGAAGTTTCTGTCTGTCTTTGCAATCATATGAGCGAATTGTGTGAGACCCCAGCCCAGTCTGGTTTGGTGCTCACAGAATATTAGAGCTTTTTTTTTTCTTTGCTCCATTGGTGGAGATTTCCTAGAAGTTGCAGGATATCTTCCTTTTAATTTTTCCTCAACACTCTGACTTTACTTATGTCTCTCACCTCTGCTTTCCCTCCATCCCCCACCCGCAACAGTAACTTGCTCCAGGCTCACTTCGCTCGAGTGTCTGGGAGATTGCACAATGCATCCGCCACCAGAACCACGATTCCCAGCATTCCTGGTGCTCCCTGCGCTCTCGGCTTCTGCTTCCGGACCAGGGGCCCCAGAAACCGAAAGGACTGGGGACTCCAGCGACGGGGCTGAAAGGACTGGGGACTCCAGAGGGGGGCAAGCGGCACGGCCGGACCGACGGGTCCAGGGACTCCAGCCGTGCTGCTTGCCCACCGCCCCCCCCTCCCCCCAGCAGGGCTGAAAGGACCGAGGACTCCTGCGGTGCTGATGGGACTGGGCACCGCCATCTTGTGCTATGGGCACCGCCATCTTTGTGACAACATGAGGGTCAATTTGCATATTCTCTCTTTATTAGATAGGATGTCCAGAATCAGAGAGTCAATTGAGACAGAAAGTAAAATGATGGTTGCCCAGGTAGGGGAGATAGGGGAGAGGGAGAATAAAGAATAACTCCTATGGAAAGATGCTCAAGGTCACTAATCATCAGAGAAATGCAAATTAAAACCACAATGAAATATCAACTCACACCTGTAAAAATAGCTATCATCAATAAATCAACCAACAAGTGCTGGTGAGAATGTGGAGAAAGGGAAACCTAGAGCACTGTTGGTGGAAATGAAGATGGGTGCAGCCACTGTGGAAAACAGTATGGAGTTACCTCAAAAAATTAAATACGGCCAAAACCGGTTTGGCTCAGTGGATAGAGCGTCGGCCTGTGGACTGAAGGGTCCCGGGTTCGATTCTGGTCAGGGGCATGTGCCTTGGTTGCGGGCACATCCCCGGTGGGGGGTGTGCAGGAGGCAGCTGATCGATGTTTCTCTCTCGTTGATGTTTCTAACTCTCTGTCTCTCTCCCTTCCTCTCTGTAAAAAATCAATAAAATATATTAAAAAAAAAAATTAAATACGGAACTGCCTTATGACTCAGTGATTCCACTTTTGATTATTTATCTCAAGAAATCCGAAACACTAATTCAAAACAATATATGTACCCCTGTGCTCATTGCAGTATTATTTACAATATCCAGGATTTGGAAGCAGCACAAGTGTCCAGCAGCAGGTGAGTGGATAAAAGAGCTATGGTACATTTATATAACAGAACTAGTGGCCCGGTGCATGAATTCATGCACATTGAAAGGAAATGAATTAGAAAAAATATTTTAATATTGCTATTCGCCCTTTCTCTGTAATAGAAGTGTCAACCAAATTCACGATCGACAATGACAGATCGAAACACACGCATGCAAATGGCATCAGCGAGAGCTTTATATGTATCACGCATGCGCAAGTCAACTTAGCCTTTTATATATATAGAATAAACTTATTTAATTAGACCTGCTTTCTGATTTAGCTAAACTTTTTCCAGCCCAGTGAAGTACCCCAACTTCTCTTTCAGGTAATTGTCAGCAACACAGCAGTAAATATTAACACAAAGTTATTATTGTAGATCACACAGGGAGAACAAAGGGTAAAATATTTAACTGCAGCAGTGTTTGACTATATTCTGCGCAGTGAGAAAACCTGAAGTCATTTTCAAGGTCCACCATTTTTTACTTCTTTTCAGTCGGGTCAAGTTTCTAAACTTTCTAAATCTCCATTTTCTGGCTAATGAAAAGAAAATAGGATTCTACCGAGTCTCCTATCTACCTACTCCAGGACTTCTGTGAGGATCAAATGAGATGAGGCACGGGAAAATGGTTCACAGACATTTGGTTACAGTGTAAAATGTTTGCACCTGGCTATAAAGCAAGTCATGTTCCTGGGCTGAAGAAACTGCAAGGGGGCTAGTCGTCACTAGGGAGAGGAAGCACGGCGTTGCTACATGAAGTCATTCCTGGCACCTACAGCAACTGTTTCTGGGAGGGGCTGAGCTGTGGGCTGCATTTTGTGCCATGGGGTCTCAGCAGCATCAGCTGTGATTTGGTGGGCTGCCAATCCGGGGTGGTGGCAGGGCCTGTGTCCCACTTGGGGGAAGCCAAGTATTGCTTTGTAGACACCAGGCCCGCAGTGTCGTTTCTCTGTGCTTGTCACAGCAGCTCCTGCATTGAGCATCTGCCCCCTGGTGGTCAGTGCGCATCATAGTGACCAGTCAGAAGGTGGGAAAGACACTTAGCATATTAGCCTTTTATATAGATAGATACTGCTCTGCCATAAAAAGGAACAAAATTTTACCCTTAACATGGATGCACCTGGAGAACATTACGCTAAGTGAAATAAGCCAGTCAAAACAAGTACCATATGATTTCATTCTTATGTGGAATTTAATGAACAAACTGAACTACCAAGCAAAATAGAGATAAACTCATAGACAGCAGTCAGGCAGATGGGGGAGTGGGGGATTGAGAAAAAAAAAAAGAGAGAACTCATGGACATGGACAACAGTGTGATGATTGCAGGCGCAGGGGGCAGAGGGGGCAAAGGGCATAGAGGAAAGGATAAATAGTGATAAAAAAAAATTAAATGAAATAAATTAAGAAATAAAAAGAATCACTCCTGCCCTGGCCCATGTGGCTCAGTCGCCTCCCACAACCTCATCAAAATTACAATTAAAATGCAGAACAATCATCATTCAGAACCTCCTGAAAGTTGGCTGAATGGAAGTCCTGCAATTAGAGAAGTAAAGAAGAAAGCACAGTGAGACTAGTAGGAGGGGCGGAGGCAAGGAACAGACTGGTCCAACACCCATGTATGCATTTTCTTAATCGGGAGGGAGATCATCTTTGTGGAGGCCACCCGTTAGAAGCAAGGGGTACCAGCCCCATACCAGACTCCCCAAGTCCAGGGTTCCAGAGCTGGGAAGAGAAGTCCATATAACTTCCAGTGGGGATTGTGGCTGAGGGACACGGAGGCTACTGGAGACCCAAGTGTTCCATTTAAAGAACTGGGACACAAACTTGCTTGGAATCCTACCACCGGGAGGCTTACACCTATGGGGAGAAACTGGATTGTCTGGCATCTGGGCAGGAATTCAGGGCAGCTTTCTCCCAGACAGAGGATGCTCGCAGGGGTCGTTATTCCTGTGCTGAGACCTCCCCAGTCGCAGGGCTGACTAGCAGCCATATCTGAGTCTCCATCAGTCTGGAGTATACTCTTTGTTCCACCCTGGGGATTCCCTAGCACCCCACTCTGTCCAATTTGCAGCCCCACTCAACCTGCTTGCAGCAGCTTTTTCATATGAATGGCCTGTACTGGCTCAGGCTTCAGACTTTGCTAAAATCTCTCAAACAAGCTGAAGCTGGTGACAACGTGCCCCAAACCTATCAATAAAAGACCCAAGACATGGCACTAGCACCAGCCTGCCTTGATTCTGAACTGGGCCTCGCCTGAGCACCTCCAAGTCCAATACAAATAGCAAATAACAACTGTCTGCACCTCTGTAGGTGGCCCCAGGCAGTGGCTAACTTTGCACCTTCCTGGAGGCCCTACAGCCAGTGCACCCAGTGGACAGCTTCAGACCTTACTAGGTTACAACTCTACACATCCACGAGCAACACACTCAAGAGGCAGACTCAGTGAGCACCAAAGCCCCACTGAAGCAAGTCCTGCTCCATATGGATGTCTCCTGTACAGCACCTCTCCCACTGTAGTCCCAGCTGGTCCTCACAGCCAATTTTCCTGGAGGTCAACTACAGCCAGTGACACCAACAGCCATCAAAGCTCAACTACAAGACTGGGCACACAGCCCACACAGGGTCGCACCTAGAGTGCCCAGCTCAGATGACTGGAGAGGCTGAACCACTGGGCCCTACACAAGGCCACTCTACCAATTCCAGGAGACAAAGAAACAAACACAGGGAAGCAGCCAAAATGCAGAGACAAAGGAAAATGTGACAAATGAAAGAAATGAAAGCAAGCAAACTTCTGGATACAGAGTTCAAAACCATGGTTATAAGCTTACTCAAGGATCTCCATGAGACTTTCAAGGATCTTAGTGAGAATGTCAAAGACATGAAAAAGAACCAGTCAGAAATTAGGCATACACTAACTGAAATAAAGAATAATTTACAGGGTTTCAACAGTACAGTAGAGGATTCTAAGAGTCAAATCAATGATTTGGAATATGAGGAAGCAAAAAACACCCAATTAGAAGAGCAAAAAGAAAAAAGAATCAAAAAATATGAAAATAGTGTAAGGAGCCTCTGGGACAATTTCAAGCCTACCAACATTCGCATGATGGGGGTTGCCAGAAGGAGATGAGAGAAAGCAAAATACTGAAAACCTATTTGAAGAAATAATGACAGAAAACTTCCCCTACCTGGTGAAAGAAATAGACTTACAAGTCCAGGAAGCGCAGAGAACCCCAAACAAGAGGCCCACACCAAGACACATCATAATTAAAATGCCAAGGGTTAAAGACAGAGAGAATCTTAAAAGCAGCAAAAGAAAAGCAATTAGTTACCTACAAGGGAGCTCCCGTGGGAATGTCAGCTGATTTCTGAATAAACACTTTGCAATTCAGAATTGGGTGGCAAGAAATATTCAAAGTGATAAATATATTTAAAAGGAAGAAACAAACTCATAATATATGTGAGAGGGAGCGAGGGAGCGAGGAAGGAAGGAAGGAAGGAAGGAAGGAAGGAAGGAAGGAAGGAAAAGAAAGAAAGAAAGAAAGAAAGAAAGAAAGAAAGAAAGAAAGAAAGAAAGAAAGAAAGAAAGAAAGAAAGAAAAAAGTGATGAATAGTAAGGACCTACAACCAAGATTACTCTACCCAGCAAAGCTCTCATTTAGAATTGAGGGTCAGATAAAGAGCTTCTCAAACGAGAAAAAGGTAAAGGAGTTCATCACAACCAATCCAATATTACATGAAAAGTTAAAGGGTATCCTATATAATAAAAGCCTAGGTGGTGTCATGCCCTTGCGCGACGCCCTCACGTGACGTTGTCACAAGATGGCCGCCACAACATGGCCGGCAGGGGAGGGCAGTTGGGAGTGATCGGGCCAGCAGGGGAGGGCATTTAGGGGCGATCGGGCTGGCAGGGCAGTGGTTAGGGGGCGATCAGGCTGGCAGGCAGAAGTGGTTAGAGGAAATCTGGCAGGCAGGCAGGCAAGCAGTTAGGAGCCAGCGGTCCCGATTGTGAGAGGGATGTCCAACTGCCAGTTTAGGCCCAATCCCTGGATCAGGCCTAAACCGGCAGTCAGACATCCCCCAAGGGGTCCCAGACTGGAGAGGGTGCAGGCTGGGCTGAGGGACACCCCCCCTCCCCCGTGCACGAATTTCATGCACTGGGCCTCTAGTTCTTTAAGAGGAGGAGGAAGAAGAAATAAAAAATATGAATAAAATAGCAACATATACATATCTATCAACAAGTGAATCAAAATAAAAGAGCAAGAAATCTAATGAAAATAAACTGGTGAATAAAATAGAATCAGTGGCATGAAAGCATAGAACAGACTGACAAATCTCAGAGGAAAGGTGAGTGGGGAGCAGGCAGAGAGTAAACAAAGATTATACCTATGGATCCAGACAGTAGGGTGTTGAAGACCTGGGATAGGTTGGAAACCAGGTGGAGGAGGGCAATGGGTGGAAAAGGGGGACATCTGTAATACTCTCAACAATAAATATTTAAAAATTTAAATAAATAAATAAAACAATGATTATTATTATTGTAAATCACTTCTCCTCAAAGCTTAGTATATGATATTGAGTAAATCTTGATTAACTGATGTGCTCATGAGTACATCTTTTCTTTACTAATCTGGTGGGACACAACCTTACATATCCTTCCACTGAACTCAACTATTGGGGTACAATCCTCCATAAGAAAGTAAGTCTTGCCCTAACTGGTTTGGCTCAGTGGATAGAGCATCAGCCTGCGGACTCAAGGGTCCCAGGTTCGATTCCGGTCAAGGGCATGTACCTTGGTTGCGGGCACATTCCCAGTAGGGAGTGTGCAGGAGGCAGCTGATCAGTGTTTCTCTCTCATCGATGTTTCTAACTCTCTATCCCTCTCCCTTCCTCTCTGTAAAAAATCAATAAAATATATTTTAAAAAAAAGAAAAGAAAAGAAAAGAAGTCTTTGGGGGTAGGGGCGACTGAGAATAGTACCTGACTAATCAAGAGTTAAAGCATTTTCAAAATCCTTAGTAGCAAAAAAAAAAAATCCTTAGTAGCCTATCATCAAATGAAGACTATGTCATGCCTGGGCTGATGTGGCCCAATGGTTAGAGCGTTGGCCCAAGCACTGAAGGGTCTCAGGTTTGATTCCCTGTCAAGGGCACGTACCTGGGTTGCAGGTCTGATTCCTGGCCCCAGTTAGAGCCTGTGCCGGAGGCAACCAATATCTCTCTCTCTCTCTCTCTCTCTCTCTCTCTCTCTCTCTGTCTCTCTCTCTTTTCCTCCCTTCCACTCTCTCTAAAAATCAATGTAAAAAATATCCTCAGATGAGGATTAACAAGACAAAACAAAACATTTTTCATAATGGTATGAATATTTTCAATTTGCAGGTATCAATGTGCAATGTATATGTATCCAACTGTGTATATGAAGTAGAAGCAGTTCACTACCTATACAAACATTTGCTTAATTTTCTGGGAGCTAAAAAAGAAAAAAAAAAAGAAGGTATTATAAGGGTATGGCAACTCATCCAAGGTCACACAAGTCAGGGCAGAGATCAACATTCTGGTTTACCACAAACCTCCAGGGGAAATCTTACTGACAATTTGGCAAAAAGACTTTCTGTCTGTTTTACTTTATATAATATAAAAGGGCATGTTATCAGTTTAGCTAAAACTCCTAAATAAACACAGTGAGATCTATTTTGGATAAACCAGCCTGTGAACAACTGTCCAAATCCGTCCAATTTTCACCCTAGGGTAAAGCCTCAACTCAAAAAGTCTAGCAGCTTTCCTTCATAGTTGGTTACGAAGGAAAAAAACTTGGGGTCTCCTTGAAATGGTGAAAGGATACAAATCATAGGTAGAAACGACACACTGTGAGTTGCATTGCCTCCAAGGATAAGGAAGGTTTTCTGAAAAAATATAATGATAATAATAATAATAATAATGGTGTCAGGACATCAATGAAGAAAGGATTTAAAAAATTCTAACACCAGAAACTACCAGGATTGGCAGAGCTAATCTATAATCATTCTAAACAAATCACAAGAAAAATACCTCTTCCTCACCCAAAAGATGTCCACATTCCCCAGCCCCGTTCCAAAAATGGAGCCGGATTTGTGTGTGAAGGTGCACAGCAGGAGCCGACCTTCGCCTCCCGCAGCACTCAGAAAGCCCGCTCCACGAGCGTTCGCGTGGACAGGTAGGTGCAGTTACAATGAGATGGGCCCTCTCCGCTCCGAGGACGCCCGGGAGAAGGCGCCGGGACGCGCGCACTTGCACAGTCACGGCCACACCATCACGGACACTCCGGCGGCGTCGGAACTACTGAGGAGCCGGTGGTTCGGCACCGGCTCCGGACACCTTCCTACTCAGTGAAAACCGCCTGAGAAGCTGGGTGAGGACTAGCTCCGCCTGCCCGGAACCCCAGGCCCCTCACCTGACACGGTGCCTGACCCAGAAGAAAAGAAAGAAGAGGCGGCGGCGGCGGCTGTTTCCAACAGGGTCCTCCAGGGGCGATGGTGGCTTCGACCCGCTGCCCTAGCCTACCGCTACCGCCATGTTGGGAGGTTGGGTCACCGCGGCGTGCTTCCGTCACCGCCGGCGGCGCGGCGGGCTGGGGGCGCCGAGGGACGCCGAAAGGGGCGGCTCTCTGCTCCAGCGGAAGTGCGAGCCATAGAGGCCTGGAGGTCCCTTCGCGCAGATGTGACCCGAAAGAGCCGACCTCCCTAGCCCTCTTTTCCCAGGAGCGGCTCAAATCTGTGATTCCCGGGCTTGGTGGATACGTTGATAACTGGAGGCAGGGAGGTGGTCTACTGATGTGCTGTGAGAGAGGCTGGCGATTCCCCGGGTCAAGGAGCATTGCCGCCTCCACAGAACATGTTCTGTATCCACAGGACAATATTGAGCTTTTAGTATGTGCACGCAGGCGTGATAGAGAAGTTCCAGGAGAGCTGCGAAGTTCGCAGCCAGTTTTGGGAAAGATGGACTTTGAAAGTTGGGAAAGATTTCTGGGGGGCGGGTGGAGGTAAAGAGGTCATTCTAGGTAGAGAACCCTGCATGAGTAGAGGCACTGTGGAAATAAAGGGAATCTTCAGTGGTAATCCATTTTGTTCACAGCACTTAGCACTGGACCTGGAATAGAATGTGTGTTAATGGATGTGTACTTGAACTCAGCATCTTTTGCAGGAGTCACTGAAGGTATCTAGTGGAGAGGACAGAATATGTAAACCATGCTTTAGGGCAGTGATGGCGAGCCTTTTGAGCTCGGAGTGTCAGCATTTTGAAAAACCCTAACTTAACTCTGGTGCCGTGTCACATATAGAAATTTTTTGATATTTGCAACCATAGTAAAACAAAGACTTATATTTTATTTATTTTATATATTTAAATGCCATTTAACAAAGAAAAATCAACAACAAAAAATGAGTTCGCGTGTCATAGGTTTGTTCATAGGTGAGTTCAATCTCCAGTCAGGGCACTACAAGAAGCAACCAATGAATGCATAAATAAGTGGAACAACAAATCAAAGTTCTCTCTCTCTCTCTCAAATCAATAAAAAAAAAAAATTTTTTTTAAAGAATTAAGCATGCCCTAACCGGTTTGGCTCAGTGGATAGAGTGTCGGCCTGCAGACTGAAAGGTCCCAGGTTCAATTCCGGTCAAGGGCATGTACCTTGGTTGCGGGCACATCCCCAGTAGGGGGTGTGCAGGAGGCAGCTGGTCTATGTTTCTCTCTCATCAATGTTTCTAACTCTATCCCTCTCCCTTCCTCTCTGTAAAAAATCAATAAAATATATTTTTTTAAAAAAAGGAATTAAGCATGAGTGACTGAGAAGAATGAAAGACAAGTCGGGAGCCAAAAACCAGGATCACAGGCTTTATTAGGAGAAAGACCTGCCGGGTTGTCTCGCAAGGGAAGAACAGGAACCCATGCAGAGGTGAGCACTCCTTTTCAGGGGAGGAATGGGAAGGAATGGGGGCTTAGGGTACTCGGCGCACACTGATTGGTGGCTTAATGTATGGTCCATATAAGGTACATAGTTAGGCACTCAGGTACTTAGGGACAAGGGCTTAGGGTATTTGGCAGGTGCTGATGGGTGGTTCAATGTATAGTCCATATAACGTACATGGTTAGGCACTCAGGTATTTCCGGGCTGCAGGTTACGTCATACTCCACCCACCACTTGGGGGAAGGGAGTATCTATCAAAAACAGTGGTGCCATTAATAGAGAAATTGGACAGAAAAGTTTTAGTGAGCTAAGAGAACTATCAAAATTCCCTAATAGTATCTACTAACCAGTACATGATTAAATTTTTACAATTGTCAAAGTAATGGATTTATGGTTTTTGTGTGTGTGTGTTTTTAATACCAGGATCATAAATTGCCTTTGGTTATTACATCTTTTATTTGTCCTAGTCTCATTTTTTAAAATATTTTTAAATATATTTTTATTGATTTCAGAGAGGAAGGGAGAGGGAGAGAGAGACAGAAACAGCAATGATAAGAGAGAATCATTGAGGTAGTGGGGATCAAGCCCGAAACCTGGGCATGTGCCCTTGACCAGAATCGAACCCAAGACCCTTCCGCCTGCAGACCAATGCTCTATCCACTGAGCAAAACCGGTGAGGGCTACAATATTTTTTTATTGATTTCAGAGAAGGGAGATAGAGAGAGATAGAAACATCAATGATGACAGAAAATCATTGATCGGCCTCCAATACAAACTCTACTGGGGATCGACCCTGCAACCCTGGCATGTGCCCTGACTGGAAATCAAACCCTGACCTCCTGGTTCATAGGTTGATACTCAACCACTGAGCAAAACAAGCAGGCTGTCTCATAGTCTTTTAATAACATTAACTTTTTGAAGTCTATTCATACAATGGAAATTACACAGCATAGACAAAATAAATCAGTTATATGAGGAAATACAAATTAATCTCAAAAACACTGTAGTGGTCCAGCCCATGTGGCATTGACCCATGCACAAAGAGGTCACTGGTTTGATTCCTGGTCAGGGCACATGCCCAGGTTGCTGGCTCGATCCCCAGTAGTGGGTGTGCTTGAGGCAACCGATCTTTCATTGATGTTTCTATCTCTCAATCCTTCTCCCTTCCTCTCAAATCCATAAAAACATATATTTTTTAAAAACATTGTATTGCCCTAGCCCAGTGGTCGGCAAACTCATTAGTCAACAGAGCCAAATATCAACAGTACAACGATTGAAATTTCTTTTTTTTTTTTTTTATTGCTTAAAGTATTACAAAGGGTATTACATATGTGTTCTTTTTTTTCCCCGCCCTTGACAATCCCCTGGCCTCCCCTACCCCCCAGTGTCTTATGTCCATTGGTTATGCTTATATGCATGCATACAAGTCCTTCGGTTGGTCTCTTACCCCCCTCTCTCCTGCCCCCCAACCCTCCCCGGCCTTCCCGCTGCAGTTTGACAATCTGTTTGAGGCAGCTCTGCCTCTGTATCTATTATTGTTCAAAAGTTTATAATGGTCTTTATTATCCATGAATGAGTGAGATCATGTGGTATTTTTCTTTCATTGACTGGCTTATTTCACTTAGCATAATGCTCTCCAGTTCCATCCATGCCATTGCAAATGGTAAGAGTTCCTTCCTTTTTACAGCAGCATAGTATTCCATCATGTAGATGTACCACAGTTTTCTAATCCATTCATCTACTGATGGGCACTTAGGCTGTTTCCAGATCTTAGCTATAGTGAATTGTGCTGCTATGAACATAGGGTGCATATATCCTTTCTGATTGGTGTTTCTGGTTTCTTGGGATATATTCCTAGAAGTGGGATCACAGGGTCAAATGGGAGGTCCATTTTTAGTTTTTTGAGGAAACTCCATACTGTCTTCCATAGTGGCTGCACCAGTCTGCATTCCCACCAGCAGTGCACGAGTGTTCCTTTTTCTCCACATCCTCTCCAGCACTTGTCGTTTGTTGATTTGTTGATGATAGCCAGTCTGACAGGTGTGAGATGGTACCTCATTGTTGTTTTGATTTGCATCTCTCGGATGATTAGTGACTTTGAGCATGTTTTCATATGTCTCTTGGCTTTCTGAATGTCCTCTTTTGAAAGGTGTCTATTTAGATCCTTTGCCCATTTTTTGTTTGGATTGTTTATCTTCCTTTTGTTGAGTTGTATGAGTTCCCTATAAATTTTGGAGATCAGGCCCTTATCAGATATGACATTGGCAAATATGTTTTCCCACGCAGTGGGTTTTCTCGTTGTTTTGTTGATGGTTTCTTTTGCTGTGCAGAAACTTTTTATTTTGATGTAGTCCCATTTGTTCATTTTCTCTTTAATTTCAAGTGCCCTAGGAGCTGTATCAGTGAAGAAATTGCTTCGGCATATGTCTGAGATTTTGTTGCCTTTGGATTCTTCTAGAATTTTTATGGTTTCCTGTCGTACATTTAAGTCCTTTATCCATTTTGAGTTTATTTTTGTGTATGGTGTAAGTTGGTGGTCTAGTTTCATTTTCTTGCATATATCTGTCCAATTTTCCGAACACCACTTATTGAAGAGACTATCTTGGCTCCATTGAATGTTCTTTCCTCCTTTGTCAAATATTAATTGAGCATATTGGTTCTGGCCGATTTCTGGGCTCTCTATTCTATTCCATTGCTCTATATGTCTATTCTTGTGCCAGTACCAGGCAGTTTTGAGAACAGTGGCTTTGTAATACAGCTTCATATCTGGTATTGAGATCCCACCTACTTTCTTCTTTCTCAGGATTGCTGCAGCTATTAGGGGTCTTTTTTTATTCCAGATGAATTTTTGGAGAGTTCGTTCTAGATCTGTGAAGTATGCCGTTGGTATTTTAATGGGAAGTGTGTTGAATTTATAGATTGTTTTGGGTAGTATGGACATTCTAATGATGTTGATTCTACCAATCCATGAATACAGTATGTTCTTCCATCTGTTTATATCTTCCTCTATCTCTTTTTTCAACGTCCTGTAGTTTTCTGAGTAGAGGTCTTTTACCTCTTTAGTTAAGTTAATTCCTAGGTAGCTTAATTGTTTTGGTGCGATGGTAAATGGGATTTTTTTTTTTAGTCTCTCTTTCTGAAAGTTCACTATTGGTGTATAGAAATGCCTCAGATTTCTTGGGGTTAATTTTGTATCCTGCTACATTGCCAAATTCATGTATTAAGTCTAGTAGCTTTTTGATGGAGTCTCTAGGGTTTTGTATGTATAATATCATGTCGTCTGTAAATAAGGACAGTTTTACTTCCTCTTTTCCAATTTGGATGCCTTTTATTTCTTCTTCTTGCCTAATTGCAATGGCTAATACTTCCAGTACTATGTTGAACAGGAGTGGTGAGAGTGGGCATCCCTGTCTTGTTCCTGTTCTTAGGGGAAATGGTTTTAGTTTTTGTCCATTGAGTATGATGTTGGCTGTGGGTTTGTCATATATGGCTTTTATTATGTTGAAGTATGATCCTTCTATTCACACCTTGCTGAGAGTTTTTATCAAAAATGGGTGTTGGATTTTGTCAAATGCTTTTTCTGCATCAATTGATATGACTATGTGGTTTTTATCTCTCAATTTGTTTATGTGATGTATCACGTTTATTGATTTGCGGATATTGTACCATCCTTGCATCCCTAGAATAAATCCTACTTGGTCATGGTGTATGATCTTTCTGATGTACTGCTGGATCCGATTTGCTAAGATTTTGTTGAGGATTTTGGCATCTATGTTCATGAGGGATATTGGCCTGTAATTCTCTTTCATTGTGTTGTCTTTACCTGGTTTTGGTATTAGGGTGATGCTGGCTTCATAGAATGAGCTTGGAAGTGTTCCTTCCTCTTGAATTTTTTGTAGTAGTCTGAGGAGGATAGGTTTTAGCTCTTCCTTGAATGTTTGGTAAAACTCCCCTGTGAAGCCGTCTGGTCCTGGGCTTTTGATGCTGGAAGCTTTTTGATAACTGCTTCAATTTCTTCCATAGTTATTGGCCTATTGAGATTTTTAGATTCTTCCTGATTGAGTGCTGGAATGTTGTATTTTTCTAGGAATTTGTCCATTTCCTCCAGGTTGTCTAGTTTGTTGGAGTAGAGCTGTCCATAGTATTTTTTAACAATCATTTGTATTTCTGTGGGGTCTGTTGTTATTTCGCCTCTATCGTTTCTGATTTTGTTTATTTGGGTCCTCTCTCTTTGCCTCTTGGTGAGCCTGGCTAGAGGTTTGTCAATCTTGTTTATCCTTTCAAAGAACCAGCTCTTGGTTTCATTGATTTTCTGTATTGTTTTTTTTTTTGTCTCTATGTCATTTATTTCTGCTCTGATCTTTATTATCTCCTTCCTTCTGCTCACTCTGGGGTTTTCTTGTTGCTCTCTTTCTAATTCTTTGAGTTGTAGAGTTAGATGATTTACTACCATTTTTTCTTGTTTTTTGAGATAGGCCTGTAGAGCTATAAACTTCCCTCTCAGGACTGTTTTCATTGTGTCCCATAGGTTTTGGATTGTTGTGTTTTCATTGTCATTAGTTTCCAGGATGTTTTTAATTTCTTCTTTGATCTCATTGGTAACCCAATCAATATTTAATAACTTTCTATTCAGCTTCCAAGTGTTTGAGTATTTTGGGTTGTTTTATTGTAGTTTATTTCTAATATTATGCCATTGTGGTCTGAGAAGATGCTTTTTATGATTTCAATCTTCTTGAATTTGGGGAGACTTTGCTTGTGACCCAATATGTGGTCTATTTTTGAATCTGTCCCATGAGCACTTGAGTAGGATGTATATTCCGTGGCTTTGGGGTGAAGTGTTCTGAAGATGTCTATTAAGTCCATCTGATCTAGTGAGTCATTTAGGATGCTCTTTCTTTGCTGATTGTTTGTCTAGAGGATTTATGCAGTGATGTCAGTGGTGTATTAAAGTCCCCTACTATGATTGTATTGTTGTCGATCTCTCCTTTGATATCTTCCAGGAGTTTTTTTTATGTATTTGGGTGCTCCTGCATTGGGTGCATATATATGTTTACCAGGGTTATATCTTCTTGTTGTATTGATCCCTTTAGTATTATGAAGTGGCCTTCCTTATCTCTTGTTATGGCCTTCACTTTGAGGTCTATTTTGTCCGATATAAGTATTGCTACCCCAGCTTTCTTTTCCTTTCCATTTGCCTGAAAAATATTTTTCCATCCCTTCACTTTCAGTCTTTGTGAGTCCCTTCTAATGAGGTGGGTCTCTTGTAAACAGCAGATGTATGGGTCATGTTTTGTTATCCATTCAGCCACTCGATGTCTTTTTGTTGGAGCATTTAGTCCGTTTACGTTTAAAGTTATTATTGAAAGGTACTTGTTTGTAGCCATTCCTTTTTTTGTGTGGCTGTTTTCTTTCTGAGCTTTTTATTTCTTCTTTTTACACCAGTCCCTTTAGCATTTCTTGCATTGCTGTCTTGGTGGTGATAAACTCGCTTCGCCTTTTTTTGTCTGTGAAGCTTCTTATTTCCCCTTCAATTTTGAATGATAGCCTTGCTGGATAGAGTATTCTTGGATTCAGTCCTTTGCTTTGCATCACTTTGTAAATTTCCGTCCATTCTTTTCTGGCCTGATGTGTTTCTGTTGAGAAATCATTTGATAATCTAATGGGAGATCCCTTGTATATAACTTTCCATCTCTCTCTTGCAGCCTTTTAGATTCTCTCTTTGTCCTGAACATTTGCCATGGTAATTATGATGTGTCTTGGTGTGGGTCTTTTCAGGTTCACCTTGTTTGTGACTCTCTCTGCTTGTGTGACTTTTTTCTTCCCCACCTCAGGGAAGTTTTCTGATATTATTTCTTCGAGTAGGTTTTCTAATCCATGTTCCTCTTTCTGTTGTTCTGGCACCCCTATTATTCGTATTTTGTTTCGTTTCATGTTGTCCCAAAGCTCCCTTAGGCTCTCCTCCTTTCTTTTAATTTTTTTCTTCAATTGCAGTACTCTTTGGTTGTGTTTTGCTTCCTTGTCTTCTAATTCACTAATTCGGTCCTCCGCTTCTCCTAGTCTACTGTTGATGCTTTCAATGGTGTTTTTTATTGCAGCTATATTGCTCTTCATTTCTTCTTGGGTCTTGCATAAGTTATTGATTTTTTCATCTGTTTCTTCTTGGTTCTTGCATATGTTGTTGATTTTTTCCTCCATCCAGTTTATGCATGCTAGGGCCCTTATTCTGAATTCTTTTTCTGTCATGTTGCATGCCTCTGTCTCACTTAGCTGCTTTTCTGGCGAGTCCTCCTTTTCTTTCCTTTGGGGGTTTCTTTATCTACCCATGTTTGATCTCACTGACATATCTAGATGTTGAGTCATTCAGTGGCTGCTCCCTGGGTGGCAGTGGCTCCTTGGGCTGTTGTTGCTCCTTGGGTGGTTGTGGTAGCAGCTGCTCCTTAGTTGACAGCAGCTCCTCTGGTGGGTGCTGTTCACAGCTGTGGTGGCTCTTCTGGCTAGTGGGGGGAGGCTTCATGTACAGCTGCTGTTCCTCAGACAGAGGGTGTGGTGATCAGGAGGCTGCTGTTGCTTGGTACTGCTGCGTTGATTTAAAGGCACAAAATACAACACAACAAGGCACAACGTACCAGGCACTGAACACAAATATATTCGCGATATTAATAACCCCAAATAAAGGTGACCACCCGAATTAAGAGAATTAGGGGATAAGGAAGAAAGAAGAGAAAAAGAGAAAAGAGAAAAAAGAAAAGAAAAGAAAAATAAGAAAAAAAAACAAAAAAGGACTGCAAAAATGAAATTGGGGGAAAAAAGTGGGGGAAAAAAAGAAAAGAAAAAAAAAGAGCGAAAAGAGAGAATGAAGTAGAAGAGGGGAAGAGACTATTTGTATGAGGAGAAAACTCCGATAGAACTGCCACTAATCCCAACAAATTCCAGCAACAGATCCCTGGAGATGAATGCAAACTACAAACAACCAATGATATCAAGAGAGGCAAGGGAAAACAGAAGCACAAAAATAGCTGGGGGGTGGGGGAGGGGAGGGAGGGGAAAAACCCGCAGAAAAAAATAAAAAGAAAAAGCAAAACAACCTCACAACCAGTCCTAAAAAAGAAAAAAAACACAAAACAAAACAAGCAAAAAAAACACACACACAAAAAAAACAATATGCTCAACAATCAAGCAAACAGCAAGAAAACAATAGAAAGATAAGAGAAAAAAAATGTTTGGATAGTGAAGAAGGATAAGGGATAGGTGTATAAGGATTTAGAGCAGTGGATTGGAAATAGGATATATAAGTAGGGTGAAATTAGACAGAGGTAAAAAGACGGAATAGGGAAAATCTAAAGCAGGAATAGGGTAAGAGAAACAGGACACCAAAAGGGGAAAAGTGAGGAAGAGGGTTTTAGCATAGAGGTAAAATTGAGGTAAGGAAAATTGATGCTAAAGGAAAGATGGAAATAGAATGGAGAACACTACTCCCAAAATAAAATAAAGAGAAAATAAAATGGCACTTTAAAAAATGGTAAAATGGTAGCAGTAATAATACTGGTTAAAAATAAAAATGTAGTAATTAAAAGGGTAAAATCAGGTGATGGAAAAAGAAGAAAAAGAAAAAAAATTGGTTTCTTAGTTAAAAGGCGAAAAAAGAAAAAATTTGCAGTAGTGAAGGTCTTTCAGTTCTTCTACTCTTCAGCCTGTCTCGCCTTAGTCCTGCCAGGTATTCAGGAGAGTGTTGAATTTCCCTGCGATACACTGTTCCTCCGTGTTGTAAATCACAGTCCTGATTTTAAAGCAGGCTGTATTTGTGATCCAGACTGCCTTAATTTGTGTTCACCTAAGAGTCAGTTTGTGGCTCAGCCTCTGGGTGGCAGTGTTTTGGGGTTGGCCTCTGAGGCTATACGGCTTCTCTATCCAGCAGCAAGGGTTTATTTTCTCTATTGCACTTAAAACTGGTTTGGGGAGGTCAACTGCCCAAAGCTGGTTCTTAAATAATCGTTACCCTGCTCTGTGTTGTTGGTGGGACTGAAAATCCCTCTATAGGCCAGACCCTGGTAACTCCCAGGGACTAATCAGATTATTTTAATCCTTTATCTCATACAGGGTGGAATCTGGGTGTGGCTGTGCTCCTTGCCTGGGGGCGGGGGGCGGGGGAGGAATTCCACCCTCCAGATAGAATGGCTGCCCCAGTCCTGGGCCCAGGGGTGTCTCAGCACTCAATTCGCTGCCACCTCTCCTGGCCCCCCCCTCTCTTCTCAGCCTCTCCCCAGATTCCACTCGTCCGCACCTTCTCCCTCTCTTCAGCACAGGTGAGTGTCTGTATCCGAACTGTCCTATGAGCAGGGTTCAGTGAAAACAAAGAAACAAACAAACGCCGGCCGGCCGCGGAAACACTCCTCTCTTACCGGCACTGCATGATCTGGTCAGCTCCTCCGGCTGCCCCCTTTAGGCTCAGTCCTCTGTAATCACAGAATCCAAATCTCAAATCCCCCGGCACCAGGAATCCCTCGGAACTCCTTTCCCCAGTCAGGGGCTGTGTCTGTCCCAAGAGACGCGGCTGTCTCTGAAATTTCTTTTGAGAGCCAAATTTTTTAAACTTAAACTATATAGGTAGGTACATTCAACTTTAAATTCACAGTTTTTGTCTTCCGTTTTTCTTTGCTTCTTCTTTGTAGCCATCTCAAACAGGGCACCTAAAAAAATGTTTCATTTTATAATAATAAAGCCACCAACACAAAAGAATTACAATTCTTAAATTGATAACAAAAATACCTGTAGGATTTGCAGCTGGTTGGAAAAATACAGGTAACTTTATGCTTCGAGTAGGTACTTTTGTCACCCATGCGCGATTTGCAGACATGACTAGCACTAACCACTGCACAATGAGACTGCTGACTGACTGGCTCACTCAACTCGTGCATGAATGGTGCGTGCTCCCCCGCGCTGCGTATCCTGCGGCCCGCCTGCGCCGCTTCTCCTGTCGCCCAACCGACCAACACCCCCCACTACTTCTAACGCCACTTCTTCAAAATAGACTCACCTAGGCCGAAAACCAACTTCTGCGCATGGGCCACGAAGTTACAATCGCATTATACATGCACGCCCGCACGTGGTACTTTGTGGAAGAGCCACACTCAAGGGGCCAAAGAGCCGCATGTGGCTCGCGAGCCACGGTTTGCCGACCACTGCCCTAGCCAGCTTGGCTCAGTGGATAGAGTGTCAGCCTGCAAACTGAAGGTTCCCAGGTTTGATTCTGGCCAAGGGCACATGCCTGGGTTGCGGGCTTAATCCCCAGTAGGTGTGCAGGAGGCAGCTGATCAATGATTCTCACTCATCATTGATGTTTCTATCTCTCTCTCCTCCCTTCCTCTCTGAAATCAATAAAGAAATATATTGGGGGAAAAAAAACATTGTATTGAATGAAAGAAGTCAGACTTAAAAATGTACATGCTGTGTGATCCTGTTTATATAAATTTCAGGAACAAGCTAAATTAATCAATAGTTATAGAAATCAGCACACTATGCCTGGGGGTAGGAGGTGTGGGATTGACAGGAAAGGAACTTCCTTTCTGGGTGATGGAAATATTCAGTATCTTGTTTGGGGTGGTGATCACACAGATATCAAAACTCATCTACTGAAGAAACCTAGATGGCGGGGGAGGGGGAAGAGGAACAACTGTAATAATCTGAACAATAAAGATTTAATTTTAAAAAAATAAAAAAATAAAAAAAAACCTCAACTTGTACTTTTTAGGTCTATGAAGTTTATTGTATGTAAATTTCTCCCCCAAAGGTAACATGAAATAATTCTGGGTAGTTATATTAAAAGATTAGATTCATTTCTTTCAGGTTGCTTTCAGTTTTAGAGTTTGCTTACCTCCCTCTTTTTTTTTTTTTTAATACCATAAGGATAGCATATAGGTCAATGGAACAAAATAGAAAGTCCAGAATGGTCAATTGATTTGTGTTTTGTTGTTGTTGTTGTTGTTGTTGTTAATCCTCACATGAGGGTATTTTTTTCCATTGATTTTTGGAGAGAGTGGAAGGGAGGAGGGAGAGGAGGGGAGAGGGAGAGAGAGAGAAACATTGATGTGAAAGAAGGATATTGATTGGTTGCCTCCTACACAGGCCAGAGACTGGGGCTGGAGATCAAACCTGAAACCCAGTTACGTGCCATTGATGGGGAATTGAACCTGAGACCCTTCTGTGTGCAGGCTGACTCTCTAACAACTGAGCAACACTGGTCAGGACAAAGGTGTCAAGGCAATTCAGTGGGGAAAGGGATAGATTTTTCAGCAGATGGTGTGAAATAATATAGTCTTTTACAGAAATTATTTTATCAGTGTGTGGGGTTGTTTTCTTTTCTTTTTACAGATCTTATGAGTGATGCAGAGTGATAGCCTCAGCCAAATGTGATTATAAATTCTAAACATGAGATGCATTTTATTCATTCTCATTTCATCAATTATTTATTAAACTCCCACTATGTACAAAGCAATGTGCTGGATGCTGACAAAAACAATGATGAGTAGGTCAGACATCGTCCTTGTTGTAAAACTGACATTTTTATTGAAAAAAACAGATGTAAACCAAAAAACAATAAGAGAAAAAATTGTTTATTTGTGGCATGTCCTGAAGTTAACAAAAAAGGGACTGGAATAGAAAATAAGATGAACGGGTGTTTATGAAAAGAAAGAAAGAAAGAAAGAAAGAAAGAAAGAAAGAAAGAAAGAAAGAAAGAACCTCACAGGAAGCGAGGGAGGGAGGGAGGGAGGGAGGGAAGGAAGGAAGGAAGAAAGAGAGATCTCTCCCAGGAGGGGATATTTTAAGTTGAGACCTAAAGAAAGCTAAGGGTAAGTAGAGAAAAAGAACTTCTCAAGTTAAATGCTTGATGTTTTCCAGGAACTGAAAAGAAACCAGTAAAACTTTGAGGTGGAGAACAAGGGAAGAGGAGTAATGAGATCAGACAAGTAGGACCAGGTCAGGCAGCACTTACACAATCCACACGAGCAAATGGAAGCCACTAGAAGATTATAAATTGGGGCTAGATGCCATCTAGGTTTTCAACCACTCTTTCTGCTGTGAGGTAAATTGGTTGGAAAGGAACAAAAAGTGCAAGTGCCTAAGTTAGAGTTTCACTACTTTTTGCTACCATTTGTTCTTTCTTTGTAAAATTCATTCTTCACCATTCAAAAATAGAGATGATTTACATTTACCTTGAGTCTCTCTCTGTTTCCTCTCCAGCAAACAAACTCAAGAGTTGGTTTGTCACCCGGCCAGTGTGGGTCAGTGGGTGAGGGTCAATGTATGAACCGGGAGGTCGATTCCAGGTCAGGACACATGCTCAGATCCCCAAAACTGAGCGTGCAGGAGGCAGCCAATCAATGAATCTGTCTCATCATTGATGTTTCTCTCTCTCTCTCCCTCTTGCTTCCTCTATGAAATCAATAAAAATATATTTTTAGAGCTTGATGCTATGTTCTCAGCGGACAGTGGGCTGGGGACACAGTGGGCAGCAGGTGCACAGGAAAGCATGCCCCGAGCTGCCTGAACACGCAGCGCTAGATGGCAGCAGAGATCCCGCACTCCGGGACAACTTGGGGAGCCGGCATTCTAGCACCTCACCTCGCGCGCCCCGGTAAGCCCCGCCCCTCCAGCCCCGCCAGGTGGGCTCGGCACCACCCACTAATCACTCGCTCCGCCCCTTCTGGCAGGGGATGTGCACCCGCAGCTGGAACCCCCGCCCTGGAGACACAGGCAGCCTCAGCCCTGTCCCCTCAGCAGGCCTCCACTTCCCAGGGCATTCGAATCCGGAATCCCCACCTGCTGCTGGGCAGGTGAAGGGCGGGTGGGAGGGCCACCTCCTGCTGCTGCCACTGGCAAGCTCAGGTCCAAGGCCACTCTTAGCCCTTGGGTCTCCGGCCCCTCCCCCTACCAGTCTCATGAGCTTCTCTTGCCTGCCTGGGGGTGCGGAGGGGTTGGCGGGAGATGCTGGACCCACAACACACAGTACCAGCTCTTCAGCCAGTCCTTGGCCGGACCAAGTGGTGGCCAGCAGGTCCTTTCAGGAGCCCACCTCGGACCTTGTCCTCAGGGGGCTCGACCCCAGGGAGCCCCTGGGCCTGTGCCCACCCAGAAGCCCACCCTTCTGGCCTGGAACCTTCATTCTGACCCCTCAGCACTCCCCCACCCCCTTAGCCCCTCTTTTTTTAAAAAAAATATATGTTATTGATTTTTTACAGAGAAGGGAGAGGGATAGAGAGTTAGAAACATCGATAAAGGAGAAACATCGATCAGCTGCCTCCTGCACACCCCCTACCGGGGATGTGCCCGCAACCAAGGTACATGCCGGAATCGAACCTGGGACCATTCAGTCCACAGGCCAAGGCTCTATCCACTGAGCCAAACCGGTTAGGGCCCCTTAGCCCCTCTTAGGTCTCGTCATCCCTGCTGGCTCAGCCGTGGCCCAGGTCACATGGACCTGACCCTCCGCCCACACCCTCTGAATGTGTGAGGTCACTTGTGCCCTGAGCCATCCTGACCCCAGAGCAGGACCCTTCTTACCCTGGAAACCCCTGCCTTGTGGGGACTGCCGTGGCCCTGGGCCCTCGCGACCTTGATTTTTAGAAATACAAAGGAAAGTAATTGTTACGGAACTGTCACTTCTCAAACTGATCTGTGGTTAATACACTCTGTCAGCCCCGGAAAAATTTTATATATATATATATATATTTAGAGTTTATCAAAATAAAAGAAAGAATATGTCATCAGAAAAAAAATAATAAAGGCACATACTAGTAAACAATGAAAAAAAAAGTTTATTCTGCTAACTCAATTTCTAATTAAACCACAGACTGAAGCCTCATTTTGGGTGAGACAATGAGCTACAAAACCATCTCTGTGATGAACCTGACCGGAATTTACATCAGTGATTTTGGAGAAGCCATAGGAAAATAGGCTTATCTAGGAGTGGGATTTTTGAATTTACCTGTAAAGCTGTTTTAATAAAGTTTCTCCACAAAACCTAAGCTAGTGTAGGAGAAAACTGGATTTAGGAAACTACCAATAGTTAATTTTTGCATCTACTAATAATAACTTTTTCACTCCAGAGACTGTCTCTGTGAAGCTTACCACATTCCTATCAGACAGCAAAATACGGCTGAAACTAGTTGTAAACAGCAAAACACTGCAGAAACTAGTTATAAAGAGCATTATCATGGGGGAGGGGGTGTTAATTATATCTGTAACACTTTTATTTTAAAAATTAAGTCTTATGCCCTAGCCGGTTTGGCTCAGTGGATGGAGCGTCGGCCTGCGGACTCAAGGGTCCCAGGTTCGATTCCAGTCAAGGGCATGTACCTTAGTTGCGGGCACATCCCCAGTGAGGAGTGTGCAGGAGGCAGCTGATCGATGTTTCTTTCTTATTGATGTTTCTAGCTCTCTGTCCCTCTCCCCTCTTCTCTGTAAAAAATCAATAAAATATATTTTTAAAAAATGAAGTCTTAGGACAAATGTGACAAATATTAATTGTCAATTCTGGGTGTTGGTACATGATTATATGTATTTGAATTATTCTTTGTATGGGTGATGTAAGAAACATACAAACCTGTAGAGAATTTTTATGAGTTTATTTGAGCCAAACTGATGACATATGCCAGGGAGCAAAATCTCATGCTCCAGAGAGTAAAAGTTTTGCAGCTTCTTTTATGTATTTGTAATTAAGGAGGGAATAAAAGGAAGATTACATGATGATGGAAGAAAGCAAGGTAAGGATTGGATTACATGATGGTTAAAACATTATTTGTTCTCTGAAGGTAGAATTTATTTTATTTATTTTATTTTATTTTATTTATTTTTATTTTTTTTTTAAAAAATATATTTTATTGATTTTTTACAGAGAGGAAGGGAGAGAGATAGATAGTTAGAAACATCGATGGGAGAGAAACATCGACCAGCTGCCTCCTGCACATTTCCCACGGGGCATGTGCCCGCAACCCAGGTACATGCCCTTGACCGGAATCGAACCCGGGACCTTTCAGTCCACAGGCCGATGCTCTATCCACTGAGCCAAACCGGTTTTGGCTAGAATTTATTTTAAAGGTGTGTTAACCTGGATGCACAGAAACAATGAACAAGAGGGAGAAACCAAGATGGCGGCATAGGTAAACACCAGAAATTGCTGCCTCGCACAACAACTTCAAAAATACAACTAAAAGGCAAAACGGACATCATCCAGAACCACAGGAAGGCTGGCTGAGTGGAAATTCTACAACTAGAAGGAAAGAGAAAAGCACACTGAGACTCAGAGGAGGTGCGGTGTGGAAGTAAAGTGCGGAGGTACGGAGGTGCACATGAAAAGGGCTGGCAACTGAGGACGCGGTTGTCTTTTACAATCATACAATCGGGAGGGAGTCACAAGCTCCCGGCTGCTCTGAACTCCAGTTCCGGGCGAGTCTCTGGGGACCCAGACTCATACAGGGAGAAACTGGACTGTCTGGCATCGGTTGGAACTCGAGGGCGGCTTTCTCTCAGAGGTGCTTGCAGCGATTACTGGGACACTGAGATGCGGGGCCTCTTAGGGTAGGACTGAGGAGCAGCCGTAGCTGTTTGCTCCACCCTGTTGATTCCCTGAGACCCCGTCCCACCAAAGCTGTGCGCAGAGGCTTTTGCATATGAAAGGCCTGGCCCTTTGCAATCTGAAAATTACCTAACAAACTGCAGCTGGGTCAGAGAGATCCAGAACATCCAAAAGAAGGCCCAAGGCCCCACGGCAGCTTGCATTGCCTCACAGCTGGGCCTCATCTGGGCACCTCCAAAACCCAAACAAAGAAGAGGAATCTGCAGATCTCTCCGTAGCTCCTGCTGGGTAGCCTCAGGCAGAGGCTAAATTAGCACCTCCTTAGAGATCCAAGAGCCAGTGTACCCAGTGGTCAGAGTGGGACCATCCAGATTACAACTCCTCAGATCCATAAGGGACACACTCAGGGGGCAGACTCAGTGAGCACCAAAGCCCCACTGAAGCAAGTCTTGCCCCAGAAGGGTGTCTCCAGCACAGAAGTTCTCCCACTGTAGACACAGCTGATTCTCACAGCCAATTGGCCTGGAGGTCAATTCCTCCCCGTGATACCTACAACAATCAAGGCTTAACTACAACAAGACTGTGCACAAAGCCCACAAAGGGGTGCACCAAGAGTGTCCACCTCAGGTAATTGGGGAGGCTGAACCACTGGGCCCTATAGGACACCTAGCACAGAAAGCCACTCTATCAACACAGGGAAGCATAAAAAAGGCGGAGACAAAGAAACAGGTCACAGATGACAGAAATGGAGGAAAGCAAACTACTGGATATAGAGTTCAAAACCACACTTATAAGGTTTTGCAAGAATTTTCTAGAAACCGCTGGTAAATTTAGTGAGACCCTCAAGAAATCTAGTGAGACCCTCGAGGATATGAAAAAGGACCAACTAGAAATTAAGCATACGCTGACTGAAATAAAGAATATTATACAGAGTTCCAACAGCAGACTAAAAGATCACAAGAATCAAGTCAAAGATTTGGAATACGAAGACAAAAAGAAAAAAGAATCCAAAAATATGAAGATAGTGTAAGGAGCCTCTGGGACAACTTCAAGCATACCAACATCCGAATTATGGGGGTGCCAGAAGAACAGAGAGAGCAAGATATTGAAAACCTATTTGAAGAAATAATGACAGAAAACTTCCCCTACCTGGTGAAAGAAATAGACTTACAAGTCCAGGAAGCGCAGAGAACCCCAAACAAAAGGAATCCAAAGAGGACCACACCAAGACACATCATAATTAAAATGCCAAGAGCAAAAGACAAAGAGAGAATCTTAAAAGCAGCAAGAGAATAAAAGTCAGTTACCTACAAGGGAGTACCCATACGACTGTCAGCTGATTTCTCAACAGAAACTATGCAGGCCAGAAGGGAGTGGCAAGAAATATTCAAAGTGATGAATACCAAGAACTTACAACCAAGTTTACTTTACCCAGCAAAGCTATCATTCAGAATTGAAGGTCAGATAAAGAGCTTCACAGATAAGAAAAAGCTAAAGGAGTTCATCACCACCAAACCAGGATTATATGAAATGCTGAAAAGTATCCTTTAAGAGAGGAAGAAGAAGAAAAAGGTAAAGATAGAAATTATGACACAATACACATCTATCATAAGTGAATCTAAAATCAAGTGAATAAATAATCTGATGAACAGAATAAACTGGTGAATATATAGATCAGGGGCATAGAAAGGG
>NW_005871067.1:7868285-7869893 GCF_000147115.1 Myotis lucifugus | reverse complement strand
AAATAACAAACATACCTACGCTGCGCCAGAGGAGGACTGGAAAGACTGATCGCATGGGTGTGTAGTAAGAGAAGTGGTGCTATGAGGGGGGATATAAGGAGGGAACAACCTGTAAATAATCTGAACAATAAAGATTTAATTTTAAAAAAAAAAAGAACAATGAAGAAGAAAGGTATTCGCCCCTTGAGGGAGGGGTTGGGGCTGGGAGGAGGGGGAGAATGGGAGATATTTGTAATACTGTTAACAATAAAAATATATTTTTAAAAAAGAAGGTATATGCCTGGGGTGTGACTACACATTGTTTTCCACCCAGTTAGGAATTTATGATCAAATCACCTCCTGAGTTTACTTTACATACAGCCCCCCTTTTTTTCCCCATCCACAGTACTTTTCTGTGTCTTTTAAAATATATTTTTATTGATTTCAGAGAGAAAGGGAGAGGGAGTGTGAGATAGAAACATCAATGATGAGAGAGAATTATCGATTGGCTCCTTCCTGCACACCCACACTGGGGATTGAGCCCACAATCTGGGCATGTGCCCTGACCAGGAATGGAACCAGTGACCTGGTTCATGGATGGGTGTTCAACCACTGAGCAGCACCAGCTGAGCATTTTTCTGTATTTTTAATGTCTCAAAATTATGATAAATAGATATCAGCACATGGTATTAAAAAAAGAGCACATTGATCTGAACAATCCTTTATCTGTTTCGAACATGAATTTCATAAATTATTATACACATGTCATTAGATTTCTGCTTTCACTCCCCTACCTGTCATTTGCAGGACATTGTAAAAATCAATGGGAGGAGGGATTGTAATCCAAACGAGTGAATATGTATCATCTCATCCTGACCTAGAGATGATAGAAGGAGGAAATCTGTCTCTGGGATTGTGAAGAATGAAGTCATTAATACAAAAACTAGCAAGATGAGAGAAACCTATCATCTGGTTTAGCTCAGCTCATTAGAATACTGAACAAGAGAAGGTCAATTTCGTGGATTTCTGTTGCCCTAACGTTTTACCATCCTGTGCCTGAATCATTCTCTTATGAAATATTAACAGTTTTATCAAATATGTGTTCCAATCTTTCATACACTACAAAGAACATTACAGCCTTAGCTGGTTTGGCTCAGTGCATAGAGCGTCAACCTGTGGACTGAAGGATCCAAGGTTTGATTCTGGTCAAGGGCACATGCCCAGGTTGTGGGATCGATCCCAAGTAGGGGATGTGCAGGAGGCAGCCGATCAATGATTCTCTCTCATCATTGATGTTTCTATCTTTCCCTTCCTCTCTGAAATCAATAAAAAATATATTAAAAGAAAAAAGAACATTACATTTTAATAGAGCTGGAAAACAATTTGTTAGCCTTAAAAATGTGGACCATTGCCCAGGCAGTGTTGCTCAATGGTTGAGCATCGACCTATGAACCAGGAGGTCACGGTTCGATTCCAACATGCTCTGGTTGCAGCCTCAATCCTTAGTGGGTGGCATGCAGGAGGCAGCCAATCAATGATTCTCTCTCATCATTGATGTTTTTATCTCTCTCCCTCTTACTTCCTCTCTGAAATCAATAAAAATATTTTTTAAAATGTGTACCATTGCTA
>NW_005871067.1:7838921-7867966 GCF_000147115.1 Myotis lucifugus | reverse complement strand
CCCTGCTGGCCTGATCGCCCACAACTGCCCTCCCTTGCTGGCCATCTTGTGGCGGCCACCTTTGACCACATGGGAGCAGCTATCTTGTGTGTTGGGAGTGATGGTCAATTTGCATATTACCTCTTTACTATATAGGATTTCAGAGAGGAAGAGATAGAAACATCAATGATGAGAGAGAATTATGGCTGCCCCCTGCTGGGGATCGAGCCCGCAACCTGGTCTTGTGCCCTGACCAAGAATCGAACCCGGACCCTTCAGTCCACCAGCAGAGGCTCTATCCACTGAGCCAAACCAGCCAGGGCTTGAGGGATTGTCTAGAACTGGCCTCTTCAAATGTTTTGTACTCTTCAAAAATGTCATTATCAGGACTTGGCTAGATAGTTTGGTTGGTTAAAGGGTTCTTCCTATCCAGTGGTGGGAAATTTTTTGCCAAGGGCCATTTGAATATTTATAACATCACTAGAGGACCAGTGCATGAGTTCGTGCACTGGTGGGGGGCGTGGCCAGTGGGGATCGCCTGCTATGGGAGCACCGCTCATCCTACTCAGCTAAGCAGTGCTCCCACTGTGGGAGTGCACTAACCACCAGGGGGAAGCTCCTGCGTTGAGCATCTGCCCCCTGGTGGTCAGTGCGCATCATAGTGACTGGTCGACCAGTCGTTCTGGTCATTCCGCCATTCAGTTGCTGGGCTTTTACTATATAGGATTCGTGGGCCATATAAAATTATCAACTTAAAAATTAGCCTGTTATATTTGGTCAAACATTTAATTAACTCACCCCTAATGACTCGGCAGGGCCAGACCAAATGAGTTCTCAGGTCTCATACTGGACATTCTCCACCCCTGCATTGTTTATCCTGCTGATCTTAGCACTGACTGGGAGCTGTGGCTCACTGACAGTGCCCAGTATCATGAGAGAGTATCACACCTCGTATTGCATATCACTAGCCTGGGAAAGATTAAAATTCAAAATCTGAAGAACAGTTTCTACTGAAATCATATTGCTTTCCCATTATCATAAAGTAAAAAAAAACTTAAGTCTAGCGATTGTAAGTTGAGAGCTATCAGTGTATGAAAAGTGATGAAGCAAATATAGCAAAATGTTTACAATTGGTGGATCTAGGTGAAGAAAATTGATTGTACTATTTTTACAACTTACTGTATTTGAAATTTCTTCAAAATAAAAAGCTAGTATTATGTGTGAGCACCTGGTCGGTGTGGCTCAGTGGTTGAGCATTAGCCCATGCACCAAGAGGTCACTGGTTTGATTCCCGGTCAGGACACATGCTGGGGTTTTGGGCTAGATCCCCAGCAGGAGGCAGACAATTGATGTTAATGTTTCTCTATCATCAATGTTTCTATCTCCCTCTCCCTCTCCCTCTCCCTTTCTCTCTCTCTAAAAAAAAATCAATAAAAACATATTTTAGCCCTAACCGGCTTTGGCTCAGTGGATAGAGCGTCGTCCTACGGACTCCAAGGGTCCCAGGTTCTGATTCCGGTCAAGGGCATGTACCTTGGTTGCGGGCACATACCCACTAGGGATGTGCAGGAGGCAGCTGATCAATGTTTCTCTCTCATCGATGTTTCTAACTCTCTATCCCTCTCCTTTCCTCTCTGTAAAAATTCAATAAAATATATTTTTTTAAAAAAGCATATTTTAAAAAATGTGTGTATGCCCTGGCAGGTGTGACTCAGTTGGTTGGAGTGTTGTCCTGTACACCAAAAGGTGTTGGATTCTATTTCCAGACAGGGCACATACACATACCCAGGTTGCAGGTTTGCTTGCCAGTTGGAGCATGGGTGCAGGAGGCAACAGCTCAATGTTTCTCTCTCTCTCTCTCCCTTCCTCTCTCTAAAATCAATAAAAAAAACAAACATGTCAGCAGTGAGGATTTTGAAAAAAAGAATGTATGAACCCTTTAAGTCTACTAGGAGTCTATCCTAAAAATAACTTTTTCAAGTCTTTGCTTCTGTAGCTGGGGGAAAAAATGGGAGTTTGAAGCAAATAAGACTGGAGGAATTTCTGCCCTAATTTTCTGATTAAGTCCCTCTAAGTGGGTTTTGGGAATGATGTTAAAAAATGCATAGAGCCATTCAGAAGAATTCTAAATAAACTATGTTGATACTCCACCCTAAAGGGCGAGGAGCATGACTCCTCACTCCTTAGTACTTCCTTCTAAAGAGTACAGTAAAGGGTGTGTGTGTAACTTTACAGTGGAGAAACCTGACAAAAACTACATCAGCTAGGCCTTCACGGTCAACACCTATAGTAAAAAATGATGTTGAGCCCTGGCTGGTGTAGTTCAGTGGTTGGTGTCATCGGCCCACTACATTAGCCTATAGTTGGGCAATTATCTTAAGTTTCATCTTGGGTCTCGGGTTTGATTCCCAGTCAAGGGCAATTACCTGGGTTGCAATTCAATCCCCGGCCACTGCCATGGGTCCCAGCGATGTGGGAGGCAACCAATCTATGTGTCTCTCTTTTTTCTCTCTCTCTTTCCATCCCTTCCACTCTCTAGAAAATCAATGGAAAAAGTATCCTTGAGTGAGGATTAACAAAAAAGAAAAGAAAGTCATAAAAAATGTTGACAGCATGAATACTTGATATGACATGATAAAAATGGCACTTTTACATCTGTGATCTTCCTACCAAAAACCCATAACTCACAATCAATGATGAGAAAATTTCCAATAGAGGTGCATCCTACAATATACCTAATTAGTACCCTCAAAACTTCCAAGGTCTTCAAATACAAGGAAAGGTTGAGGAATTGTCACAGTCAAGAGTAAACTTAGGAGACATAACTAAACAAAATGTAGTATCTTGGAACAGAAAAGGGCATTGGATTAAAAGTAAGAAAATTCAAATAAATTATTGACATTAGTTAATACACCAATATTGGTTAATTAACTATGCCAGATACATTACACTAATCTAAGATGTTAATAACTGGGGAAACTGGAAAACAAACTCTCATATTTGTGGCCAAAAAACATTAATAGGGGAAACTGTTTGAGGGTGACAAAGGTATCTACCTGATAACTCTTTGCTCTATCTGCTCAATTTTTCTATAACTTTAAATAAAATCTATTAATAGCCTAGCCTGTTTGGCTCAGTGGATAGAGCAGTTGGCCATGGGACCTGTAGCTCAGTTGCAGGCATGATCCCTGGCCCTGGTGGGGAGCATGCAAAGGCAACCAATTGAGGCTTCTATCCTGTGTCTCTCCCCCTCCTTCCACTCTCTCTAAAAATCAATGGAAAAATATCCTTGGGTGTGGATTAACAACAACAAAAAATTATGAATAAGTATTATCGAGTTTCCTTTCATTAAGACCAAGAAAGTAAAATACTAAATTATGTTTTTGTATAAATAAAATATTTAAACTTTTTAAAAGTATTTTTTTATTGATTTCAGAGAGGAAGGGAGAGGGATAGAGAGATAGAAACATCAATGAAGAGAGAGAATCATTGATCGGCTGCTTCCTGCATGCCCCCCACTGGGGATGGAGCCGGCAGCCCAGGCATGTGCCCTTGACCAAAATCAACCAGGTGACCCTTCAGTCCGCCGGAGGATGCTCTATGAACTGAGCCAAACCGTCTAGGGCAAAATATTTAAAATGTTTATAAAAAACTGCAAGGGCTGTAAGGCTGGAGAAATTCACACAGCTTCACTAACTTCAGATGCCAGAATTCTTGATCTTTCCTCTCTTTCATTGATATGAAAGCTGTTGAGGAAAACAGCACGGAGAAATTACCCGCAAATATTAAGAGCACAGGCCGCGCCCCTGTCAAGTGCCTTGCTACGGAGGGGGGCAGGGGCGGGACTTTCGGAGGCCTGCTCTTTTCCTACTGGCTGAGAAGGCTCACGTGTCTCGGCTGCGCGGTCACTTGACAGGAACCGGAACCTGGGATTACAAAGCAAAGGGAAGAGGAACCTGCGCAGGGTTTTCTTCCCTTTTCTCCACCATCCTCTTCAGGCCTAAGCTCGAGCTAGTTGCCCACCGGCCTAGCATCGCTTTCACTATGGCCCTCAGCGATGCTGACGTGCAAAAGCAGGTGAGGGGCTGGGGTTGGGCCTCGCGAAGTTGCGGAACCGGTCCCGGGGTGATGGTCTGGAGCCCGGCTCAGGGAAGGCGCGGCCTTGTCAGCCCAGATACCGAAGGAGCGTCCTTTGCCCCAAGGTCCGGTGTCCTGGTGGTTTGTCTGCGGGAGGGAGTCTGGCTAATCCGGGAATAACCTCGGAACTCGTGACTTGTGCTTGAGTTTTGCGGGCGCCTCCTCGAACGTTCTTTGGGTCTTGCTTCGTCTCTCCCTATTTAACCATGGTATTTGCTGTTCTTGGTAGAACAGAGAGTTGAAAACAAGGATTGAAATGCAAATTGAATGCAAGGGTTGAAAATACCCTTTTCACTTGGTTTTTAACTCTGATGGAAGGGTTTACAATACACGAAAGAAAAGGGTGCTGAGGGGAGAGAGCGGCTTCCACTTTTTTGAGGTCGTTCGTTTTCATGAACTGTTTTCATTTTGGAGGAGTCTCCTGTCACAATGAGTTGTGTGGTTGATCTCCCATCAGTCTGCACATTAATGTTTGTCGAGCCATACCTTCAAGTTTGTAGGCAGTAAGGAGTGCAAAAGTCTCTCAGGAGGATATTGTGGCATCTAAAGGCTTATAACATGAGAGAAAATATTGGTTTCCGATTGTCCTGCCAATAGATACTCTGAAATTAGGGTCCTTGCATTTAAGAATCATATTGCCAATAGGTTTTTCAGAAAAGGAAGCTTGAGGCTGCAATTTAATCTCTGCATAATTTAGAGAACTAAGTCTACTTCTTTTTGAAGTACATAGTAGGAAAATTCCCTGACTAAAGCTCACTGGCTTATGAATAGTCTTAGATGAGCAATATGATGCTTTTTTTCCTTCGATTTTTCCATTTCCTTGAAAATACCTTTGCATTTTATTGTTAACCTAATATGCACTAAGAATGGATTGTTTTTTCATTTCAGTGGTTCTTGTGCTAATCACAAAATAAAAAGGGGTGACAAAAATAGCATCTGTGGAGAATTTCAAGAAATCTTTCAATATTCTTACAGAACAGTGAGCTTTTTGAACATTTATCACTGCTGCTTTAATTTTTACTGTAGGAAAACTTGATATAGTGGAAAAGTACAATGCCCTCCAGATACTCTAGTAAGTCCAGTCATTAGTACTGATTCTCTTCTTACTCTTGTTCCTTTATCTTCCTCCCCCCACCTTGTTATACTGAAGACTAAGGCTTTCACCGGAAAAATATAAAGGTAAAGCAGTTTATTTTCTTGGAATCTAGGTCAAAACCATTTTTTCTTTCTGTAAAATTGAAAGAATGAAGAAATCTGCCTGTATCCCTGGCACATATAACCTCCTGTAGGGCAGTGTGTTTTGTTTCCTGTTTTTTCAGCTGTGAATAGGCCAAACACTAAGCACATAGTAGTGCTTAATAAACTCTAGATTCCCTTACTACTTTCCCATTGTATAAAATACTTGTATATTGCCCTGGCCAGTATGGCTCATTGGTTGGGCGTCACCCCATGTACTGAAAGGTTGCCAGTTCCATTCCTGATCTGGGCACATGCCCAGGTTGCATGCTTGATCTCCGGTGGTATTTCTCTCCCTTTCCCTTCCTCTCTCTCAAAATCAATTAAAAATCTTTAAAAAGTACTTGTATATATTTGCTTTTCTGTCTGGGGAGTATGGGCCTTTATTTCATCAGATTTTCAAAGGAATCTATTTGACTCCAAAAAATTAAATTACTGGGTTAGCTGGAAGAAGAAAGTATTTTTAAAGGTCAGGTTTTTCTGCCTTTGGGGTGGAGTTAAATGTCCTTAAGGGATTGACTGTTTCTCTTGTTGGACTCTTAAGGAGAAAATATGATCATGTTGACTGTAAACAGGCTTCTCTGACCTCAGTTAAAATAGTGTTGTTTTGCTCTAGGCTGTCAGATCTGGTAGCAAATAGTTCAGCTTGAGTGGTATAGGCAGATAATGCAGGTTTGAATCAGGGTTTTCACCCACAGAGGCCAAATATGCCTTGTAGTATTTATAAACATCTGATTTGATTACCATATTTAGTTAAACTATTTTTAAAATTCCAGACTGAGTTCACTTGAGGCTTCAAACTGAACTAGGGGAACTACCATTCTCACCACAACCACACACAGATTTATAGGGGGCTAATCCTTTTTGCAAAGTCACAGAGATTTTCTATACATTTAACTCTGGATTAGGTGCCTTGAATATTTCAAACCTTGAGATTTTACAAGTATTGTGTTACTTAAAAAAATTTTTTTTCATTGATTTTAGAGAGAGAAAGGGAGGGGGCGGGGGGGGGGGGGGAGACATCAATTTGTTGTTATATATGCATTCATTGGGTTGATTCTTGTATGTGGCCTGAACAGGGATTGAACCTCCGACTTTGGCATATCTGGAAGATGCTCTAACCAACTGAGCTACCTGGCCAGGGCCACACACTGTAATCTTTTGACCAATTTATATGTTTTGGGGACTAAACATCAATTTAATCGAATAATTCTAATTTAATAGTTTCATTTCACATAGGAGGAAAACCCATCAACTTGTCAAAATATGGCATTCTCAAATAGTTACAGTAAGACCAAAATGTTCATCAAGGTCAAAGAGAAGTAAAATCAATAATAATAAAGTGTAATATGCTAATTAGACCAGACAGCCAAACGACCTTCTGGACGAAGCCGCCATGGCGGGGGCCGAAACAGAGGCGGTTAGGGGCGATCAGGCAGGCAGGCGAGCAGTAAGGGGCGATCAAGCAGGCAGGCGAGCAGTAAGGGGTGATCAGGCAGGAAGGCAGAGGCAGTTAGGGGTGATCAGGCAGGCAGGCAGAGGCGTTTAGGGGTGATCAGGCAGGCAGGCGAGTGGTAAGGGGTGACCAGGCAGGCGAGCAGTTAGGGGCGATCAGGCAGGCGAGCGGTTAGGAGCCAGCGGTCCCGGATTGCAAGAGATGTACGACTGCGGCAGTAAGACATCCCCTGAGAGGTCCCGGATTGCGAGAGGGTGCAGGCCAGGCTGAGAGACAACCTCCCCCCCCCCCCCCCGCACTAATTTCGTGCACTGGGCCTCTAGTATAATATGTTTCCCTAAGCATTTATATCACTTCGTAAAGTTTGATTTTCAATGAAATATCTAATGTTCTCTTTCGAAATACTTAGCTATGGCCTGTAGTTTTCAGCAGTGTCCTTTTAATGTTACATTTAATTATAAAACTATAATTCACTCATTTTCAACATGCCAGTTCAGAGGAAAATATCTGCATTTCCAGGATTTTGTTGCAGTTATGTATTTTTAAATAAAAAATTACAAAAACTTGATTTTATCCTAAAAAATTCAATGGCACATTTTCTCTAAAAGGTATTTCCTAGGGACCAATTTCAGTGTACTGTGATTTGTGTGAATACCTTGTATAATGGATGTTCTGAATAACAATTCCACACTGGAACCTCTCTTTTATTAGCTCTTTTATTTTCTTAGGAGAAGCTTCATTTTTATTATTATTATTATTTTTAATATATCTTTATTGATTTCAGAGAGGAAAGAGGGAGAGAGAGAGATAGAAACATCAATGATGAGAGAGAATCATTATTGAGTGGCTGCCTCCTATACGCCCCCAACCGGGGATCAATCCCGCAACCCAGGCATGTGCCCTTAACCAGAATTGAACCTGGGACCCTTCAGTCCACAGGCCGATGGTCTGTCCACTGAGCCAAACCATGTAGGGCACATTTTTATTACTTTTGAATTCTTTATTTTTATTCTGGCTGCTTCTAATGCTCTGGTATTATTTTTAAAAACTTGCTGTCTGGTCCTGTGCAATGTTTTAAAGAGCTGTAAAACCTTGGCTCCCGCAGCCCCCTACCCATGTCTCCTCACTGTGGCGGCTACTTCTCCAGGGGACGAGTAGACCCCAGTATTGTGTTACTTTTAAAATAGACTCTTAATTATCATACTTATTTTGGTCGTTAAGAGTGGGATAGCTCCAAAGAATGTTTATTTTAAAAAAAGTTTCCTTCTAAACCATACTGTATATTTTCTTTCTTTCTTTTTTTTTTGTATATTTTCTTTAAGACATTTATTCCACAGGGTTGTTTTCTTAAGTCACTGTTTAAAAATTTTATACAACACATCACATGAAATTTACCATCTTAACCTTTTTTTGTTATTGTTAATCCTCACCCAAGGACATTTTTTCCCATTGATTTTTAGAGAGAGTGGGAGGGGTTGAGACAGAGAAAAACTTCAATGTCAGAGAGACACATTGATTGTTTGCCTCCCACAGGCTCCCCACCAGGGCTGGGGATCAAGCCTACAACCTAGGTACGTGCCCTTGACCAGAATAAAACCCGAGACCCTTCAGTCTGTGGGCCGATGCTCTAACCACTAAATCAAACTGGCTAGGGCCCTCTTAACCATTTTTTTTTTTAAAATATATTTTATTGATTTTTTACAGAGAGGAATGGAGAGGGATAGAGAGTTAGAAACATCGATGAGAGAGAAACATCAATCAGCTGCCTCCTGCACACTCCCCACTGGGTATGTGCCCGCAACCAAGGCACATGCCCTTGACCGGAATCAAACCCAGGACCCCTCAGTCTGCAGGCCAACGCTCTATCCACTGAGCCAAACCAGCTAGGGCCCTCTTTACCATTTTTAAGTGTACAGCTCTGTAGTGTTAAGAATGTTTACATTCTTGTGAAACAAGTCTTAACTCACTTCTGTACACCTATGTGTACCTTAGATTTATGGTATCTTTGTGTTACATGGAGAAGCTGGAAAATGTTACATGCCCTTAATGGTTACTCAAACCCTTCATCTTTTGCTGTGCATTCTGACACTCTAACCACCAAGCAATTAGTGACCAGGGCAACTGCTTTTTAAAAAAATTCCCTTTTCTTTTTTTTTTTAGGTGGACCCCTATGAAATGAAACCACCAGTGAATTTGATTAGCTGTGTTGTTTGTATATTCTTTAATTCCCCTCATTTTATTCTTAAATTTTTTTTCATTTTAAAATCTTTTATTTTTCTATTACAGTTGACATACATTATTATATTAGTTTCAGGTGTACACCCCAGTGATTAAGCATTACATTACTTACTAAGTGATCATCCTGATAAATCTCCCACCCTTCTGACACCATACATAGATATTGCAATATTGTCGACTCTGTTCCTTATGCTGTACTTTACATCCTCATGGCTATTCTGTAACAACCAATTTGTACTTCTTTTTAAATATTAAAAAAAATCTTTATTGTTGAAAGTATTACATATGTTCCCTTTTTCCCCATTGGCCTCTTCTAGCACACTCCTGCCCACTACCCCAGGCTTTCACCACACTATTGTCTGTGTCCATGGGTTATGCAAATATGCATACAAGTTCATTGGTTGATCTCTTCCCACCCACCCTTCCCTGCCTTCTCTCTGAGGTTCAACAGTCTGTTCATGCTTCTATGTCTCTGGATCTATTTTGTTCATTAGATTCCACATATGAGTGAGATCATGTGGTACTTGTCTTTGTCTGACTGGCTTATTTCAGTTAGCATAATATTCTTCAGGTCCATCCATGCTGTTGTAAATGGTAAGAGTTCTTTCTTTTTTTACAGCTGCATAGTATTCCATTGTGTAAATGTACCAGACTTTTTATATCCACTCATCTCCTGATGGGTACTTGGGCTGTTTCCAAATCTTAGCTATTGTAAATTGCCCTGCTATGAACATATATTCCTTCTGATTGGTGTTTTGGGTTTCTTAGGATATATTCCTAGAAGTGGGATCATTGGGTCAAATGGCAGTTCCATGTTTAATTTTTTGAGGCAATTTCATACTGTTTTTGATAGTGCCTGCACCAGTCTGCATTCCCACCAGCAGTGTACTGGAGTTCTCTCCACATCCTCGCCAACACTTGGCTGTTTGTTGATTGTTACATTAGCCATTCTGACAGGTGTGAGGTGATACTTCATAGTTGTTTTAATGACTTTGATGATTAGTGACTTTGAGCATTTTTTTCATATGCCTCTAGGCCTTCTGTATTCCACTTTGGAGAAAGTCCTTTGCTGTTTTTAAATTGGACTAAAGATCCTGTGCACGAAATTTGTGCATGGGGGGGGGGGTCCCTTGGGGGATGTCCGACTGCCTCTCGCAATTTGGTACCACTGGCTCCTAACTGCTTGCCTGCCTGATTGCCCCAACCCCTGTGTCTGCCTGCCTGATCGCCCCTAATTGCTCCCCTGTGGGCCTGATCGCCCATAACCGCCTCTGCCTCGCCCGGCACCCAGGACCCGGGCTTCCCTCACTCTGGCCGGCCGCAGGCACCCAGGACTGTGGGGTGGATGGCTTGTCCCTCTCCTGGGCTGCAGCCTGGCTGGTCCCCATTCCTCTCTCGCGAGCTCATTTGTGCCTGGCTGGTCCCCATTCCTCTCTCGTGAGCTCATTTGTGCCTGGCTGGTCCCCATTCCTCTCTTGCAAGCTCATTTGTGCCTGGCTGGTTCCCATTCCTCTCTCAGGAGCTCATTTGCGCCTGGTTGTTCCCCATTCCTCTCTCCCCAGTGTTGAGTGTCTGAGCCATGATGGCGTGAGGGCATGATGATCATTTGCATATTAGCTCTTTATTATATAGAATTGTTTGTCTTCCTTTTGTTAAGTTGTATGAGTTCCTTACATATTTTGGAGATTAACCCCTTATCAGATGTATCATTGACAAATATATTCTCCCATTCCATGTGCTCCATTGTTACTTTGTTGATGGTTTCTTTTGCAGAGCAGAAGCTTTTTATTTTGATGTGGTCCCATTTGTTTTGGTATTTTAAAAGGAATTGCATTGAGTCTGTGGATTGCTTTGGGTAGTATGGACATTTTAATGATATTGATTCTACTAGTCCATGACACGGTACTTTCTTCCATTTGTTTACATCTTCCTCAATCTTTTTTCAATGTCCTGTGGTTTTCCGAGTACAGCTCTTTTACCTCCTTGGTTAAGTTTATTTCTAAGTATCTTATTTTTGTTGTTGCACTGGTAAGTGGGATTTTTGTTTATTTTCTCTTTCTGAAAGTTCATTATTGGTGTTTAAAAATGCTGTAGAACTCTGGGTGTTAATTTTGTATACTGTTACATTGCTGAATTTATTAAATCTAGTAGATTTTTGATGGAATCTTTAGGATTTTCTATGTACACTATCATGTCATGTGCAAATAATGACAGCTTTACTTCCTCCTTTCCAATTTGGATGCCTTTTATCTCTTCTTGTCTGATCCCTGTGGCTAGGACTTCCGGTATTATGTTGGACAAGAGTGGTGAAAGTGGGCATCCCTGTCTTGTTCCTGTTCTTAGGGGAAATGGTTTTAGTTTTTGTCCATTGAGTGTGATGCTGGCTGTAGGTTTGTCATGTATGGCTTTTATTATATTGAGGTATGATCCCTGTATTCCCACTTTGCAGAGAGTTTTTATCAAAAAGCACTGTTGGATTTTGTGGAATTATTTTTCTGCATCAATTGATAATGATCATGTGATTTTTGTCTTGCAATCTGTTTATGTGATGTATCATATTTCTTGATTTGTGAGTATTGTAGGCAGCCCTCGGGTTACGTTGGACTCGACGTACATCGTTATGTGGTTACATCGCCATCTCCCATTTATTTATTAAAAAAAAGTTCCGTCATTTCGATGTATGTACATATGTGCTTTATGTTTATTATTACGTATTTACCACAAGATCAGGAATTATCTTTCTTTTAAATTTTTTTTTTACTGTTTCACTTTATTACTGCTGTGTATGTGCTCCATGTGAGTGACGTAAGTGCTTATGTAGGTGGGTTATGTAGTCGTCTTACAGCGAAAATCGCGTTACGTCGCGCCATAGGAACAGATCTCCGATGTAACCCAAGGACCTACTGTACCAGCCTTGCATCCCTGGAATAAATCCCATTTGGGAGGGGAGATTAAAAATGGTGCAGAGTAAGTGGATGCTGCACAGACATGCTCCCAGGAACAAACAGGTATTACAACTAAAATACAGAAAAACTTCCTGAATAATCAACGGAAAACTCGCAGGAGAGAACCCTGATACCCGAGGACTGAAAGTGCTGCGACTGCATGGAGACTAGTAGGAGGGGCGGAGGCACGAAAGTGCTGGCTGGGCACCCACAGACAACAACTGAAGTCCCAGAAATATCTCAGCTGTGGGGGGTTGCCACTGAGAATTCTGGGATCCAGTCCCCAGTCTGGGCCCCCCAGCAGAGAGCACCAAAACTGAGGGTACCCACATAACATCTGGCCATGAAAAGCAACAGGGTGCTGTCTGCCAGGGAGTGACAGCTGAAAACTCAGGCACCCTCTTAAAGGGCCAGTGCACTAAATTCTCTGTGGAGCAACCCAACTTGTGCTCCGGCAGAGGGAGGGTGAAGTGGACTGGAGCTGTGAGAGCAGAAGCCAGGACGGGGGACTTGGGGGATAGAGCTCAGAAGGCAGACAACCCAAGTTTCCTGGGCTGAGTCATTCTCTCACTCAGGAGGATATCTTTCCCACATAGACATTTGCCTTGCCTAGGGGGAAGATAGTTGATACACCCTATTGGAAAACACCTTGCCCTGAGGCCACTTAAGAGATTAAAAATAACAATTAGCCTCTAGGACAGTGATGGCGAACCTCTAACACGCGTGTCAGAGGTGACACGCAAACTCATTTTTTTGGTTGATTTTTCTTTGTTAAATGGCATTTAAATATATAAAATAAATATCAAAAATATAAATCTTTGTTTTACTATGGTTGCAAGTATCAAAAAAATTTCTATATGTGACACGGCACCAGAGTTAAGTTAGGGTTTTTCAAAATGCTGACACTCCGAGCTCAAAAGGTTCGCCATCACTGCTCTAGGAAGAAGCAACTGCCCCACCCTGTTGAAAAAAAACTCTCACCACACCTGAGGACTATTACCTGAGGGCCAATTCAAGCTGGAATCCTGTCAGTCTGTAGGTAGAGGTGGTCTCTGGAGGCTTTGAGTCTTTGCCTGATCTAATTAGTCAGAAACAGCCTTTAATACTGTCCTGCACTAGAGATTGAGAGGTGTAGAGGAGCTATCTAATAAAGCGGTAGCCAACCTTTCAAACCTCACGGACCGCCAGTTGGCGACTGCTGCTCCAAAGGTTTTCTTAAACCAGCGGCTGCCAACCTTTCAGACTTCACAGACCACCATTGGTCCACGGACCACCGGTTGGCGACCACTGCCCTAATATATAGTCAAAAACCTAAACAGCCAAAATGAGGAGACAAAGAAACAACCTCCAAATGAAAGAACTATAGAATTCTCCAGAAGAGATAAATGAAGCAGAGATAAGAAATTTATCTGAATCAGAGTTCAGAGTAATGATGGTAAAAATGCTCAGTAGCATGAAAAAGGATATAGTAACTATGAAAAAAGAAAAATCTGAGAGAAAGAATGACATAACACAAAGAACACATTGGAAGGAATTACAGCAGATTAGGGGAAGCTGAGGATCGAATCAGTGAATTAGAAGACAGAGTTGAAAATGTCAATCAGAGAACCAAAAAGAAAAAAAACAATTAAAAAACAGGAGGACAGCTTAAGGGAGCTGTGGGATATTGTTAAATGTAACAGTATTAGAATAGGTGTGCCAGAAGAGGCAGGAAGGGAGACAGGCATAGAGAAGGTATTTGAAGAAATGATGGCAGAAAACCACTTGGTCATTATATGTGGTCTTTTTAATGTATTGCTGGATTTGAGCTATCATAATAATAAAATGCTAATATGCAAATGGTTGTCACGCTGTGATGTGTAACGACCGATCAACAGGGACCTGAGGCTGCATGGCGCCTGGTCGGGGCAGGGAACCTCAGACCGCGACCCCCCGCCTGGTGGGGCTTGACAGGGGACCTCAGGCCACACCCCCTACCCGGTGGGGCTTGACGGAGGTGGGGCCGGCCGGGTCTGGGTCTTGTGCGATTTCGAAGCACAAGCGGGTGGGCGGGGACTTGACTCTGGGTCCCTCGGCGTGCTCCAGACTGACGGGAGATTTTCATATACATTTTAGTAATTTTCTTTCATCTCTGACACTTCTATTATAGAGAAAGGGCAAATAGAAATCCTATATAATAAAGAGGTAATATGCAAATTGGCCATCACACCGTCACAAGGTGACTTCCTACAACCAGGCCGGCAGGGGGGTTAGTGAGGGACGACCAAATGACTAAAACTAAAAATGGAACTCCCATTTGACCCAGTGATCCCACTTCTAGGAATATATCCCAAGAAGCCAGAAACACCAATCAGAAAGGATATATGCACCCCTATGTTCATAGCAGCACAATTCACCATAGCTAAGATTTGGAAACAGCCTAAGTGCCCATCAACAGATGAGTGGATTAAAAAACTGTGGTACATCTACACAGTGGAATACTACGCTGCGGTAAAAAAGAAGGAACTCTTGCCTTTTGCAACAGCATGGATGGAACTGGAGAGCATTATGCTAAGTGAAATAAGCCAGTCAAAGAAAGATAAATACCTCATGATTTCACTCATTTGTGGAATATAGAGAACAACATAGACTGATGAACAGGGACAGATCCAAAGACAGAGAAAAAGTGATCAGACTATTAATCCCCAGAGGGAATGTAGGGGAGGGAGGGGGCAAGGGGAAGAGATCAACCAAAGGACTTGTATGCATGCATATAAGCCAAACCAATGGACATGGACACAGGGGGATGAGAGCATGAGTGTGGGGGGGACCTCCTCGACCTAGTTTATCTATCTCATACGTCTCTTTATACCTGCCTATCCGACCGCTCTTAATCTACGTGCTCATGAGAAGCAGGCTGCGTGGGGCGACCTCCCCCTCTCCCTCGCGTAAGCGGGTGATCTCCTACGGGGGGGGGGGGGGGGGTGGGCAGTTAGGAGCAACAGGCTGGCAGGGGGGACAGTTAGGGGTGACCAGGCAGGCAGGCAGTTGAGTGATTAGGAGCCAGCGTTCCAGGATTGTGAGAGGGATGTCTGACTGCCAGTTTAGGTCCGATCCCTGGGATCCGGCATCGGGCCTAAACTGGCAGTCGGACATCCCCGAGGGGTCCCGGATTGGAGAGGGTGCAGGCTGGGCTGAGGGGACCCCCCACCCCACCCCGTGCATGAATTTCGTGCACTGGGCCTCTGGTATTAAAATATTTCCTCTAGTTAATTAGTTAATTCCCTTTTAATGTGCATGAATTTCATGCACCGGGCCACTAGTATGTGTGTATATATATATATATAAATAAAATACTCAGCGACCAGCCGACCGGTGGGTAGGTATGATGTGCACTGACCCCTAGGGGGAAGACGCTCAACGCAGGAGCTGAGAAACGACAGCAACTTTGCAGAGTGCCCTCTCACACTCTGGGACCCCTTGGGGGATGTTGGACTGCCGGTTTTGGCCCGATCCCCGCAGGCCAGGTCGAGGAATCCCACTTGCCGGAGGGACCCTGCTCACTCCACAGATGCCCTTTGAGCCCCAGTGCCGTCCCAGGTGTGGGCAGCCAGGGAGGAACTGTGGGAGGTTGACTCCTGGGTGTGTTTGGCCCATTTCACCCAGTCCTGTCCCACCGGCCACCTTTTAATTAATTTCCTTTCAATGTGCACTAATCCATGTACCTAGCCTCTAGTTTCTTAATATTTTGTTGAGGATTTTAGCATCTACGTTCATCAGGGTTATTGGCCTATAATTCTCTTTGTAGTGTGTTTATCTGGTTTTGGAATTATGATACTGATGGTCTCATATAAAGAGCTTGGAAATGTTCCTTCCTCTTGAATTTTTTAGAATAGTTTGAGGAGGATAGGGGTTGGTTCTTCTTTGAATGTTTGGTAAAACTCCCTTGTGAAGCTATCCAGACCAGGGCTTTTGCGTGCTGGAAGGTTTTTTTTTAACTACTGCTTCAATTTCATCAGTAGTTATCCTATTCAGGTTTTCTGATTCTTCCTGATTGAGTTTTGGAAGATTGTATTTTTTTAGGAAAATTTCATTTTGTCCAGGTTGTCCAGTTTGTTGGGATATAGTCATTCATAGTATTTTGTTTGTTTGTTTTGTGATCCTTCGTATTTCTGTGGAGTTAGTTTTACTTCACTGCTTTCATTTCTGATTTTGTTTATTTGGGTCCTCTCTCTGTTTCTTGATGAGTCTGGCTAGAGGTGCATCAATCTTGTTTATCTTTTCAAAGACCCAGCTCTTTGTTTCATTGACTGTTTGTTTGTTTGTTTTTTAGTCTATCATTTATTTCTGCTCTAATCTTTATTGTGTCCTTCATTCTAATGACTCTGGGATTTTCTTGTTGTTCTCTTTCTAATTCTTTAAGTTGTAGGGTTAAATAGTTTATTTTTAATTTTTCGTGTTTTTTCTGGTAGGTCTCTAGTGCTATGAACTTCCTGCTCAGGACTGCTTTCCCTTTGTCCCATAGATTTTGTGTTGTGTGTTCATTTAATTTGTTTCCAGGAAGTTTTTGATTTCTTGATTGATCTCATTGGTAACCCTTTCATTGTTTAACAACATGCTACCTAGCGTCCATGTGTTTGAATGTATTTGAGTATTTTTGCTGTAGTTGATTTCTAATTTTATTCTATTGTGATCTGAAAATTTGCTTGATATTATTTCAATCTTCTTGAACTTGTAGAGACTTGTTTTCTGTTTTGCATGTGGTCTATCTTTGAGAATGGCCCATGTGCACTTTATTAAATTCATTATTCTTCAGCTTTGGTGTGAAATGTCCTGAAAATGTCAATTAATTCTATCTGACACAGTGTGTCAATTAGAGTCGCTGTTTTCTTGTTGATTTTTTGTCTAGAAGATCTATCCAGAGAGAGGAACCAAGATAGCAGCATAGAGCCCTAGCCGGTTTGGCTCAGTGGGTAGAGCGTCGGCCTGCGGACTGAAGGGTCCCAGGTTCGATTCCAGCCAAGGGCACATACCTGGGTTGCGGGCTCGATCCCCAGTGGGGGGCATGCAGGAGGCAGCCGATCAATGATTCTCTCTTATCATTGATGTTTCTATCTCTCTCTCCCTCTTCCTTCCTCTCTGAAATCAATAAAGAAATATATTTTTTTAAAAAAAGATAGCAGCATAGGTAAATGTGGGTATGTGCCATCTCCCACAACCACATCAGCATTACAACTAAAATATAGAACAACCATCATTCAGAACCACCTGAAAGCTGACTGATTGGAAGTCCTACAACAAGAGAAGAAGAAAGTTCACTGTGACTAGTAGGAGGGGCAGAGACATGGAACAGGCTGGTCCAACACTCACATGTGCTGTTTTTTTTAATCGGGAGCGAGATCATCTCTGTGGAGGGCGCCTATGAGAAGCAGGGGGTCCTAACAGCACACCAAGCCCCCAACTCAGAGTTTCAGAGATGGGAAGAGAAGTCCCCACAACTGTGTGCTGTAAAAACCAGCGATTGTGTCTGAGTGAGATGGATGCTGATGGAGACCCAGGTTTTTCTTTTAAAGGGCTGGCACACAAAAGTACTTGTACTCTATTGCTCTGAGCTCCAGCACCAGCAACTTTGAGGGACCCAGACACATATATGGAGGAACTGGACTGTCTGGCATAGGGGCAGGAAATTGGGAAAGGCTTTTTGCCAAAAAGGGGTGCTTTCAGGGGTCATTGTTCCTGTGCTGGGACCTCCATCATCACAGAGCTGGCAGGCAGCCACATCTGAGTTTCCATCAGCTTGACTCACAGTATTTGCTCAGCCCTGGGAATTCACTGAGACCCTGCCCATCCAATTTGCTGCCACACCAAAGCTGTTTGCAGCAGCTTTTCCATGTGAATTGCCTGTACTGGCTTTGGCTTCAGACATTGGTAAAACCTCTCAAACTAGCTACAGCTGGCATCAGTGTTCCCCAAACCTATCAGTAAAAGACCCAAGATTCGAAACTAGCACCAGCCTGCCTTGCTTCACAGCTGGGCCTTGCCTGGACACTACCTAGCCAATACAAATAGTAGCCATCTGCAGATCTCTCTATAGCTCCTGCTGGGTGACTCCAGGCAGTGGCAAACTTTGCACCTCCTTGGAAGCCCTAGAGCTAGTGCACCTGGTGGACAGCTTCAGAGCATAGCAGATTACAACTCTACGCATCCACAAGCAACACACTTGAGGGCCAGACTCAGTGAGCACCAAAGCCCCACTGAATGAAATCCTTCTTGATAGGAGTATTTCCTGAATAGCAGCTCTTCCACTGTAGTTGCAGCTGGCCCTTACAGCCAAATGGCCTGGACTTCAACTCCTCCCAATGACTCCAACAGCAATCAAGGCTCAACTACAAGACTATGCACACCGCGCACACAGGTTTACCTAGAGTTCCCAGCTCAGGTGACTGGGGAGGCTGAGCCATTGGGCCCTACAGGACACCTACTACACAAGGTCACCCTAAGAATTCTAGGAGACATTGCAGCTCTATCTAATACATAGAAGCAAACACAGGGAAGCAGCTGAAATGCGGAGACAAGTGAAAGAAACGGAAGCAAGCAAACTACTGGATATGAGTTCCAAACAAGGGTTATAAGAATGCTCAAGGATCTTAATGAGAATTTCAAGGGTTTCAGAGTGCTTCAAGGGACTTAGTGAGGCATTCAAGGATCTCAGTGAGAATGTAAAAGACATAAAATAAGAAATTAAGCCTATACTAACTGAAATAAAGAATAATTCACAAGAATTCAATTGTAGAGAAGATATATTTTTATTGATTTCAGAGAGGAAGGGAGAGGGAGAGAGATAGAAACATCAATGATGATAAGAGAATCACCAATCGGCTGCCTCCTGCACACCTCCCATCGGGGACTGAGCCCACAACCCAGGCATATGCCCTTAACTGGGATCAAACCCGGGAATCCTTCAGTCTGCAGGCAGACGTGCTACCCACTGCGCCAAACCAGCTAAGGATAGAGGAGAAGATTTTGATAATCAAATCAACTATTTGGAATATAAGGAAGCAAAAACACCCAAGCAGAAGAGCAAAAAGAAAAAAGAATACAAAAATATGAAGATAGTGTAAGGAGCCTCTGCAACAACTTTAAGTGTACCAACATTCACAATATGGGGGTGCCAGAAGAGAAATGGAAAGAGGAAGATATTGAAAACCTACTTGAAGAAATAATGAGAAAAAACATCCCCTTCCTGGTGAAAGAAGTAGGCTTATAAGTCCAGGAAGCACAGAGAGTCCCAAACAAGAGGAACCCAATGAAGCCCATATCAAGACTCATCATAATTAAAATGGCAAGGGTTAAAGACAAAGTGAGAGTCTTAAAAGCAGCAAGAGAAAAATACTTAGTTACCTACAAGGGAGTGCCCATAGAACTGTCAGCTGATTTCTCAACAGAAACTTTACAGGCCAGAAGGGAGTGACAAGAAATATTGAAGGTGATGAATAGTAAGGACCTGCAATCAAGATTACCCTACCCAGCAACACTAACACTTAGAATTGAAGGTCAGGTAAAGAGATTCACAGACAAGAAAAGGCTAAAGTTTTTTTCTATTTCTGCATGAAATGTTGAAGGATATTCTTGAAGAAGAGATAAAAAATGTGAAAAATAAAATCGCAATAAATACATATTTATGAACAAATGAATCTAGAAATCAAAATAAATGAACAAGAAGTCTGATGAACAAAATAAACTGATGAACAAAATAGAATCAGAGGCATGGCAACATGGAACAGACTGAATCTCTCAGGGAAGTGGGAGTGGTGGGTGGGGAGAGATTTACCAAAGAACTTACCTATGGACACAGAGAAAAGGGTGGTGAAGGCCTGGGATGGGGAAGGGTGGTAACGGGGTGGAGGGGGGCGATGGGGTGACAAAAGGGGGACATCTATAATCTCTCAACAATATTTAAAAGTGGGAAAAAAAGATCTCTCCAGTGAAGTGGGGTGTTAACATCCCCTGTGATTGTATTGCTGTCGATTTCTCCCTTGATATCCTCCAGAAGTTATTTTATATTAGAATCCTGATGCATGAAATTCGTGCAAGGGGCTTGGCCCCCGCAGCCACAGCGGCTGCCACGGCCCTTGCAGCCCTGGCTTTGTCCGGAAGGTCATCCAGAAGGTCGTCCGGCTGTTTGGTTTAATTAGCATATTATGCTTTTATTATTATAGAAGCTATTTTTTAAAAAAATATATTTTTATTGATTTTTTTACAGAGAGGAAGGGAGAGGGATAGAGAGTTAGAAACATCGAAGAGAGAGAAACATCAATCAGCTGCCTCCTGCACACCCCCTACTGGGGATGTGCCCGCAACCAAGGTACATGCCCTTGACTGGAATCGAACCTGGGACCCTTCAGTCCGCAGGCCGATGCTCCATCCACTGAGCCAAACTGGTCAGGGCTATAGAAGCTATTTGGATGCTCTTGTATTGGGTGCACATATGTTAACCAGAATTATATCCTCTTGTATCAATCCCTTTATTATTATAAAGTGGCCTTCATTATTTCCTGTTATTGCCTTCCTTTGGAAGTCTATTTTGTCTGATATGAGTACTGGGCCCCAGCTTTTTTTTTTTTTTTTTCATTTCCACTTGCCTAAAAGTGTTTTTTATATTTCTTCACTTTCTGTCTTTGTGAGTCCTTTTTTAAAAAAAACATATTTTATTGATTTTTTACAGAGAGGAAGGGAGAGAGAGAGAGGAATAAAAAGTTAGAGAGAAACATCAATCAGCTGCCTCCTGTACACTCCCTACTGGGGATGTGCCCGCAACCAAGGTACATGCCCTTGACCGGAATCGAACCTGGGACCCTTGAGTCCGCAGGCTGACGCTCTATCCACTGAGGCAAACTGGTTAGGTCTAATGTTTGCCTTTTAAATTATGATGTGTCTTGCTGTGGGTCTTTTGGGGTTCATTTTGATTAGAACTCTGTTATTCCTGGACTTGTGTGACAGTTTTCTGCCATTGTTTCTTCAAACAGGTTTTCTATTCTTTGCTGGCTTCTTTTGGCACCCCTATTATGTGGATGTTGTTTCATTTCATGTTGTTCCAAAACTGTGGCCCATCAGTGATGGCGAACCTATGACACACGTGTCAGAGGTGATACACGAACTCATTTTTTTGGTTGATTTTTCTTTGTTAAATGGCATTTAAATATATAAAATAAATATCAAAAATATAAGTCTTTGTTTTACTATGGTTGCAAATATCAAAAAATTTCTATATGTGACACGGCACCAGAGTTAAGTTAGGGTTTTTCAAAATGCTGACACTCCGAGCTCAAAAGGTTCGCCATCACTGCCCCAGATATTACTCTGCTCTTGGCTAGACAGAGATTCTTGTATGGAGATCAATGGGGTTGGCTTGCAACCTGGAGTTTTTATCAGTATGGTTCCCAGAATATTGGGCAGAAGGTTCCTCCTTCAGTCCAGTCACTGACTGCTCTTTGAGACTGCTCAGACCTGTAAACTTGGCCTCTGCTTTGTTTCCTCTGATAAGTTCTAAATGTAGGGTGTGGCATGCAGGTCTCCTGAGTGTGCACAAGCTATATTATCTGCCCTGAGGCTCCTGGGAGAGGCTAGCTCCTCTCAGGAAAAAAATGACTGTTTGGGTTTGGATAGATATGAACAACCAAATGCAGGACTCCAGGCTACTGCTATTCCATGTCTCCCTGCCCTGCTTCCCATCCCAGCCTCTCAGGCACCTCAAGTCCATGCCTCCCTCTGCAGCAAAGCCTCCAGTGAGTCATTGCAAATGAAAGCTCCTTTGCTCTGGGTTTAGAGAAAAAAAACCACTCCATAAGACAAGCAAAAACAAAACAAAACAAAGAACTGTGGCTTTTTTCTCTGACCGGCTTCTGTTCCTAGCTTCAGACTTCACCTCAAGCCAGCAGCCCTGCCACCTGTCTCGGCTGGATGTTATGTGGACTGTAGGATGGGGCTCTTGTGTTCGGAGGTGCTGTGGAGCCCCGCCTGGGTTCCAGGCCTCTATCTTCTGAGGGGACAGACTATCCTGTAGCTGGAGTTTGCTTCTCCCTCTCAGACCACCAGCCTGCCACCCCTGGCCACTGGGTCCGCTTCTCCTGCAACTTTGCTCTTCTTATCAGTCTCTGGGTGTTTTCTCTCCCCCTCAGCCGGACCTCAGTTGGTGAATTCCATGTGAATATTCTCTGGTTTAGTTGTATTTCCAGTCTGGCCCTGGGACAAGGTGTGTGACAGGTCTGCCTATTCAGCTGCCATTTTCTCTCTCTCAAACATTTTAAAATTGGTTTTTAGAGAAAGAGACATCGATATGAGTATGAAACATCGATTAGCTGCCTCCTGCATACACCCTACTAGGGATCCAGCCTGAAACTCGGGCATGTACTCTGCCTGGGAATTGAACCAGCAACCTTTTGGTGCACTGGGCAATGCCCAACCAACTGAGCCACACCGGCCAGTGCCAATTTGTCTTTCTTAATCTCTTCACCTTTATAAACTCATCCCCCCCAACACCCCTCCCATCTGGCAACTATCAAAATGTTCTCTGTATCTATGAGTCTTTTTTTTTAAAAGATGCACACATTTATTAAAATTTTGAAGACATTTAACAATTTATTGATGTCAGAAATATAAATTCTTAATATTAACTCTAGAAACATGAGAATTAAATTTCAAAGGCTTTAGAAAGAATACCTTATAAAGGTATTCTTACTATTACATTCTTTGTTAGACTGGTACTTGGAGCACTTTGGATATCATTTCACCATTTCATCCCCAACCCAGTGCCTGGATAAATTGGCCAGCAGTAGCACATGAAATTGTGGATGAGAGTCTCATATTCGTATTTATCTAAATGAAGTATATAGCGCCAGGTTTCCCATTTAATGAAATGCAGTTTCTTTTATAATTTTTTGGAGCAATAAGCCTTTAGATTCCCATTTTCCCCAGGCAGAGAAGAGCCACTCAAGTGCCTTTGTCCTAACACACCTTTGAGTCCTTGTTAGGAGTTAAAGCACTGGCTGAATTATCACCATAGGACTCCTGATAAGGATACAGGTAAAAATGTCTCAGAAGGTGCTTTATTCTTTCACATCTCAAATTCACTTGGCTGGTCACAGGTAGGCAGGTAGAAATGGGTTAAAATTTTTGCAACTCAATTTGGTTAGTGTAAGGCATGACAGAAGAAACCAAACCAGCAGTTTGCTCCAAGGTGACATTTTGCTCTGAAGAAGTGGCAAAAGCCATCCCGACTGCCTTGCGCCTCCAGCAGGTACAGTACTGCCCCATGAGACAAGTGCACAGCAAAGTCACAGGCTCTGGCAGTCCTGGTCATCGCTGGCATTCCATTACTTCAGTGCCCAGTTGTGGCTTGCCAGCGATCTCTCCAGCAGGAACCCCGTGAAAGTCACAAGCGCCACCACTCGGCCCCAGTTGGGGCCCAGGGGGTGTCGAAATATGTTCTGCATCGCGTTCGCCACCATCTCTACATGGTTACTCTGACATTGGCGGTAGCAGGTCCAGGAGAGCTGGTAATACTCCTGTACCTGGGAGGCGATGGAGCGCATCACGGTGGCCTCAAGTGAGGACGTAGGGTGCGGGTCGCTGCTGGGCCTCTGGGTGCAGTACTCCAGGTAGTCAGTCAGCAGCCGGAGGGTGCACAACCTCAATTGGTCCTCCATGGCCTGGTGTCTGCCCAGGTCCTGGCCCCGCCGGCTTTCTTGGTCTAGTTGCACCTCTGCTCAGGGAGGGGCTATCTCTATGAGTCTTTTTCTGTTTGTGTGTGTGTTTTTTTAATTCAATTTGATAGACATGTTTTTATTGCCATTTATTGTTCATATTTTAGACTTCTCTTTTTCTTAAAAAAGACCTCTGAACATTTCTAATAATACTTTGATTTGGTGGTGATGAACTTTTTTAGCTTTTTCTTGTCTGTGAAACTCTTTATCTGTCCTTCAATTCTAAATGATAGCTTTGCTGGGTAGAGTGATCTTGGTTGCAAGTCCTTTTCATCACTTTGATTATTTCTTGCCACTCTCTTCTGGCCTGCAGTTTCTGCTGAGAAATCAACTAACAGTCTTATGGGAGCTCCCTTGTAACTAACTGCTTTCCTCTTGCTGGTTTTAAGATTCTCTGTTTCTCTTTAACCTTTAGCATTTTAATTATTACGAGTCTTGCTATGGGATTCTTTGGGTTCATCTTGTTGGGGACTCTATGCACTTCCTGGTCTTGCATGTCAATTTCCCTTACCAAGTTAGAGAAGTTTTCTGTTATTAGTACTTTAAAAATAAAAATAAAAACCCACAATTTTTATTGATTCAGCTGACAGAAGGTGATAGCAAGGTTTAGAGTAGTAGACAGCAAGGCTGTGATTGAAAATTACACAAATTAAAGAATTACTAAAATTGGGTGTTGGTTGCTAACCACCAAGACAGAGATCAAAATGGGATGTGGGTAGAATGATGAATATGTCATTATTATTATTATCATTGATTTCAGAGAGGAAGGGAGAGGGAGATACAAACATCAATGATAAGAGAGATTCATTGATTGGCTGCCTCATGCATGTCCCCCACTGGGAATTGAACCGTGACCTCTTAGTTCATTGGTCAACTGACACTCAATCATGCTGGCCAGGCTCATTATTATTTTTTGGGGGGAGGCGGGGGGTGGAGAGAAAAGGAGAATCTGGGTTCATTATTATTTTTAAAAAATATTTTTATTGATTTCAGAGAGGAAGGGAGGTGAGATAGAAACATCAATGATGAGAGTCATTGATTGGTTGCCTCCTGCATGCCCCCTACTGGGGATCGAGCCTGCAACCTGGGCTTGTGCCCTGACTTGGAATCGACCTATGACTTCCTGTTTTATAGGTCGATGCTCAACCACTGAGCAATGCTGGCCAAGCAACATTTCATTTTTTGTTAATTGAAGTATATTTTTATTGATTTCAGAGAAGAAGGGTGAGGGAGGGAGGGCTAGAAACATCAATGATGAGAGAGAATCATTACTGATTGGCTGCCTCCTGCATGCCCCCTCTCCCCCACCGCCCCACTGGGGATCGAGCCCGCAGCCCGGGCATTTGCCCTTGACTGGAATTGAACCCAGGACCCTTCAGTCCACAGGCTAACACTCTGTCCACTGAACCAAACCAGCTAGGGCTCATTATTTTTTTAAAATTTATTTTTATTGTTGAAAGTATTACAGGTGTCCCCATTTTCCCTCGTGCCCCCTTCACCTGGCTCCCACCCCACCGGAGTCCTTCGCTGCACTATAAGCTCTTTGGTTAATCTGTTCCCACTTCCCTACCTCCTTCCCTCTGAGATCTGTCAGTTTGTTCCATGCTTACATGTCTCTGGACAAATTTTGATCGTCAGTTTATTTTGTTTATTGGATTCCACATATAAATGAGATCATGCAATCTTTGTCTTTCTCTGACTGGCTTATTTGCATAATATTCTCCAGGTTCATCTATGCTGTCTTAAAGGGCAAAATTTCCTCATTTTTTACAGCTGCATTGTATTCCATTGTGTAAATATACCACAGCTTTTTTATCCACTCAACTACTGATGGGCAGATTGGCTATTTCCACATCTTAGCTTTTGTAAATAATGCTACTATAACATAGAGGTACATACCTTCTTTCTGATTGGTACTTCAGGATTCTTAGGATACAATTCCATAAATGGGATCGCTGGGTCAAAAAGCAGTTTCTCTTTGAAACTTTTGAAGGAACCATACTTTTTTCCACAGTGGCTGCACCAGTCTACATTTCCACCAACAGTGTACAAGGTTTTCCTTTTTTCCACATCCTCACCAGCAGTTGTTTGTTGATTTATTGATGGTAGCCATTGTGGCTGGTATGGGGCTGTACGTCATTGTAACTTTAATTTGCCCATTTCTCTTTTGTTCCAATTTGCTTGTAAAATTTTATTCCATCCCTTCATTTTCATCCTGTGTGAGTCTTTTATTCTGAGGTGGATCTACTTGGTTTTCACTACTTTAAATATTTCATGCCACTTCCTTTTGACCTGTAGTGTAGGGTTGTTTCTTTGTTTTGTTTGTTTTTGAGAAATCAGCTGACAGCCTTATGGGAGCTCCCTTGTAGGTAACTAACTGTCTCCCTTTCTACTTTTAAGATTCTCTCTTTGTCTTTAGCATTTCCTGTTTTAATTATGATGTGTCTTGGTGTGGGTCTTTTTGGATATTCATCTTGATTGGGACTCTATGCTTCCTGAACTCGTGTGACTTTTTCCTTTACCCGGTTAGTTCTGTCATTTCTTCAAAGTTCTCTGTCCACTACTAATTTTCTACCCCTATTATGTGGATATTGAGCCATTTCATGTTTTCCCAAAGTGCCCTTAAAACTGTCCTATGCTTTTTAAGTGTTTTGTGTGGGTTTTTTTTATCTTCCCTGAGCATATTTTTCCGTTGAATTTTAGACAGAATAGAAGAGACGGAAAGACAGAGAGAAATATCGTTGTGAGAGAAACACATCAATTGGTTGCCTCCTGCACAAGCCCTGAGCAGAACCCTGGCCGGGGAGGATCCTGCAACTGAGGTATGTGTCCTTGACCAGAATCGAACCCAGGACCCTTCAGTCCACAGGTTGATGCTCTATCCATTGAACCAAACCGGCTAGGGCTTAGTGTTTTTCTTTTTGCTGCTCTAATTGAGTGGTTTTTTTCTATGTTGTCATCCTAATAGCTGATTCGATCCTCTGCTTCATCAACCTTCTTATAATCCTTTCCAATGTGTTCTTGATGTCAGAAATAGTATTTTTCATTTCTGACTTGTTCTTATTCATGGTTTCTATGTCCTTTTCCATGCTGATGTTGTTCCCACTAAGTTCCTTATAGTTCTTCCTAAGTTCCTTGAGCATCTGTATAGCCATTACTCTAAACTCTATTTCTGGTAAATTGCTTAACTCCATCTCATTTAGTTCTTTTTGTGGAGATTCTTCCTTTCGTTTGGGGGTTGTTTCTTTGTTTTTGTTTAATAGAAGTGCTGTGACTCCTGGTCTTGTGGGTGGTCTTTTGTTGTAAATGTCCTGCTTGACCTAATGGTGCATTCTCCTTGAACTCCAGAGCTGGATGCTCTAGCAGCGGTTCTCAACCTGTGGGTCGCGACCATTGGAAAACACATATATAATTACATACTGTTTTTGTGATTAATCACTATGCTTTAATTATGTTCAATTTGTAACAATGAAAATACATCCTGCATATCAGATATTTACATTACGATTCATAGCAGTAGCAAAATTACAGTTATGAAGTAGCAACGAAAATAATTTTATGGTTGGGGGTCACCACAACATGAGGAACTGTATTAAAGGGTCGTGGCATTAGGAAGTTTGAGAACCACTGCAAGAGTGTCTGTTTTGTGGGTTATTTGGGCTCTTCCATTGTAACTGGGTCTTGATTGTTGTCCCTCTTGTGGGTTGGATCTCCTCTCATGCTGGTTACTGTGAGGGAGGGAGGCCAGCATATCAAGAGATATTGACATATCAAGTAAGATAAGGCCAAGATTTAAGAGCAAGGAGTTGTAATTTCTTGAGTGTTATTTCAATGAATTGGAAAGGGTAGAAGTCAAAATGAAGTGTGTATAGAGTAGGAGGTAAGAAAGTTGAAATAGTAAAAAGTGATAGCTCTTTGATATAGTTTATTAGAGATGGTGAAGACAGAGGTGCTGACTAAGGAGGGTATGAAGTACACTTCTTCCATGGACTCTAAGTACTTTGAGAGTAGGATAATGTCCTATTTACCTGTGTTATTTCATATTTCAGCTTGTCCATTTGCTTAAAGCAAATTCCAGATTGTAAGTTACCTGAGGACAGAAACTATCTAATTTTTCTTATACACAGAACCTGACACATAATATGTCATAAATAGTTGAATGAATCAAAAAGGTATATTTTCTTCTCTCTTTATATTAAAAGGTAAAATAATCTTTCTTTTTTTCTTATAGATTAAGCATATGATGGCTTTTATTGAACAAGAAGCCAATGAAAAAGCAGAAGAAATAGATGCAAAAGTAAGAATTCATGTTTCTAGGTTTAAGAGGTTATAAAGTTTTATGTTGTTTTGCTTTGCTAAATAGTAAGTAGTGAAATTGTTTAACTGCATTGAATGGGACTAATAAGAATATCTCTTATAGGACACATTGATGTGTTGTTGTTTTTTTTCTCTTTCTCTCTCTCTCTCTACCCCTCTCTCCTTCCACTCTCTATCTCTAAATATCAATGGAAAAATATCCTCGGGTGAGGATTAGATTAAAAAAATAAAAAAATATTCCTTTCAAAACATTCTGATTGCCAGTAAGTATCCTGAAATTTTATGATAGGGATTTGAAAAGTAATGGTGGGGGATAAAAAACACATATACCTTAGAGGAGAATTCCAACTGATTTATGTAGATAACTTCCCTCTTCAGGAAATTGGAGATTAAATCTTTTCCCCAACTACCATCCTCATCAGAGTGTGGGCTGAACTTAGGAACCAACTTCCAAAGAATAGAATATGGAAAAGGCAAAAATATTAATGTTATGGTGGAGAAATATGACTTAACCAATTTTCTCACAGTTAACATCATAAGGGTTGTGGATAATTCATCAGGTTACCCGTTTATATGATAGGAAGAGAATACTTCATCTATGTGGTATTTTCCCTAAAACCTTTAACACCAGCCTAATCTATATATATAAAGAGCCAAGGGCCATCGCAACCGAATGGACGACCGAACAGGCTGATTGGGGCGACCAGGCTGGCAGGGGGGTTAAGTGAGGGACGACCAAATGACTGAGCAGCAGGCTTCATGGGGCGACCAGGCCAGCAGGGGGGTTAGTGAGGGGTGACCAGGCTGGCAGGGGGGCTGTTGGAGGCGACCAGGCCAGCAGGTGGGGCAGTAAGGGGCGACCATGCTGGCGGGGGGGGGGGGGAGGCAGTTATGGGCTTACCAGGCTGGTGGGGGGGTGCAGGTTGGGGGCAACCAGGGCTGGCAGGCAGAGGCTGTTAAGGGTGATCAGGCTTGCAAGGGGGCCAGTAGGGGCGA
>NW_005871067.1:7804853-7838821 GCF_000147115.1 Myotis lucifugus | reverse complement strand
CCGGTTCAGGCCTAAACCGGCAGCCGGACATCCCCTGAGGGGTTCCAGATTGGAGAGGGTGCAGGCTGGGCTGAGGGAACCCCCCCACCCCTGTGCACGAATTTCATGCACCGGGCCTCTAGTTAATATATAAACAAAGGGATAGTCTCAAAACTGTCAGTGTTATGCCCTAGCTGGTTTTGCTCATGAACTAATTCCCTTGTAGGCAGAAGAAGAGTTCAACATTGAGAAAGGTCGTCTTGTGCAAACCCAAAGACTGAAGATTATGGAATACTATGAGAAGAAAGAAAAGCAGATAGAGCAGCAGAAAAAAATGTAAGTAAATCCTGGTCTCAGTATAAAACTAAAGAAGTTTTACAAAGATAGTGGGACAAGAGGACAGAGCAGATGCTTCAAAGTCAAGCAAGTATGGGTTCATGTCTTAAATGGATTACTTACTACATATCTGACCTTGGGCAAGTTGCTTAACTTTTCTTTGCTCATTTGTGATAATGGAATTCTCCTAGAATTACTGAAAGATTAAACTGGAATAACAGATACGAAATTGCTTGCCACTTGGTAAGCACTTAATAAATATTTCTTTATCTTTGAAAATATGTTGGTAGAGGAGAAACAAGATGGCAGCGTAGGTAAACACCTGTACTTGCAGCCTCCCATAACCACATCAAAATTACAACTAAAGCCGTAGCTGCTTTGGCTCAGTGGAAAGAGCATTGCCCTGCAGACTGATGGTTCCCGGGTTCAATTCCAGTCAAAGTCACATGCCTGCGTTGCGGGCTCAATCCCAGTAAGGGCTGTGTAGGAGGCAGCTGATCAATGATTCTCTCTCATCATTGATGTTTCTATTTCTCCCTCTCCCTTCCGTTCTGAAATCAATAAAAAAAAATATTACAATTAAAATACAGAACAACCATCATTCAGAACTGCCTAAAATCTGGCTGATCGCAAGTCCTATAACTAGAAAAGTAAAAAAGAAAGCACATTGAGACTGGTAGGAGGGGCAGAGGTCCAGAACAGGCTGATACGACACCCACATGTGCCATAATTTTAATCAGGAGGCAGATTGTCTCTGCGGAGGCCGCCTGTCAGGAGCAAGGGGATCCAGCCCCACAGAGTTCCATAGCCCAGGTTTCCAGAGGTGGGAAGAGAAGCCCCCGCAACTGCGGGCTGTAAAAACCAGTGGGGGTTGTGGCTGAATTAGACGGAGGCTGCTGGAGACCCAGGTTTTCCTTTTAAATTGCCCAGGCACTCAACAAAACCAAGAGCTGGTTCTTTGAAAGGATAAACAAGATTGATGAACCTCCTGCCAGGCTCACCAAGAAACAAAGAGAGAGGACCCAAATAAACAAAATCAGAAATGATAGAGGCAAAATAACAACAGACCCCACAGAAATATAAAGGATTGTTAAAAAATACTATGAACAACTCTACTCCAACAAACTAGACAACCTGGAGGAAATGGACATATTCCTAGAAAAATACAACCTTCCAAAACTCAATCAGGAAGAATCTAAAAATCTCAATAGGCCAATAACTATGGAAGAAATTGAAGCAGTCATCAAAAAGCTTCCAGCAAACAAAAGCGCAGGGCCAGACAGCTTCACGGGAGTTTTACCAAACATTCAAGGAAGAACTAAAACCTATCCTCCTCAGACTATTCCAAAAAATTCAAGAGGAAGGAACACTTCCCAGCTCATTCTATGAAGCCAGCATCACCCTAATACCAAAACCAGATAAAGACAACACAATGAAAGAGAATTACAGGCCAATATCCCTCATGAACATATATGCCAAAATCCTCAACAAAATCCTAGCAAATCGGATCCACCAGTACATCAGAAAGATCATACACAATGACCAAGTAGGATTTATCCCAGGGATGCAAGGATGGTACAATATCCACAAATCAATAAACGTAATACATCACATAAACAAATTGAGAGATAAAAACCACATTGTCATATCAATTGATGCAGAAAAAGCATTTGACAAAATCCAACACCCATTTTTGATAAAAACTCTCAGCAAGGTGGGAATAGAAGGATCATACCTCAACATAATAAAAGCCATATATGACAAACCCCAGCCAACATCATAATCAATGGGCAAAAACTAAAACCATTTCCTCTAAAAACAGGAACAAGACAGGGATGCCCCTCTCACCACTCCTGTTCAACATAGTACTGGAAGTACTAGCCATTGCGATCAGACAAGAAGAAGAAATAAAAGGCATCCAAATTGTAAAAGAAGAAATAAAACTGTCCTTATTTGCAGATGACATGATACTGTACATAGAGAACCCTAAAGACTCCATCAAAAAATTATTAGACTTAATAAATGAATTCAGCAATGTAGCAGGATACAAAATTAATGCCAAGAAATCTATGGCATTTCTTTACACCAATAGTGAACTTACAGAAAGTGAGACTAAAAAAGCAATCCCATTTACCATCCCACCAAAAAAATTAAGATACCTAGGAATAAATTTAACTAAGGAGGTAAAAGACTTATATGCGGAAAACTACAGGACACTGAAAAAAGAGATAGAGGAAGACATAAACAGATGGAAGAACATACTGTGTTCATGGATTGGTAGAATCAACATCATCAAATGTCCATATTACCCAAAGCAATCTATAGATTCAGTGCAATCCCCATTAAATTACCAACGGCATATTTCACAGATCTAGAACGAACGTTCCAAAAATTCATCTGGAATAAAAAAAGACCTCAAGTAGCTGCAGCAATCCTGAGAAAGAAGAACAAAGTAGGTGGGATCTCAATACCAGATATGAAGCTGTATTACAAAGCCACTGTTCTTAAAACAGCATGGTACTGGCACAAGAACAGACATATAGATCAATAGAATAGAATAGAGAACCCAGAAATCGACCCAAACCACTATGCCCAATTAATATTCGACAAAGGAGGCAAGAGCATACAATGGAGTCAAGACAGTCTCTTCAATCAATGGTGTTGGGAAAATTGGACAGATACATGCAAAAAGATGAAACTAGACCACCAACTCACACCATACACAAAAATAAACTCAAAATGGATAAAAGACTTAAACGTAAGAAGGGAAACCATAAAAATACTAGAGGAATCCACAGGCAGCGAAATCGCAAACATATGCCGAAGAAATTTCTTCACCGATACTGCTCCTAGGGCAATGGAAACTAAAGAGAAAATAAACAAATGGGGACGGCCCCTGTGAGGCTGAGACAGTCCCTGTGAGGCTGAGACGGCCCCTGGGAGGCTGAGACGGCCCCTGGGAGGCTCAGACGGTCCCTGGGAGGCCGAGATGGTCCCTGGGAGGCCGAACACAGGGACACGTCGCGGATGGAAATAGCTACATTTTCCATGTGTATAACCCGGCAACAAAAAGCGTACACCTATGGATGAGGACAGTGGGGGGGTAAGGGCAGAGGGTGGGGTGGGAACTGGGTGGAGGGGAGCTATGGGGGGAAAAAGGGGGAACAACTGTAATAATATGAACAATAAAGATTTATTTTAAAAAAATAAATAAACAAATGGGACTACATCAAAATAAAAAGCTTTTGCACAGCAAAGAAAACCATCAATAAAACAACAAAAAAGCCCACTGCATGGGAGAACATATTTGCCAATGATATTACCAATAAGGGTTTAATCTCCAACATCTACAGGGAACTCATGCAACTTAACAATAGGAAAATAAACAATCCAATCAAAAAATGGGCAGTGGACCTAGATAGACACTTTTCGAAAGAGGACATACAGAAGGCCGAAAGACATATGAAAACATGCTCAAAATCACTAATTATATGAGAGATGCAAATCAAAACAACAATGCGGTATCATCTCACACCTGCCAGAATGGCTATCATCAACAAATCAAACAAACAACAAGTGTTGGAGAGGATGTGGAGAAAAAGGAACCCTTCTGCACTGCTGGTGGGAATGCAGACTCGTGCAGCCGCTGTGGAGAACAGTATGGAGTTTCCTCAAAAAACTAAAAATGGAACTCCGATATCCCAAGAAACCAGAAACACCAATCAGAAAGGATATATGCACCCCTATGTTCATAGCAGCACAATTCACCATAGCTAAGATTTGGAAACAGCCTAAGTGCCCATCAGCAGATGAGTGGATTAAAAAACTGTGGTACATCTACACAATGGAATACTATGCTGCGGTAAAAAAGAAGGAACTCTTGCCATTTGCAACAGCATGGATGGAACTGGAGAGCATTATGCTAAGTGAAATAAGCCAGTCAGAGAAAGATAAATACCACATGATCTCACTCATTTGTGGAATATAGAGAGCAAATGAACAGGGACAGATCCAAAGACAGAGAAACAGCGATCAGACTATCAATCCCCAGAGGGAAAGTAGGGGAGGGTGGGGGTAAGGGTAAGAGATCAACCAAAGGACTTGTATGCATGCATATAAGCCAAACTAATGGACATGGACAACAGGGGGATGAGAGCATGAGTGGGGGGAGGGGGGGAGGATGGGGGTTTAATGGGGGGGATGAGGACACATTTGTAATACCTTAACCAATAAAGAAATTAAAGATAAAAAAAAATTGCCCAGGCACAATCTTACACGGTTCCACTTCCTCCAAGCTCCAGTCCTGGGGGACCCAGGCACATATGGGGAGGAACTGGATTGTCTGGCATGGGGGCAGGAACTCGGGGTCGCTTTTCTCCCAGACAGGGTACTTACAGGGGACATTGTTCCGGTGCTGGGACCTCCCCTATCTCAGGGCTGACTAGCAGCCATATCTGAGTCTCCCTCAGCCTGGAGTAAACTTTGTTCCACCCTGAAGATTCCCTGAGACTCTGCCCCATCAAGTTTGTAGCCCCACCCAAGCTGTTTGCAGTTGCTTTTCCATATGAATGGCCTGTCCTGGCTCAGGCTTCAAATCTTGTTAAAAATCTCTCAAACAAGCTGAAGGTGGTAACAGCATGCCCCCAAACCTATCAGTAAAAGGCCCAAGACCCGGCACTAGCACCAGCCTGCCTTGCTTCACAGGCCCAATACAAGTAGCAGTCATCTGCAGACCTCTCTGTAGTTCCTGCTGGGTGACTCCAGTGGCTGACTTTGCACCTCCCAGGAAGCCCCAGAACCAGTGCACCCATTTGACAGCCTCAGACCATACCATATTACAACTCTACACATCCACAAGTAACACACTCAAGAAGCAGACTCAGTGAGCACCAAAACCTCCCTTAAGTAAGTCCTACTCCATAGGGGTGTCTCCTGCATAGCAGCTCTCCCACTGTAGTCGCAGCTGGTCCTTATAGCCAATTGGCCTGGAGGTCAACTCCTCCCAGTGACGCCAACAGCAATCAAAGCTCAACTCCAATAAGACTGCACACAGCCCACACAGGGTCCCTAGAGTGCCATATCAGGTGACCGGGGAGGCTGAGCCATTGGGTCCTACAGGACATCTACTATACAAGGCCACTTTACCAATTCTAGGAGACATAGCAGCTCTACCTAATACATAAAAAGAAACACAGGGAAGCAGCCAAAATGGGGAGACAAAGAAGCATGTCACAAATGAAAGAAATGGAAGTGAGAAAACTGCTGAATACAGAAATCAAAACCATGTTATAAGCTTACTCAAGGATCTTCATGAGACTTTCAAGGATCTTAGTGAGAATGTCAAAGACATGAAAAAGGACCAGTCAGAAATTAAGCATACACTAACTGAAATAAAGAATAATTTACAAGGTTTCAACAGTAGAGTAGAGGATTCCGAGAATCAAATCAAGGATTTGGAATATGAGGAAGCAAAAAACACCCAATTAGAAGAGCAAAAAGAAAAAAGTCCAAAAATATGAATATAGTGTAAGGAGCTTGTGAAACAACTTCAAGCCTACCAACATTTGCATTATGGGGGTGTCAGAAGGAGATGAGAGAGAGCAAGATACTGAAAACCTATTTGAAGAAATAATGACAGAACACTTCCCCTACCTGGTAAAAGAAATAGACTTACAAGTTTAGGAAGCTCAGAGAGTCCCAAACAAGAGGAACCCAACGAGGCCCACACCAAAATACATCATAATTAAAATGCCAAGGCTTAAGGACAGATAGAATCATAAAAGCAGCACAAGATAAGCAGTTAGTTACCTACGAGGGAGCGCCCATAGTACTGTTAGCTGGCTTCTCAACAGAAACTTCGCAGGCCAGAGGGAGTGGCGAGAAATACTGAAAGTGATGAATAGTAAGTACCTACAACCAAGATTACTCAGCAAACCCTCATTTAGAATTGAGGGTCAGAAAAAGAACTTCACAAACCAGAAAAAAAGTAAAGTAGTTCACCATCACCAAACCATTATTACATGAAATGTTGAAGGGTATTCTGTAAGAATAGGAAGGAAAAGAAGGAGAAAGAGAGATAAAATATATCAACAGTAAAAGGCAACAGATACATATCTATCAACAATTGAATATAACAATCAAAATAACCAACCATAAACCTAATGAACAAAATAAACTGGTGAATAAAATTGAATCGGCATAGAAACATGGAATAAATTGACAAATCTCAGAGGGAAGTGGGTGGGAAGGGGGAGAAGAGATTAACCAAATGTCTTACCTATTGACACAGACAGTAGGGTGGTTTAGGCCTGGGGTGGGCCAGGAACTGAGTGGAGGGGACCAATGGGAGTAAAAAGGGTGACCTCTGTAATATTCTCAACAATGAAGATTTAAAAGAAAAAAATAAGTTGGTAGAAATAATTAAGTGAATTTTAGTGGACTTCTCTATGGTTTTTGTTTTTTATACTGTACTGATACTATATTTTTCTATCTTTTGCAGTCAGATGTCCAATATGATGAATCAAGCAAGACTCAAAGTCCTCAGAGCGAGAGATGATCTTGTTACAGTGAGTAATTAGTCTCTATTAGTTATGAAATTATAATATTTATTTGCCTATTAATAGAGAACTCACTAGTTAACATTAGCTAATTAAAGAGTTGAACTAGTGGCCCCATGCACGGATTTGTGCACATTGAAAGGAAAATAATTAGAAAAAATATTTTAATACTGCTATTTGCCCTTTCTCCATCAGCCCCTTGGAGCCAGGTGGCGGCCCCGCCACCTGCCACTGCCACTGGTCGCTGTCTGTGGGGCAATTGGTGGAGTGATCGGGCTCCCACCTGGCTCCCTCAGTGCCTGGGAGCCAGGCGGTGGCCCCACCCCTCGCCTCCACCACTGGTTGCCATCTGCGGGGCTATCGGGGGCCCCGCTCACACCCACCTTGGCCTGGCGCTGCCCGCTCATCTGCTCCACCATCCCGCTGTGGTCCCACTCTTGTTGGGGCCCATTGGGAACGGCAGTGCCTCCACTACCGCCTGCTGCCAGTGCTGCGTCGCTGACGCCTGCCATGTTCCACATCGCTCCCTGTAGTCAGCGCACGTCATAGCGAGCGGTTGAACTCCTGGTCAAATGACCGCCAGAGGGGACAATTTACATATTAGGCTTTTATTATATAGGATGATTTTGAGAGAGAGAGAACATAAGTATAAAAATGAATAAGATATATTCCTGTCTTAAAGAACCCTCTGATCTAACAGAACTCATAGACCCTTCTGGATCATATAGCATGTCATGGATTGACAACATATATGAGGGTGATAGGCACTATGGAGTTTAGAAATGTAGGCTAGAGTTAATATAAGGCATAAGTACAGGTTAAAGAGGTTCGCCTACTTAAATAGAAAGCTTCATTGAAGTTTTTATTTTATTTTATGGGGACTATCATAAATAAGGTCCATGTATGAGTGTATAGGCTAAGTTTAACAGGGAAAAGGTTAAACACAAGAAAACTATTTGGGCCCTAACCGGTTTGGCTCAGTGGATAGAGCGTCGGCCTGCGGACTGAAGGGTCCCAGGTTAGATTCTGGTCAAGGGCATGTACCTTGGTTGCAGGCGCATTCCCCAGTAGGGGGTGTGCAGGAGGCAGCTGGTCTATGTTTCTCTCTCATCGATGTTTCTAACTCTCTATCCCTCTCCCTTCCTCTCTGTAAAAAATCAATAAAATATATTTTAAAAAAAGAAAAAGAAAAAGAAAACCATTTGGGAAGTATTGTTGTCCTAGGAAGAGGACAGAAAACCTCCAGAAACATGCCATTTAGTTGGGAAAGCCTAGAGGTATTAGAATTGTACTCAGGAACTAAACAAGGATGCCTGCTGATATTCCACTGTTATTCATTGTTATTTTAGAGGACCTAGATTCCTTATAAAGTGGAGAAATAAGTTATATAAATATTGGAAAGGAAGAAACAATTATTTTTGCACATATAATCTATACAGAAAAAAAAATCCAAAAAACAGTAAGAACTGGTAATTCTTTCAAAAGATGACTGGTTACACAGAGAACTTACAGGAATTGAGTTTTTCTCTATGCCAACAATAACCAATTAGCAAGTAAAATAAAAAGTAAATCTCTTTATAATAGCTACAAAAATTATTTAATTTTTGGGAATAAATTTAAGTGAATAAGACCTATATGAAAAAGCTATAAAACTTGAGTAAATGGAAAACATACCATTTTCTTGAATAATTAAAGAAACAAACTGATTCCATAAGATGTGGTTTATATTAGATTAATCTGGCATGGTGTCAGTGTTGACACATTTTATAGGAAGACATTCCAGATGTTGATTACTGATTGATTCCTCCTCTTCCACGTTCAACACCAAATACTGAATGTCAGGCCTTGCTAACTAGGAGAATGGTCGTTTCACTAACAAAAATGGGAAGTTAGAAGGGCAAGCTGTTTTAAGAAAAATAATCAGCTTGCCTGGCTAGTTTGGCTCAGTGGTTGAGTGTCAACTCAGGAACCAAGAGATTGTGGTTCCATTCCCAGTCAGGGGACATGCCTGATTGTGAACTTGATCCCCAGAAGGGGGTGTGAAGAAGGCAGCTGATGATAATGTTCCCTCACATCGATGTTTCTAATTCCCTCTCCCTCTCCCTTCCTCTAAAATCAATACAATTATATTTTAATAATATTTTGTTGGTTTTTTTCTAATTTTAAAATACTAATTTAAGTTTTTATTGGAAACTGCTTTAAATCCTTTAAAATATATAAATAACTACTAGTTTGGCTTTATAAGGAAATTTTAGTTGTCATGGATATGACAACTAAAGTTCAGATCAGTCATTTATTTATCAAACTAGAGGCCCAGTGCACAAATCGTGCACCAGTGGGGTCCCTTGGCCTGGCCTGTGGGATTGGGTGGAAACCAGCTCTCCGACATCCCCTGAGGGGTCCCGGATTGTGAGAGGGCAGGCCAAGGTAAGGGACCCCACCGGTGCACGATCAGGGCTGGGGAGGGACGTGGGAGGTTGGCCAGCCAGGGAGGGACCACGGGAGGGCTCCAGGGCATGTCCAGCCCGTCTCGCTCAGTCCCGATCAGCCAGACCCCAGCAGCAAGCTAACCTGCCAGTTGGAGCATCTGCCCCCTGGTGATCAGTGTATGTCATAGCAAGCAGTTGAGCGGTCTTAGCATATCATTAGCTTATTATGCTTTGATTGGTTGAACAGACGACTGGACAACCGGACACTTAGCATATTAGGCTTTTATTTTATAGGACAGCAGTTCTCAACCTGTGGGTCGCGACCCTTTTGGGGGTCGAACGACCCTTTCACAGGGGTCACCTGAGACCATTGGAAAACATAATTACATATTGTTTTTGTGATTAATCACTATGCTTTAATTATGTTCAATTTGTAACAATGAAAATACATCCTGCGAACAACAACAACAACAAAAAATCACAGACACTCCAGAAAACTGGGATCTTAAGCCAGCCAAAGGAATGACATTTCAATTTTTCATTTTTATTTTTTTAGCTTTTTTTTTTGCTTTTTTCTTTGTTCTCCTTATTTTTGTTTGTTCCTTTATTTCCTACTTCTTTTCACATTATTCCTTCAACCACATGAGAAGCAGACACGTGAGCGGCACACTCTTGTCCAGGGAGCATCAGCCCCGTGAGCAGCCTGCCTCAAGCCTAAGAGCAGCAGCCTCACGTGGCCTGCCCCTGTCCAAGGAGCAGCAGCTGTGTGAGCGTCCCGCTTCCCCGTCCGAGGAGGAGCAACCACGCAAGCAGTCTGACCTGTCCGAGGAGCAGCAGCCGCACGAGCAGTCTTCCTATGTCTGAGGAGCGGCAGCCCTGCGCAGCCTGCCCCCATCCGAGGAGAAGCAGCTGTACACACCCTGCACTAGTCCTAGGAGCAGCAGCTGCACAGCATCTTGCCCTCGTCCAAGCAGCAGCAGCCGCACGAGCAGCCTGCCCAATCCGAGGAGCAGCAGTTCTGCGAGCGGCCCGGCCCCATTCAAGGAGCAGCAGCAGCCCACCCCGGTCCGAGGAGCAGCAGCCACACGAGCAGACTGCCCACGTCTGAGGAGCGGCAGCCCTGCGCAGCACACACCGGTCCGAGGAGCAGAGCCACAACAGCCTGCACCTGTCCAACGAGCAGGAGCCGGGTGAGTGGCACGTCCCCGTCCGAGAAGGAGCAGCCACGCGTGCAGCTCACTCCCGTCCAAAGAGCAGCAGCCTCGCAAGCAGCCCACCCCTGTCCGAGGAGCAACAGAGTTGCAATCAACCTGTCCAAGTCCTAGGAGCAGTAGCCCCACAAGCAGCCCACCACATCAGAGGAACAACAACAGCGTGCAGCCAGCCCCCATCCAAGGATCAGCAGCCACGTGAGCAGTCCACCCCAGTTCAAGGAGTAGCAGCTGCGTGTATAGCCTGCCCCCATCCAAGGAACAGCAGCTGTGTGTGAAGCCTCCCCCCACCAGCCAGAGGAGCCACCACAGCTGTGAACAGCACCCACAAGAGGAGCTGCTGCCAACTGAGGAGCAGCTGCTACCACAACCGCCCGAGGAGCAACCACAGCCCGAGAAGCCACTGCCACCCAAGGAGCAGCCCCTGAACGACTCAACATCTAGATATGTCGGTGAGATCAAACATGGGTAGACAAAGAAACCCCCAAAGGAAAGAGAAGGAGGACTCGCCAGAAAAGCAGCTAAGTGAAACAGAGGCATTCAGAATGACAGAAAAAGAATTCAGATTAAGGGTCCTAGAATGCATAAACCGGATAGAGGGAAAAATCAACAACTTATGCAAGAAGAAATGGATGAAAAAATCAACAACTTATGTAAGAAGCAAGAAGAAACAGATGAAAAAATGAATAAATTATGTAAGAAACAAGAAGAAATGACGAGTGATATAGCTGCAATAAAAAACACCATGGAATGTTTCAACAGTAGACTAGGAGAAGCGGAGGACCGAATTAGCGAATTAGAAGACAGGGAAGCAAAACACACCCAAACTGAACTGCAATTGGAGAAAAAAATTAAAAGACAGGAGGAGAGCCTAAGGGAGCTATGGGACAACATGAAACGAAACAACATACGAATAATAGGGGTGCCAGAACAACAGAAAGAGGAACAAGGGTTAGAAAACCTATTTGAAGAAATAATATCAGAAAACTTCCCTGAGATGGGGAAGAAAAAAGTCACAGAAGCACAGAGAGTCCCAAGCAAGGTGAACCCGAAAAGACCCACACCAAGACACATCATAATTACCATGGCAAATGTTCACGACAAAGAGAGAATCTTAAAGGCTGCAAGAGAGAGACAGAAAGTTACATACAAGGGATCTCCCATTAGATTATCAAATGATTTCTCAACAGAAACACATCAGGCCAGAAAACAATGGATGGAAATTTACAAAGTGATGCAAAGCAAAGGACTGAATCCAAGAATACTCTATCCAGCAAGGCTATCATTCAAAATTGAAGGGGAAATAAGAAGCTTCAAAGACAAAAAAAAGCTAAGGGAGTTTATCACCACCAAGCCAGCAATGCAAGAAATGCTAAAGGGACTGGTGTAAAAAGAAGAAATAAAAAGCTAAGAAAGAAAACAGGCACAAAAAATAGAAATGGCTACAAACAAGTACCTTTCAATAACTTTAAATGTAAATGGACTAAAAGCTCCAATCAAAAGACATCGAGTGGCTGAATGGATAAAAAACCATGACCCATATATTTGCTGTCTACAAGGCACCCACCTCAGAATAAGGGACTCGCACAGACTGAAAGTGATGGGATGGAAAAATACCTTTCAGGCAAATGGAAATGAAAAAAAAGCTGGGGTAGCAGTACTTATATCGGACAAAATAGACCTCAAAGTGAAGGCCATAACAAGAGATAAGGAAGGCCACTTCATAATACTAAAAGGATCAATACAACAAGAGGATATAACCCTGATAAACATATATGCACCCAATGCAGGAGCACCCAAATACATAAAAAAAACTCCTGGAAGATATCAAAGGAGAGATCGACAACAATACAATCGCAGTAGGGGACTTTAATACACCACTGACATCGCTGCATAAATCCTCTAGACAAAAAAATCGGCAAAGAAACAGCAATCCTAAATGACTCACTAGATCAGATGGACTTAATTGACATCTTCAGAACATTTCACCCCAAAGCCACGGAATATACGTTCTTCTCAAGTGCTCATGGGACATTTTCAAAAATAGACCACATATTGGGTCACAAACAAAGTCTCCCCAAATTCAAGAAGATTGAAATCATACCAAGCATCTTCTCAGACCACAATGGCATAATATTAGAAATAAACTACAATAAAAACAACCCAAAATACTCAAACACTTGGAAGCTGAATAGCATGTTATTAAATATTGATTGGGTTACCAATGAGATCAAAGAAGAAATTAAAAACATCCTGGAAACTAATGACAATGAAAACACAACAATCCAAAACCTATGGGACACAATGAAAGCAGTCCTGAGAGGGAAGTTTATAGCTCTACAGGCCTATCTCAAAAAACAAGAAAAAATGGTAGTAAATCATCTAACTCTACATCTCAAAGAACTAGAAAGCGAGCAACAAGAAAACCCCAGAGTGAGCAGAAGGAAGGAGATAATAAAGATTAGAGCAGAAATAAATGACATAGAGACCAAAAAAACATTACATAAAACCAATGAAACCAAGATCTGGTTCTTTGAAAGGATAAACAAGATTGATGAACCTCTAGCCAGGCTCACCAAGAAGCAAAGAGAGAGGACCCAAATAAACAAAATCAGAAATGATAGAGGCAAAATAACAACAGACCCCACAGAAATACAAAGGATTGTTAAAAAATACTATGGACAACTCTACTCCAACAAACTAGACAACCTAGAGGAAATGGACATATTCCTAGAAAAATACAACATTCCAAAACTCAATCAGGAGGAATCTAAAAATCTCAATAGGCCAATAACTATGGAAGAAATTGAAGCAGTAATCAAAAAGCTTCCAGCAAACAAAAGCCCAGGACCAGACGGCTTCACAGGGGAGTTTTACCAAACTTTCAAGGAAGAGCTAAAACCTATCCTCCTCAGACTACTACAAAAAATTCAAGAGGAAGGAACACTTCCCAGCTCATTCTGTGAAGCCAGCATCATCCTAATACCAAAACCAGGTAAAGACAACACAATGAAAGAGAATTACAGGCCAATATCCCTCATGAACATAGATGCCAAAATCCTCAACAAAATCTTAGCAAATTGGATCCAGCAGTACATCAGAAAGATCATACACCATGACCAAGTAGGATTTATTCTAGGGATGCAAGGATGGTACAGTATCCGCAAATCAATAAATGTGATACATCACATAAACAAATTGAAAGAAAAAAACCACATAGTCATATCAATTGATGCAGAAAAAGCATTTGACAAAATCCAACACCCATTTTTGATAAAAACTCTCAGCAAGGTGTGAATAGAAGGATCATACTTCAACATAATAAAAGCCATATATGACAAACCCACAGCCAACATCATACTCAATGGACAAAAACTAACACCATTTCCCCTAAGAACAGGAACAAGACAGGGATGCCCACTCTCACCACTACTGTTCGACATAGTACTGGAAGTATTAGCCATTGCAATTAGACAAGAAGAAATAAAAGGCATCCAAATTGGAAAAGAAGAAATAAAACTGTCCTTATATGCAGATGACATGGTATTATACATAAAAAACCCTAAAGACTCCATCAAAAAACTATTAGACTTAATAAATGAATTTGGCAATGTAGCAGGATACAAAATTAACCCCAAGAAATCTGAGGCATTTCTGTACACCAATAGTGAACTTTCAGAAAGAGAGACTAAAAAAACAATCCCATTTACCATCACACCAAAAAAATTAAGCTACCTAGGAATTAACTAAAGAGGTAAAAGACCTCTACTCAGAAAACTACAGGACATTGCAAAAAGAGAGGAAGACATAAACAGATGGAAGAACATACTGTGTTCATGGATTGGTAGAATCAACATCATTAAAATGTCCATACTACCCAAAGCAATCTATAAATTCAACACACTTCCCATTAAAATACCAACGGCATATTTCACAGACCTAGAACGAACTCTCCAAAAATTCATCTGGAATAAAAAAAGACCCCGAATAGCTGCAGCGATCCTGAGAAAGAACAAAGTAGGTGGGATCTCAATACCAGATATGAAGCTGTATTACAAAGCCACTGTTCTCAAAACTGCCTTGTACTGGCACAAGAACAGACATATAGATTAATGGAATAGAATAGAGAGCCCAGAAATCAACCCGAACCAATATGCTCAATTAATATTTGACAAAGGAGGCAAGAACATACAATGGAGTCAAGACAGTCTCTTCAATAAATGGTGTTGGGAAAATTGGACAGATACATGCAAAAAAATGAAACTAGACCACCAACTTACACCATACACAAAAATAAACTCAAAATGGATAAAGGACTTAAATGTACGACGGGAAACCATAAAAATACTAGAAGAATCCAAAGGCAACAAAATCTCAGGCATATGCCGAAGCAATTTCTTCACCGGTACAGCTCCTAGGGCATTGGAAACCAAAGAGAAAATGAACAAATGGGACTACATCAAGATAAAAAGCTTCTGCACAGCAAAAGAAACCATCAACAAAACAACAAGAAAACCCACTGCATGGGAGAACATATTTGCCAATGTTATCACCCATAAGGGTTTAATCTCCAACATTTATAGGGAACTCATACAACTTAACAAAAGAAAGATAAACAATCCAATCAAAAAATGGGCAAAGGACCTAAATAGACACATTTCAAAATAGGACATTCAGAAAGCCAAGAGACATATGAAAACATGCTCAAAGTCACTAAGCATCTGAGAAATGCAAATCAGGTATTTCCACACGAGGTACCGTCTCACACCTGTCAGAATGGCTATCATCAACAAATCAACAAACGACAAGTGCTGGAGAGGATGTGGAGAAAAAGGAACACCCGTGCACTGCTGGTGGGTATGCAGACTGGTGCAGACTGGAAGACAGTATGGAGTTTCCTCAAAAAACTAAAAATGGAACTCCCATTTGACCCTGTGACCCCACTTCTAGGAATATATCCCAAGTAAACAGGAATACCTATTAGAAAGGATATATGCACCCCTATGTTCATAGCAGCACAATTCACCATAGCTAAGATCTGGAAACAGCCTAAGTGCCCATCAGTAGATGAATGGATTAGAAAACTGTGGTACATCTACACGATGGAATACTATGCTGCTATAAAAAAGAAGGAACTCTTACCATTTGCAACGGTATGGATGGAACTGGAGAGCATTATGCTAAGTGAAATAAGCCAGTCCATGAAGGAAAAATACCACATGATCTCACTCATTCATGGATAATAGAGACCATTATAAACTTTTTTTTTAAAATATATTTTATTGATTTTTTACAGAGAGGAAGGAAGAGGGATAGAAAGTTAGAAACATCGATGAGAGATCAACATCGATCAGCTGCCTCCTGCACACCCCCTCCTGGGGATGTGCCCACAACCATGGTACATGCCCTTGACCGGAATCGAACCCGGAACCCTTCAGTCTGCAGGCCGACGCTCTATCCACTGAGCCAAACCGGTTACGGCCATTATAAACTTTTGAACAATAATAGATACAGAGGCAGAGCTGCCTCAAACAGATTGTCAAACTGCAGCGGGAAGGCCGGGGAGGGTTGGGGGGCAGGAGAGAGGGGGGTAAGAGATCAACTGAAGGACTTGTATGCATGCATATAAGCATAACCAATGGACATAAGACACTGGGGGGTAGGGGAGGCCAGGGGATTGTCCAGGGCGGGAAAAAAAGGAAGACATATGTAATACTCTTTGTAATACTTTAAGCAAAAAAACAATAAAAAAAAAGAAAATACATCCTGCATATCAGATATTTACATTACGATTCATAACAGTAGCAAAATTAGTTATGAAGTAGCAACGAAAATAATTTTATGGTTGGGGGTCACCACAACATGAGGAACTGTATTAAAGGGTCGCGGCATTAGGAAGGTTGAGAACCACTGTTATAAGATGTGTGAATGCTTACTAAGTGATAATAAGTGATAATCTCTAAGTATTAGAGATATAATAAAAGTAAGTCCTTGCTTTTGTGGAATTTAACATCCTAGTAGGTTGAATATAAGTCGTGTTTTTAAAAATACATATAGCCCTAACTGTATTTTAGCGTAGGCCTGCAGACTGAAGGATCCCAGGTTCGATTCCGGTCAAGGGCATGTACCTTGGTTGCAGGCACATCCCTATTAGGGGGTGTGCAGGAGGCAGCTGATCGATGTTTCTCTCTCATCGATGTTTCTTACTCTCTATCCCTCTCCCTTCCTGTCTGTGAAAAATCAATAAAATATATTTTAAAAAATACATATAAGAAAAATCTGGGTTTTTCTTCTTTTTTTTATAAATTTTTTACTTTTTCAATACCAGTGCTTCTCAACTTTTTTTCTTCTCTCCAGAATATTTACACAATTGTTATATTAGTACATTTTACTAACATCTCCCATCATACACAGTGATTTTCAAATTTTGAGGGAGGGGAGTTTTGTGGAATGAACATGTTTTTATAAATGGAAAAGATCTCCCGTTCAGATAGTTTTTCAAAATAATGTTAACCATCATTTTCTTCAAGAGATGGGCTAGAGGAAGAGGGTTACATTTCATAATTTTGAAACACAAATCAGCAATTCTAGTTCATACCACATATCTTCCCTAAGTAACCAGAGAATTTGTCTGCTTACCACTGAAATCATCACCAATAAAATTCTCTCTCTTTTCAGTACTAACTTGATCTTTTAGTTTCTCTCCTATATTTTCATTTCATAATTGTGCTGGGTTCCCTTGAGACAGTAAGCTATTTGAATTTCAGAATATACTTAGGCTTGTCTTGTATTTGCTAGGCCCTATAAGTGTCTGCAGCCTATCTGGATCTAGACAGAAGAAAATATTTACATACAGGCAGATCTCTGGTATTTTGGGTTTGATTCCAGACTGCCTTAAAGCGAGATCACAATAAAGTGAATCATAATCTTTTTGCTGGTGGAAGGTTTCGCCTTCAATTTACAAAAACTACAACATGAAGTACAATAAAGTAAAGCACAATAAAACAAGATGTGCCTATACAGCCTTTTGAACTTAACGTTAAAAAATTAGTCAGTGGCTAGGAGGTGGGATGGAGCAAGTTGAACAAAAAACACAGCCCTTAATTTGACAACACATGCAGGAAATAGAAATAGTCTAGTAGAGTGGGTAGTGGTATGAGATGAGGTAAGACAGACATTTGGGTTCAATTAACAGAGCCTTGAATGCCTGTTGAAGATTATGGACTTTATCCTTTGGCTAGTTCTCAAACTTTAATAGGCATAAAAATCCCTTGGAGGATCTTAATATTTATATCCCAGAGATTTTTATAGTATTGTCAGGAATCAGTATTTAAATAAGCAGCTCAGAGTAATCTTGATGTTGGTCTGGGAACCTCATTGAAAACTACTGTTGTAGTCTGAGATTTGTGTTAGAGAGACCTGGCAACACTGGGGAGTGGAAGCCAAAAGGTTATGGCTTAACTTTCAAGTCAGAAGTAGAAAGGCCACAACAAAAAAGACATGAACCTCATTCCAGAGATACTAAAAAGATAGAGTACACAGGATTTAGTGACTTACAGGTTGTGATGAGTGAGTGGAAAGGAATTAAGAATGACTTAAGGGTTACTGAGTTAGGCAACTGAATAGATGGATGAAGGTTAGAAATACAGAAGGAAAGAGTCCAATTAAAAAATGAATAGAGCAGTCAAAGAAAGACAAGTACTGTAAGATTTCACTCATGTGGAATTTAATGAACACACTCAACTACCATGCAAAATAGAGACAGACTCATAGAGAGTAGGCAGACAGTTGTAAAGAAAACAAATATTTTATATTTACCCGCCAAAAGGTGGGGGGGCAGGAGGCGCAAGGACCTGAATAGACAGTTCTCCAAAGAAGACAGATAGGACAAGATGCCCGATGTCACTAATAGCAGAGAAATGCAAATTAAAACCATAATAACACTTCACAGCTATCATTAATAAATCAACAAGTGTTGAGGATATGGAGAAAAGGGAACTCTCATGCATTGTTGGTGGAAATGCAGATTGGTACAGCCACTATAGAAAACATGGAAGTTCCACAAAAAATGAAAAAACAGGCTCAGCCTGCATGGCTTAGTGGTTGAACATTGACCTATGACCCAGGAGGTCATGGTTCAGTTCCCGGTCAAGGCACATGCCCCAGTTGCCGGCTCAATCCCCAGTAGTGGGTGTGCAGGAGGCAGCCAATCAGTGATTCTTTCTCATCATTAATGTTTCTGTCTCTCCTCTCCATTTACCTTCCTCTCTGAATGTGTGTGTGTGTGTGTGTGTGTGTGTGTATGTGTTTGTGTGTGTACATTAGAGGCCCGGTGCACGAGTTCGTGCACAGCCAGGGGGGAGGGGCCCTGGGCCGTTGGCGGGCCAGCCCCGCGCCCTGGTCGAACTCCTGGTCGAGGGACAATTTGCATTTTACCCTTTTATTATATAGGACTAGAAGAATCCTCAAGTGAGGATTTAAAAAAAACAAAACAAAAAACTTGAACACAATGGTAATTTAATATAGTATCTTATGCTTCAAGGAATCAAAGTAGGAAAAAGCACAGTGATCTTTTGATTGGTAATTCAGGATGTCATTTCTGACTTTTACCAGAGTGGTTTCATTTGGATGAAGGTAGAAAGCTAGATTGTAATGGCTTGAGGAGTGTGCAGTTGAGGAACTGAAGAGGTTGACCTATGTGAACTGTCAGTGTTTTGGTCCCGTTAGAACAGATGTATAGTCCAAGTATTCTGTAGCATGAACTTGAATTCAGTATACAGTTGGAGCTTTAATTTTTCTAATTTATATTGAGGAGTTTGTGGAAATAAACATTTATATAATTTTAGTTCTAAAGACATTTTGTAACCCTTTGCAGTCTAACTTGTTGCCATCTAGTTATTTACAGTTTAGCAAACTACAGTAAACAAAAGACATGGCAGGGTGAAGAAACACTCTCTGTAATGATAGAACAAATAAGGTCACACGTACATAAAAGCACACACATGCTTTAAATGGATTTTGCTATTTTATTTTTTTATATATATGTTTTTATTGATTTCAGAGAAGAAGGGAGAGGGAGAAAGATAGAAACATCAATGATGAGAGAGAAACATTGATCGGCTGCCTCCTGCATGCCCCCTGCTGGGGAGTGAACCCACAACCCGGGCATGTGCCCTTGACCCAGGGCCCTTCATTCCACAGGATGATGCTCTATCCATTGAACCAAACAGACTAGGGTATGATTTTCCTATTTTAAAACATTTTATTTCTAGCTTTATCCATAGAATAAGAAATTATGAAAGGAAGTTGTCAAGCAGTTCGTTAGAACAAAGATATTGACAAAAGATAAAAGAAAGGTGAAAAATAGAGACCAGGGTGCAAATGAAAAGGAAACAGGCAAGGTGTTTTGCTACCAAGTTTGGTCTCTGTTGCAGTCTTTTAGTTATTTTTCTCTGCTGTTTATCTTTTTTCCTTCCCTGCCCAGATGCTTTCCAGGTTTAAGAGCTTTGGAATCCCTTTGAGGTTTGAATGTCTGTTTCACTCCATCCCATACAATGAAAGGCTAATATGCAAATCGACTGAAGGGTGGAACTACTGGTTGCTGTGACGCACACTGACCACCAGGGGGCAGACACTCAATGCAGGAACTGCCCCCTGGTTGTCAGTGAGCTCCCACAGGGGGAGCACCGCTCAGCCAGAAGCCCTGAGCCAGACTTACAGCTGGCGAGTGCAGCGGCGGCGGTGGCAGGAGCCTCTCCCGCCTCCCCGGCAGTGCTAAGGATGTCTGCTGACTTAGGCCCACTCCCCATGGGTCAGTTGGACATCCCCTAAGGGCTCCTGGACTGCCAGAGGGCGCAGGCCGGGCTGAGGGACACCCCCGGGCCTCTAGTTTTCTGTACAATGGAAAAAACATACCTGAAGCTTATTTAGAATTAAATTAGGTAACCTAAGTTAAAATGACAAGAATAATGCCTAACACAAAATATGAATTGGATGAATGATGGCTCTTTATCACTTCCCTAGATTTCACAATGTGTGTGTGTGTGTGTGTGTGTGTGTTTTAAGGGAGATGAAAAACACATTTAAATTCTGATCCATTGATCTTGAAGTAGAAATTTCTAGTGGTGTGGTTTAAAGAGTGATGAGATAGAAATGTCTTTGAGGGATGCCTGCTAACTCTTCAAACTAGGCACACCCAAGTAGACATGACTGTGAGGTTGACATCATAACTTTTGGTTTCCTGCTTTCCAAGTCCAGAATTCTGTTATTTTCGGACTCCATAAAGGCAGCTAGGTTCAAGTGGACAGTTTTGCCCTGGCACATTCATAAAATACTGATGTGTAAGCTGACACGCCAACTCGCCAACTGTAATAATTTACATATATCTCTTTGGAAAAGCTGCATGGAGAACCAGAATCTAATAAGGAAGTTGTTTAAATTTAGAATCAAAGAGTGTCACTAGGATATTAGTGGTTTATAACATTATTGATCATAATTTACCTTTCAAACTAGCATAAAGAATATTAAAATCGTTGATAATCTAGCCTCTTAGAGGTAAGCAGGGAATTATTGCAGATAACTCATTATTGGTAACATCTCCATCCAGATGTTACCTGTTTTTTTCTTTAAATAAAAAATAGAATCATCTTGTATAACTCTTAATAGCTTGCTTTTCAAATCTGTATCATATAACTCTTTCCATGTTAGTCAGTTGTGTTGGTTTCTGAACTGATGAATAATCTGAGCTATTCTAGGTTAGCTAGAGTGTGACCTCCCTGGGAGCCATGATGTTGCTTTGTGCTTCTTTGTATCAATGTACTTAGGACAGCATCTGGTTTATCATATATCTCAGAGAATGTGTTGAATGGAAGCACAGCAATAAACTGAAGCAAGCACATGAGCTAGTATCAGCCTCACGATGTGTAGATAACTTTTTTCTTTTCCACTCATTGTAGGACCTACTAAATGAAGCAAAACAGAGACTCGGCAAGGTGGTGAAAGATACAACTAGATACCAAGTGCTGCTGGATGGACTGGTCCTCCAGGTACCCTTATAGACCAGGTCTATTATAGTTGATAGCCATAGTTCTTAAAAAATTAACAAAATATATTAGAGGCCAGCTCTCTTTTTCTTTTTTTCTCATCTTAGCTTCTTTCCTTTTGCTCTTTTCCTTTTCTAATAGAGAAATGTATACTGCATGAGAAGACAGTAATGTCTGTCAGGTTGAGTAAGACTTCCAGGTTTACCATTCTTTTATATTATTAATTTTTTACATAACTCAAGGGTCAGATTTGCTTGCAACCTTCAGCTTTAACTTCTTTTTTTGAAAATATATTTTTATTGATTTCAGAGAGGAAGGGAGAGGGAGAGAGAGAGAGAAACATCAATAATGAGAGAGTATTATTGATTGGTTGCCTCCTGCATGCCCCACATTGGGATCCAGCCCGCAATGGGGGCATGTGCCTGAGCGGGAATCGAACTGTGACCTCCTGGTTCATAGGTCGACGCTCAGCCATTGAGCCACGCTGGCTGGGTTTCAGCTTTAACTTTTAAAACTTAAATTTGTTTTCCTAATTTGATTTTACCACTAATACTTGCTTTTGATATTGAGGTTCAGACCAAAGGCTGTATACATTTTAATTCTATACTCCTTGGCTGTGAATCCTTATTTTACTTATGCTAATTACAATAATATTTGTCTTCAACTTAGCTGTTGTAAGATAAGACTCCCATATAAATTTTGTTTCTACCACCTGAGCAGTGGGTATATTTATTTGGTTTGTGATATCAAGATCGTGTTTCCTTGTTCTTGTATTATGCGCTGTCTTTTAAGGAAATTTACAAGGGAACTTTTTTCCAAAACTAGATGGAAGAATCATAAAAACATTCTATTTATTCCTTAATAATTGCTTCTGATTGTGTCACAGGGTTTGTACCAGTTATTGGAGCCCCGGATGATTGTTTGTTGCCGGAAACAGGATTTCCCTCTGGTAAAGGTAAAGATTAGAGAAAGAGACCTTTTTTTTAAAAAGATAAGAAACTTAGGGATGAAATGCACCCCTAAGTTTCTGTGTGTCTGACCTTTAGATGACAGCTCAACCATGGAGATTAGAGTTTTAACACAATGTAAAGATTCATTTAAGTGACCTCAGCTTCTCATTTCTTAAAGAGGTCACGTTGCCATTTGAATTAGTACCCTCCCCCCTTTCTGAGACTTCGGAACACGTAATCTTCTGAAAATGCAACAATAGAGGCAGCACCTAGTAGAATTGAGCAAACATAGTTAACACTATCTTAAAGTGGCGAACTGCTCTCAGACCAGCAAGGCTTGGCTCTAACCTAATACATTCCTGTACCTAGAGAAAGAAGGTGGCTGCCAGAAAAGAGGTTGATCAGCAGTGTAAACATAGCTGTAGTCCCGGGGCAAATATTAAGGTGCTCTTCCATGCCCTTTCCAAGTGAGAAGGTTCCCTGGTCTGAAGGGTGTGACCTGCTGGCCCCATGACATGTACCTAGGTCAGCCGTGGGCAAACTACGGCCCGCGGGCCGGATCCGGCCCGTTTGAAATGAATAAAACTAAAAAAAAAAAAAGACCGTACCCTTTTATGTAATGATGTTTACTTTGAATTTATATTAGTTCACACAAACACTCCATCCATGCTTGTGTTCCGGCCCTCCGGTCCAGTTTAAGAACCCATTGTGGCCCTCGAGTCAAAAAGTTTGCCCACCCCTGACCTAGGCTGTAGTAGTAGGTTGACACTCTGTGCTGAAGGAGCCTGTGGCTGGTAAACCACAAGTCATAGAATGTACTCCCCTAGCTATGATCCTGTGCTATCAAATTGCTCTTCAGATTAAAATTCTTCAATATAGCTTGATTTCACTTAGTCCCTTAGCGATCATATTTATAATACATGATATATTTTCATTCTTACTATAATTTGTCTCTCCAAATAACTTTTCTCCTAGGGAAGAAAATGTACCAGCCAGATTACATAGTGTTCATTCCCCTTAGTCTCCATGATAAATTAATAAATTGTGGTTCTAGTTTATAAACCGTGTCAGTAACTTGGATCCATGTTGTGCTAACAGCCTTGTTTATGAACTTCTACAACAGAGAGGAAAACTCATCAAAATTCACCAGGGTGATAATCTTGCTATGGAAGCAGGTCCAACTGCCAACTGGCCATTTCTAGATGACACAATGATAATGCTAGGTGTTAAGCAAATTTCTTCTTGAAACTAAATAAAGTGTTAACATCCAGTGTCATGAGTATTTCTCCAAAGTGGTGCTACATTAGATTTGAGAAGCAGGGAAGAGTAGAATATATGCATAAATTTGCTCAACTGGTAATATTGTCAGAGAAAAATATTAAAATATTAAAGTTCCTTCAAAGAAAATGTCATTTACATTTGTAGAGTGTGTACAGTATTGCTCAAAGGACTTTCCACTAATTACGTGTTATCACACTAATTGCAGTATAGTAGTTAAAAATTCATTTTCATCTGTTTTTTTCCTCAGTGAGCTCCTTTCTTTATAAAATTGGTAAAAAGTACATAACAAAAAGCTAACCATTTTAAATGTACAGTTGCTTTAATTACAGTAAGTACATGAATTGTTGTGCAACCATCTTTTATTTATTTGGATGTACCCAGATGTAGAATTGTTGGATCATATAGTAACCACTATCCATCTTTACAACATTTTCATCTTCCCGAACTGAAACTCTGTCCCCATTAAACACTAACTCCCCGTTCCCCTCATCCTCAGCCCCTAGCAACCACCATTTTGCTTTCTGTCTCTGTGAATTTAACTATTGTAGGTACCTCATATAAGTAGAAACGTATAGTATTTTTCCTGCTGTGTCTTAGTTCACTTTGACAAGGTTCATCTTATATTGTAGCATGAGTCAGAATTCCCTTCCTTTTTAAGGCTGAATTGTATGTGCACACCACATTTTGTTTATCTGGTCATCTGTCAATAGACACTTGGGTTGTTTCTCGCTTTTGGCTATTGTGAATAGTGCTGCTATGCACATTGGTGTACAAATATCTGTTTGAATCTCTGCTTTTACTTATTTGATGTACCCAGATGTAAAATTGTTGGATCATATAGTAACTCTCTGTTAAATTTTTTAAGGAATTAACACACTGTTTTCTATAGCGGCTGTACTGTTTTACATTCCATTAGTAAATCATCTATTCTCTTACCTGAAATATATAGCTGCTTGTATTGTTTGTGGATTTTTATTTTTATTTTTGGGGGGGGAAAAGTTTCTGCTAAAACCTGTCATTTTCTGCTTTTCCAGGCTGCAGTGCAAAAAGCAATCCCTATGTACAAAATCGCCACCAATAAAGATGTTGATGTCCAAATTGATCAGGAGGTCTACCTACCTGAGGAGATGTAAGGAGTATTTCTGCTTTTAACATCTGGCTTTCTTTCACTGGGAGAATGGCCTTTATACTAGGCCTGTTGTAAAGGGAGTTTTCTCCAAGGCACTCTTTGCCTTAAGGATAGAAGTGTGGCTGTTTTTTTCTATTAGTACTCTGTTGTGGTTCTTCCTTATTAGCCAGGTAGACAATGACTGGGAGGGAGGATGAAGTAATAAGGTCACAGTCCATTAAAATTTCCCAAAGAAATTTTGCAAAACCTTACCCAGCCTTTGTGTCATAGCCTGCTTATTTAAGAAATATTTGATAAAAGTAAAATTTTGGTATAGCAAAAGAATTTCATTCCCTGAGGCTCCATGTAATAGAACCACACCTTTTGCCTTATGCCTATTAAGTGCTGAGAAACTGAGGAATGGAATGATAAAAGGCTAGAGGCAGGACTTTCTAAGAGGGAGTTTGGTACAAGGTTAACAATGGTATCTTTTATCTGACACACAGCTTTGCCTTATCAGTACCCCTGGTAATTAGCAGAATAGGGCCTCGAGGAAACATTCAGTTTTATCTGTTTATCTGTTAATTTGTAAACTAGGACTAAATCCTCCCCCTTCTGATTTGCTGGTTGTTAGAATTAAAGTTGGTGCTATTTCAGAAAATCAAATTGGCACGTAGCAGTCACTTGGTAAATGACATTTATTAACACCCATACCTTAAATCCTAAGAAGCTTTTTAAATTTATTCAAGCTTACTGCTTATGTTTATTGGCCCCTTGCAGTATTTATTTATTTAAAACACTAGAGGCCAGGTGCATGGATTCGTGCACCAGTGGGGTCCGTCGGCCTGGCCTGCGCCCTCTCAGTATCTGGGACCCCTTGGGGGATGTCAGATAGCTGGTTTTGGCCCGATCCCCACAGGCCGGATCCAGACAGGAGGGAGCCCAGTCCCTGCAGGCCCAATCCAGACAGGAGGAGCCCTATCACGTGCATTGAGCGTCTGTCCCCTGGTGGTCAGTGCTTGTCATAGCGACCTGTCAACCGGTCATTCAATTGCTTAGGCTTTTATAGATAGATAGATAGATAGATAGATAGATAGATAGATAGATAGATAGATAACTAGTGGCCTGGTGCATTAAATTTGTGCATGAGGGGGGTGTCCCTCAGCCAGGCCTGCACCCTCTCCAATCTGGGACCCCTCAGGGGATGTCCGACTGCTGGTTTAGGCCCGATCCCTGTGGACATCCTTCTCACAATCCAGGAACGCTGACTCCTAACCGCTCACCTGCCTGCCTGCCTGATCACCCCTAACCACTCTGCCTGCCGGCCTGCTCTCCCCCAACTGCCCCCCCACCCCTGCCGCCAGCCTGATCACCCCCAACTGCCCTCCCCTCCTGATCTGATCGCCCCTAACCGCCTCTGCCTCGGCCCCACCACCATGGCTTTGTCTGGAAGGATGTCTGGAAGGTCTCCCGGAAGGTCTCCTGGTCTAATTAGCATATTACCCTTTTATCAGTATAGATTTTTATTGATTTCAGAGAGGGAAAGAGAGATAGAAACTTCAATGATAAGAAAGAATCATGATTGGCTGCCTCCTGCATGCCCCACACTGGAGATCGAGCCCACAACCTGAGCATGTGCTCCAACCAGAAATCAAACCCTGACCTACTGGTTCATAATGGTCAACCACTGAGCCATACCGGCCTGGCCCCTTGTAGTATTTAGACATCCCATACCCCAAAACTTTCCTATCTTCCTGAAATCTATAAAAATTATTTCCCCTGTTCTTTGTAGAGCTGGTGGAGTTGAGATCTATAATGGGGATCGTAAAATAAAAGTTTCCAATACCCTAGAAAGCCGACTGGATCTCATAGCTCAGCAGGTGAGTATGGGAATACTTTTGTTAGTTGGTCTGTTACTTTGAAGTGATACAGAGAACACATCCATTCACTGGTGTTTGGGATTTGTTGCTGTATCCATATTTTTTGACATTTTCTTAAAAGGTATGGGATTAAGCATTTAGTGGCATTGACTGAGTCAGTACCATTTATATGAGGGGGATTTGGAGTCAGAAAAAGGGTTTTGTTTACATTTACAGTAATAATGCATACATTTACTGCAAGTGGAGATGCTGACCAAAGTTCTTTCTCCAGCAAGAATTATGGCAACTAAAGTAAATACTTGTTTAAAAAAATTACCGTGGGCTGTTGGCTCTTCAAATATTCCCATGTTTGCACAAATAAATTATTTGGAAACAAGGCAGGAAATTTCAATTATTTCAACGTGCTGGGCATCTCCCAGTAGTGGTGGTCTACTGCTATAACTTGTCTTATAGCTAAGCACTTTGATGTTGAGTATATCATCTTCTTGTAACTTAAACCATACAGCTTTGTTACCCAATAGAGTAGCCACTCACTACAAATGGATATTTAAATTAAGGAAAATTAAAAATTCAGTTCCTTATATGCACTAGCCACATTTCAAATGCACAGCAACCACATGTGGCTGGTGGCTACTCTGTTGAACACACAGCCTTAGAAGTTTGAGGTTAAATCCTAAGGATTTTCACTTGCAGTAACAAGTACCTCAGCACAGCTTGCATTGTATGTTTTCTGCTTGATACATAGACATTCAATAAATATTTTTTGAAATAAAGAATGTAGGTGATACACAATATTATGATGAGATACAACTGTTAACAGGCTCTTCTTCCATCACAACATAACAGAAGCCTTAGACAGTAATGCCTTGAGTTTTTTGTTTTGTTTTTAATGTTTTTATTGATTTTAGAGAGAAAGAAAGGCGGGGAGGTGAGAGAGAGAGATATCAGTTAGTCCTGCACTCACCCTAACCAAGGATTGAACCCACAACCTGGGTATGTGCTGTGACCGGGAATTGAACTTGCTACCTTTGGTGCACAGGATGATGCTCAACCAATTGAGTGACACCAGCCAGGCCACGTTTAGTTTCTTAGTATTTTTCTTCTTCTTCTTTGTCTCCTTTAAAACAGTTAGTCTTAACCCAAAATTTTTTATTGGTTAAGTTTCTCATCGAGGATTCTATGATAGTGCTTTGGATAAGTAAAGGACAGATTTGATGCTTTTAGCTTTGTGATTTCCTTCCCAGCCATTTAGGGGTTCATGACTTGCCATCTCTGTTAAGATCTACAGTTCTTCATAAATGATGATGGTAGGAGACTTGACTTTGGGTGGTGAACACACAGTACAATATACAGATAATATATCATAGAATTGTGTACCTAAAACCTATATAATTTTATTAACCAATGGCACCTCAATAAGTTCATTAAAAATTTTAAAAGATGTGCAGTTCTTCCCAAGTTCTCCAGTTGACAAAACACTTATTTATTAAAGATCTCATTTCTTTACAGATGATGCCAGAAGTACGAGGAGCCTTGTTTGGTGCAAATGCCAACAGGAAGTTTTTGGACTAAGCCTTTGGGAGGTGGAATTCATGCACTGCTATGATGTAGAAGTTTCTAATATTTGAAGAAACAAGATGATCTATGTAGCTTCCTCTTTGCTATTCTAATACTCTGTATTTACTCGTGGATATCTTTCTATACTAATGCCCTTAGCCTAATTGTTAACAATGGGAGAAAGTTTCCTTTAATATGATCAGGAAACCTACTTCTAGCTTATCTAAAAGTAACACAACTTTCAGTTGGTTCTGCAGCATGAAGGTGAAGAAATCAGGTAGTTGTTGCATGGACTTTACCCAAACTTGTGATCTTCCTCTGCTTCTAGTTATCTAGTCTAGAGGTTATGTGTATGGTGTGCTCTGCTGGTAAGTCTCTGCTCTTTAGGCTTAACATACATGTGGGGCATGCATTCCTTCCAGCAGTAGTAGCTTCACTGTCACCTGTTTGGGCTTAGAAATGCTCCTTATCTGTAAATGTGATTTAAAATCTAAGCCATGATGCTTTATTTATTAAAACAAAACATTTAAGTGAATTTAATTGTAGTTTATTATGCAAGACACTCTAAGTGTGTGATTTGAGAGAGTAAAATTCTTAGTGTGGTTATCCAAAAAAGACACCATTATCCAAATTTCGGTAGCATTTGCTGGTTGACATCTGTTGGTACTTGAAACCATTAACCCTCCCTGGTCCTCTGGCACTTTCTGCTCATTTTTACCAGATCCTCACTCAGAAGTGTTCCTTTTATGTTCCTTTCAGCCCCTTATAGTCTTCCACACTTACACATAAGGTGTTCAGTATTATCTGTCCTCTAGAGGGCTTGACAGCTTTATTGAGGAAATAGTTTTACTAGCTTTGGCAGTGTCAGAAAAGAAACTAAGGTGTGTGGGGGTTTTTTTGCAAGGGAAGGGGGGGGCGTTTAACTGTGTGTTAAGCCTAAACACTTTTCTTCCTCCCACTCATTTTCATGGCAGTTTTGAAATGGACACAGAAAGGTAGAAGACAGACTATTCATCGCAGCCTGTCTGCTTCCTTTGCTAATTATAAGACGAGATTATAACTAGTTCAACTTTATTTCAGATAGTGTTCCATGGACATCCTATATAATAAAAGCCTAGTGTGCTAAGTGTCCAGTTGTCCGGTCATCCATTCAACCAATCAAAGCGTAATATGCTAATGATATGCTAAGGCTGCTCAGTCGCTCACAATGATGTGCACTGACCACCAGGGGCGCAGACAGTTGGCCAGTCACTATGACGTGCACTGACCACCAGGGGCAGACACTCAGACCGGTAGGTTAGCTTGCTGCTGGGGTCTGGCTGATCGGGACTAAGTGAGATGGACCAGACACACCCTGGAGCCCTCTCGCAGTCCCTCCCAGGCTGGTCAACCTCCCCCGTCCCTCTCTGGCCCCGATCATGCACCGGTGGGGTCCCTTGGCCTGGCCTGTGCCCTCCCACAATCCGGGACCTCTTGGGGGATGTCGGAGAGCTGGTTTCGGCCTGATCCCACAGGCCAGGCGGAGGGACCCCCACTGGTGCACGAATTCATGCCCCGAGCCTCCAGTTGGTCTTTAAGAGCCTGTTTTTCAGGAGGAAATGGGGCAGGATGGCTGCCCTGACTTTGGCCTGGCTGCTTGGTTTTAGTTGGCCTTATCCCTCAGCCACCCATAATTTGAAAGGATTTGGTTGGTTTTAAACTAGGTGCTGACTTTGAGGACTTATATGGTCCCCTTGAACTTTTGATTCTCTTTTTGCCCAAAATGAATGCTAGGACTAACCGTAAGTTATTTAGCTCAGAATAACAAAACTAAATCCTCCAAATGACTCAAGTATACTGAGCTTGAGGTGTGAAATAGAAATGTAAAATGTAGAAACAACCCTTCTGTCTTTACTGTCTGTTAAGGTCCTACAGTCAATACAACCAAAGCATGTACTACTTCTGTTGAAAGGTAGTTGGTTAGGGGCTTCTGAGGCAGAATAGAGCTGTAGCCACCTTGCTTATTAGAATAAGGTTGTTTCTTCTGAGACTTAGGTGGTACTACAAGTTAGAGGACAAAATACATGGAGGGTAGAGAGATGGAAGCCAGTGAAGGGACCTGAATTCCAGCTATATTTATTCAAAACACTTTAAGATATGTTCTCCAATACCAATGAAGTAGACACCTTGGGCAATCCCAAAGAGAGGGGCTATGACAAGGGCCCGGCAGCCTGCTCCTTTCATGAAGGCAGATGGTCCCTCCTGAATCCAGAGTTTCCTAGGGAGAAAGAAGAGTCCTGTGAGCTGAATGAGCAGAAGCACACCAAGCAGCGCTCAGGGACATCCTCTCCTCCGACGTTTGTACATCTTTTCTTTGAAAGCACATGTCACTTTCTACAGGAATGTGGGAGCCATGCCTCCCCCATTATGTGTATGCAGTTTGGCTACTAAGCAGTTGGGTCCAGGCCATGGAAAATTGGCTCAATTGGCTAGACTTTGGGAGAAAGATGCTGTAGGGATGCAAAGAAGAAAGCTCCAAGTACAACCTGCTTTCGTTGAGAGGTAAGGGAAAGCAACAGAATTCAAAGAAATAAAGACCTCAGTGTAGTATAGTGATAAAATTGTTCCGTAGTTTGAGTCTAGGTGCACACCAACATAGAGGGAACTGTCCCAGCCACATCTGTAAAGGGATACAGGGCTCTCACCTGGCACAGTCAGTGATCCCACTGTAGTTTTCCTCAACCAGACCTTTCTTGAGGGTTTGGATTCGAGTTTTCAAAACTAAAACAAACGTTAAAATTAGGAGGGAACATTTTGCTTTTGGTGTTCTCTTCTTAACATTAAATGGTCAGGTTTCCTTTTATAGCCAGCATACATAAAACTGAATCCTGAGGCTATCTCTACCATTGTGGGATATGTAATTGAAGGAATTAGAAACTACACAATCCCTTAGTTCACTCATGCTATGGGAAGATCCACCTGTGTTAGAGGAGCTGACTGTTGTCTAAAGATAGAGGAGCATTGTCTCATAGTGTGTAGCTCCTGCCTTTAGCCTTCAATTTTAAAGTATCAGCAACATTTATAGCTGATGCTCACAACTCTATTGGGGGACAAAAAGCTAGTGAAATCAGTACCTAGAAAGTAAGGGGATTTGTCAGTGATAAGAACTAGACCCCACGTTCTGTGGGTGGACCTGACAGTGGCCACAGGTTATGGCCCAAGAGTTTTTAGGTTGGAGCTGTTTTGTCTCTATCCTAAAAGTGCAGTATTACTACTTATCCTATAAATGACTCTACAGGTAACTAATTTGTAAAGCAAGTCAACACTAGAGGCACTTACCATCCAGAGGTGTTACTATGACAGCCGCTATGGAACCTGCAACACAGCCTGACATAAAGGAATGAACAAAGGAAGCCTTCCCAGTAAGTTCGTTGAAACCAAGGTTGTTGAGGTTGGCAAACAGAGGGAAGTAGATGATGGAGAAGGGAATATCTCTGCAGGAGAGGAAGAAAAACACTGAGCTTCTTGCCCTCCTGGGGCTTCTACCCAAGATCATACAGTGAGCCTGTGACCTCAAGATAGGTCAGAGACAAGCCTACAATTCCATATTCCTGCTCTGGCACCCATGATAATGTGGGGTGATAGCATAAGAGATCAGCTTGATTTGCCTTTCCCAACCATCCCAGTTCTTTCCTCTGCCCTCCCAGCACCTGCAGCTTAATGAGGAGCCAGATGCAGATTCAAAGACTGGTGGTGTGTTCCATAAAAGTGGGTAGGCAGGCTAAGGGAAGAGTTACTAAGCTGAGCAAGTGGCTGGTGAAGAGCTATAAGGTAAGTGTTGAGGGGATGGGCAGGAAGGTGAAGTTCATTTGTTGCCCAGAGACTAGAAAATTAACCCCTACACTGGCCAGGTAGCTCAGTTGGATAGACCATCATCCCAATATGCCAAGGCTGCAGGTGTTGTTTTTTTTAAATGTTTTTATTGATTTCAGAGAGGGAAAGGGAAACATCAATAATGAGAGAGAGAATCATTGATTGTCTGCCTCCTGCACACCCCGTACTGAGGATTGAGCCTGCAACCCAGGCATGGGTCCTGACTAGGAATCGAAACCGTCACCTGGTTCATCGGTCAATGCTCAACTATTGAGCCACATCGGCCAGGCGAGGCTGCAGGGCACATATAAGAAGCAACCAATGAATTCATAAATAACAAATTGATGTTTCTCCCTGCCTCTCTAAAATCAATAAAAAAAAATTTTTTTAAATTGAACTCCCTCTTTAAAAAAAAAATGATGCCCCCCCCCCCCGCCCCAGTAGCACAGTAAAATGGGATATATACACTCATTTACTTATAGATGACCCACAGTCCTGTGTATACAGTACATTCTAGGTGCCTTTGGGTCACAGAACACCCTATAGTCATGTGGGCCTGGCCACTGAAGAAGGGTCCTAAAAGTAGTCTTTCAGATACCCAGTCTGTAATCCTGCCCAATTGTGGACAAAATATGAAGCATAGAGATTTGGAAACAGGCAGGTTGGGGTAGCAATCCCTCTGGTCCTCTTCCCGCTCCCTATTCACTTGGGGCCCTCTGTCCCAAGTTTGGGAAGAAAGTCTTACCTGAGAAGAGTGGCACCCAAACCCTTATAGAGACCAGCCAGGCCCTGGGTTCGAAGCAGCTCCCAAGCAATGACAGTGGCAGATGGACGCTTGTGTGTGGAAGCTGATCCAATGGTGTAGGACCTAGAGGAAGGTGCTGAGGCCGAACCATGGTGATGGACTGCCGAAAGGGAAAGGACAGACTTCCCATCACAAACTAGGCCCCAACAGGCGCTGCAAAACACTTGCAAGAGTATGGCTCCCAATTCCGCAGTTCTTCATTCTCCTGTGTTTTTAATTTGTCTTTCATTTCTAAACCATCTCTGAACCTATTTACATAGTTTCATCCTGTTGGGTCTTTGGGATGTAGGAATCCCATATGTCTTCTGCCTGATGTAAAGCAGCAAATGCTTTTTGTTTGTTTAAAAGTTCTCCTTCAATCCCAGCCCATGTGCTCTGTGGTTAGAGCATCGGCCTGCGCACCACAGGGTCGAGGATTTGATTACTGGTCAAGGCCATGTACCTGCCCACAGTGAGGGAGCATGTAGGAGGCAACCAATCAATGTGATATTTCTCTCTCTTTCTCTTCTATCTCCCCCGCCCCCCCACTCTCTAAAAATCAATGGTAAAAAATATCCTCACTCCTTGGATGAGGATTTAAAGAAACACTATCTCCTTCAGTTGGTTGGAGCGTGATCCCATGCACTGAAAGATCGCATCACAGATTCTATTCCTTGTCAGAAAACATACCCAGGTTGTGGGTTCAATCCCCAGTTGGGGTGCATGCAGGAGGCAACCCATTGATGTTTCTCTCTTCCTCTCCCTCTCTCAAAAATACAACAGGAAAAAAAAAATCAGACTTCTGCCAAAACCGGTTTGGCTCAGTGGATAGAGCGTCGGCCTGCGGACTGAAAGGTCCCAGGTTCGATTCCGGTGAAGGGCATGTACCTGGGTTGCGGGCACATCCCCAGTAGGAGATGTGCAGGAGGCAGCTGATCGATGTTTCTCTCTCATCGATGTTTCTGACTCTCTATCTCTCTCCCTTCCTCTCTGTAAAAAAAT
>NW_005871067.1:7775120-7804722 GCF_000147115.1 Myotis lucifugus | reverse complement strand
CCTGCATCATTTTATAGAATTTTATTTTTGAGATGTCAACCATTTTAGTTGAATAATTCAGAGCTCATAATACAATGAGTTAAACATCTAATAAATAGAATGGAATTCTTTTTTTTCCTGAGCATATTAAATACAAGCATTTCAAATGTGGTTGAGTCCCATTAATGACCACAAGATTCAATGCACTGAAATTGTGTGAATATTGATTCTCAGTGTGTGAGAAGCTTTGCATAGATTATAAGTTCTTGCTGAAAGAAAGCAATTTAATGTCCCAGTTTTGTTTGATATCCATCAGGGCAGCATTTCATACTAAGAAGCTAATGACAGCATATTGTCTTATGCTAATAATCTAGGGCTGCAGGCCTCAGACAGTTCTAATCAATGAACATTATTTTCCCCATGTCTCCTTTAGGTGCACATAATTATTTCACCCATATCCTAGCTTTCTCTTCTTTTAAAATGTTTTAGGAATACTAAAACTTCTTATCCAAGTTGAAAAACAAAACATTACAAAGCTTTTTACTCTGCAAAGCAAAACAGTGAGGGCTTTCCAGTGCCTGAACTGTATTCTTTCTGCAGTTTTATTTGCTTTAGACTGGACTGATCCACCTGAAAAGCACAGCACGTGTTCACAGTTGGATTGAGGAGGGAAAGGGAATACACATTTATTGAAGACCTGGCACATGACCTGTTGGCTTATTAAATTCAGACATTGTGGTTTAGCTCTGAGGAGAAACCCTCTGTCCCACCCCACCAGGGTTAGCCTCCTATTAGACGGCCAATCATTGCTTTTAATATATGCTTTGGTACCTATTCCACTCTAACTTTTTGAGAGGACCAGGATTTAGCAAAAGGCCAAACTTCTCTTCCAGAGAAAACCAAAAGGATAGAGATGGTTCTTTTTATGCATTCCCACTAAAGCCCCACTTCTATAGCATAATATAATAGAACTTCTATTTACTGAAGTGTTCATGAGCAAGCCATTGACAAATTTCTTAAGATACTTAGGAAATCAAGCCTAAATGTTAAGGCAATAAGATAGAGGTATTAGGGTGAGACCTCTGTCCTTCCCGAATCAATATTCTCATTTCTGCTCTTTGTTCTAGAGCTGGAAGTGTTAAAATCTAGAATGGTAACCATAAAATAAAAACTTCTACTAACCTAGAAATCTGATTGGGTCACACAGACTAGCAAATGAGTGCAGATGTGTAAAAATCTATTCTTATTATAGCCTTTATTGATTCCATGTGAAGTTGGGATAGGCCTCACCCAAGCGCCCAGCATCCTGCAGCTGAATCTTGAGCATTTCCATGGGACAGGTAACCACCACCTGGCACATTCCAGCTCCACATCCAGCTAGCATCTCCATCTTCAGATTCCGCTGCATCCTATGGGACCAGGAGTTGGCATCCTTCAGTCACAGGCCAGCCCTCCTATCCCACCCTGGCCATCTACTATCCCTTGGTGGTTGGGACTCTCCATGCATGATATTTAGCCTTGTTCCCACTGACTGCCACTCACCCAGCTGAGTAAATAATTACCTGGCGCTCAGGCTCAGTCTCCTTAAAGATATGACACTAATTTTAAAACAGACTGCCAGGGAGGTAGCACCTGCATAGAAGTTGAAACTAGTACAGTGGAAATGCCTATTGCAGGAACTTGATTGTTCCTGATCCCTTAAGCAATATTACTAAGGCGATGGGAGGCACAAGGAGAACTTAAAAATCATTAGCATAGCCCTGGCCAGGTAGCTCAGTTGATGAGAGTGTTTTCCCCATACACCAGGTTGTGGGTTTAAACCTCAGTCAGGGCACATATAAGAAGCAACCAATGAATGCATAAATAAGTGGAACAACAAGTCAATGTTTTTTTTTCTCTTCCTCTCCCCCTTTCTCTAAAAATAATTTTTTAAAGAAATTCATAAGCATAAGAAAGACAGAATAGAGAGCCCAGAATCAAGAGCCCCTGCATATACACTCAACTAATATCTGGCAAGGGAGCCAAGAACATTCAATGGAGAAAAGACAGTCTCTTCAATGAATGGTGCTGGGAGAGCTGGATATTCACATGTAAAAGAATGAAACAAGAGCCCTATCTTACAAAACACAAAATTTAATTTGAAACGGATTAAAGACTTAAATGTAAGACCTGAAGGAAAGAGGGAAAAAGCTCCTTGACATAGGTCAACCTAAAGCACAAGAAACAAAAGCAAAAATTAATAAATGGAACTATATCAAACTAAAAAGCTGCATAGCAAAGGAAATAGCAACAACATGAAAAACCAATCTATGGAATGGCAGGAAATATTTGCTAATCATATATCTGATAAGGGGTTAATATTCAAAATATTTAAAGAGGGTGGTTGAATAATTCAGAGCTCATAATACAATGAGTTAAACATCTAATAAATTGACAAACTCAATAACAAAAAAACTCAATAACAAAAACACACACAAATAATCCAATTAGAAATGAGCAAAGGACCTGGATAGACATTTTTCCAAAGAATATATTTAAGTGGCCAGCAGGTACATGAAAAGATGTTCAACATCACTAATCATCAGAAAAAGGTAAATTAAAGCCATAATGAGATCACCTCACACCTATTAGAATGTCATAACAAAGATGAGATGATAAATGTTGGTGAGATGTGGAGAAAAGGGAACCCTTGTGCACTCACTGTTGGTGGGATTGCCTGGTGAAGCCACTATGGAAAACAATATGGAGTTTCCTCAAAAAATTAAAAATAGAACTACCATATGATCCAGCAATCCCACTTCTAGGTATATATCCAAAGGGGACAAAATCACTGTTGAGACCTCTGTTCCCCCATGTTCATTGCAGCATTATTTACAACTAGAGGCCCGGTGCATGAAATTCATGCACGGCGTGGGGGGGTTTCCTCAGCCCAGCCTGCACCCTCTCCAATCCAGAACCCCTCGGGGATGTCCGACTACCTCTCGCAATCTGGGACCGCTGGCTCCTAACCGTTCACCTGCCTGCCTGCCTGATCGCCCCTAACCACCTCTGCCTGCCTGCCTGCCTGATCGTCCCTAACTGCTCCCCTACCAGCCTGATCTCCCCTAACTGCTCCCCTGCTGGCCTGATCGCCCCTAACTGCTCCCCTACCAGCCTGATCTCCCCTAACTGCTCCCCTGCTGGCCTGATCGCCCCTAACCGCCTCTGCCTCACCCTGCACCCGAGACCCAGGATTCCCTCCTCCCGGCCAGTCACAGGCACCTGGGGACCCGGGCTTCCCTTCCTCTGGCCAGCCACAGTCACCCAGGACCTGGGCTGGGCTTCTCCGGGGCCAGCCGCAGCCACAGAGACCATGTGCAGGCAGTTTCACCCAGGCCACAGGCTCAGGCGCTGGTGCCCAGGACCATAGGGTGGGCGGCTTGTCCTTCTCCTGGGCGGCAGGTGCAGGTGCTGGCACCTGGGACTGCAGGGCAGGCGGCTTGTCCCTCTCTCAGGCCGCAGCCTGGCTGGTCCCCATTCCTCTCTTGCGAGCTCATTTGTGCCTGGCTGGTCCTCATTCCTCTCTCCTCAGTGTTGAGTGTCTGAGCCGTTATGGCGTGACGGTGTGAGGGCATGACAACCATTTGCATATTAGCTATTTATTATATAGAATAGCCAAGACTTGGAAACGAACTCATAGCAAAGAGATCAATTTTTGGTTATGAACGTGAAGGGAAAGGAATTGGATGAAGGTGATCAAAAGGCACAAACTTTCATTTATAATAAGTACTGGGGATGTAATGTACAACATGATGACTATAGTTAAACACTGCTCTATGGTTGCTAAGAAAGTAAATCCTACAAGTTCTCATCACAAGGGGGAAAAAAATTTGTAACTTTATGAGGGGATAGATGTTAACATTGTAGTAATCATTTCATAATATATGTGTGTCAAGTCATTATGCTGTACACTTTAAACTTATACAGTGTTGCCGAAACCGGTTTGGCTCAGTGGATAGAGCGTCGGCCTGAGGACTGAAAGGTCCCGGGTTCGATTCCGGTCAAGGGCATGTACCTGGGTTGCGGCACATCCCCAGTGGGAGATGTGCAGGAGGCAGCTGGTCGATGTTTCTCTCTCATCGATGTTTCTAACTCTCTATCTCTCTCCCTTCCTCTCTGTAAAAAATCAATAAAATATATTTAAAAAAAAAATAAAAAATAAAAAAAATAAACTTATACAGTGTTGTATGCCAATTATATCTCAAAACTGAAAAAATATTCATCAGCTAGTTGATGTATATATATTCTATATGGTCTATCTCTTATCTATCTATCTGGAACTTCCAAATTACACCAGCTCATTCTCTCCCTTTACTTACCATCTGCTAAAACACACTAACCCTCAGCCATTTGTGTATACATATTTATAAAAATGCACACAAGTAAACTGAGGCAGAGTTGCAATCCTCTGCCTGCTATCTTCCAAAAAAAGTAGACACGCAGGAAAGGATTTCCATCTCCAGCCCCCAGCTGGCCGTACCCATCTTCCATGAGCAACTGTCGGAAAAAGTCATTGGCTGCCAGCTTAATGGCCTTCTCTGGAGTGACCAAGGTGAGGTTCACTGCAGCTCCTGGAAGTAAACAACGAAGATGAGGAAAGGCCATCTCTGATGTACCAGTGCCCGGAACATGCCATGTAGATGGTCTATTTGGAACTTCCTAATTACACCAGCTCATTCTCTCAGAAGTTGTTTCTGGAGTAAACAGGGTCTCTGGGGTCAAGGAGGGTTCATCTGCTTATCTTATTGAAATAAATTTCCTTTCATCTCCCTACTTTCACTATCCTCCCACCACATTTTCCTTTTTAAATGGACTCATTGGTGCAGTTATTAGGAAATCTGTCCTTGCTAATGCTGCCTGTCTCTGATGCTAAATAAGCAGTTCCCCAAATTAATCCCCAATAAAAAGGCCCTGGGGGGGATTGGTTTCAATTTCTGTGCTGTGTTTGCCAGGCCCACTGACAGCTCTGTGGGTCATAGAGGCTTTTTTACTTTGTTCCTAAGGGGTACTATCATATCAGTTCCTTCTCAACCCCAGCTTTGTATCCATTTTCCAAGGCATAATCATGGTTGTGCCACCTTGGATAGGGACACTGCAGGAAACAGGGACAGCACTGGCCGTTTCAAGGAAGAGCCACTCAGTAACTCCTTTCCAGGAACTCAAAACCCTTTCCATTCCTTCTTTGTCAGCCTCTACCTCTTCTGCTATTAGTGGTTGGATGCCTTGACAGCCTGAGAGAGGGGTGGGGCGGAGAAGGGGGTTTGGGGGCTCACTTACCTCCAACATCACACAGTGAGGCAGTGGTTGTGCCAGGATGGAACCTAGGGCTCCTGGGCTCCTCAGTGTATTCACTGGCATCCCCCAAACCTCACCATAACTACTGTGTCTGCCAAGGCACAAGAGGGCTTATGAAAAGCAATGTGGTCCAAAAGCACTTGGTAGCCCAGGCCCATCCTAGGAGTTCCCTGGGCAGAAAGAATGCTGCTTTCCAATGTCCTATAAATTCACAAAAATCTGACTCCCCTGTGCCATACCCTCTGTCTTCACTTGGCCTCACAAGCCAGGCCTCCCCCAGGATGCCTGGTGAGCATACCTCGGTACATGCCCAGAAAGCCCTCTACCCTTGCTGTCTTCATCAGGCAATCTATCCTAGAAGCAGAAGCCAGAAAGGGAAATTAGTAGTGAACAGGAGGCTGTACCACAACCCCCTTACTTTCATCCAATGCTCTAATCCTGTTGGGCTCACGCCAGTTGACCCACCTCCACCTCCCTCCCCCACACCCTAATCTTACTCCCTAAAGAGACTATGGAGAGTGAGGCCCACATCCCTCCTCTGGGAGTCCCCTCTTCTTACCCACTTCTTCACCAATACCTACATTCCTTTGTAGATATCTTTTCCATGTTGGTTCTGAAGTCGAGTCTTGGCCAAGTCAATGGGGAACACACAGGTCACCCCCAGGAGCCCTGCTATGCCTCCATTGATGAGTTTTGCTGTGACACTAGGCCATGGGAAGGAGGGAGGCACAGAGTGAGTGAGGGAGGCACAGGCATAGGAGCGTGGAAGGAGGCTGGCTGCGGAGAGCTACCCACAGCCAGGACTGGATGGGGAAATGGAGGGAGGCCAGCAGGAAAGCAGGAACAGAGCAGAGCAAGCATAGGAATGGCAGCTCCATTGACTTCAGCCCCACAGGCATCCATAGACCCCTCTCCTCAGCTTCCTGCCCCTACCCCAGCAACCCTTCTGCTCGACTTGTCATGCCTCCCTCACTTGGTCCAGTTCCAGAGATAGGTTAGGGGCCAGGAACCAGAGGGCCTGGCCACTTCCTTCAGGGGTACTACCCTCACCAGGGCTGAAGCCTCTTGCCCTAACCCCACAGGGAGATGTTCATAAAGCTAGGAGACTGCCAGGGCTTCTGGGAAGGATGCCAGAGTGCCAACTCTGCCCCCTGGGGCTCCACTAGTGTGCAGGAGGTTCTTAACTGGGCCTCAGAGTATCCCCTGCAGAGTTTCCACCCAAGGCCTGTTCTCTGGCTTATCCCCATCTGCAGGGCCACGTGTGGACACATTTTCAAACACACTGAACTTTTATTTCAGACTTAAGGTCATCAGAACTGATTTTGAATCCTGGCTATTCTGTTAGTTTAGCAAATTATCTCACTTCTCTGATCCTTTGTTTTCCCCTCTGTACAACTGGCTCATGCATTTGGTAACTGATAGCTATTATTAATAAGAGAACACACTTTTCTGACATGAGATTTCTAGTCAGCATGAGATAACCCAGGTTAATTGATATTATCTAGTCAAAAGTAAAGTCCCTCTCATCATTTTTTAAGTCTGAAAATAGAAAATGGAGCCTAGTAACATTTTCTTATCTTTCTGGCCAGAGGCAGATGTGAGCAAAACATTTGGTGGTAGATTACCTGGAAGTGGTAAGAGCAGATAATAGGTTTAAATTTTGCAGGCTGAAGAGATGCAGTTCAAAGAATTACAAATTATATTTAAATATACGTATCTATAAATAATTTTTTTGTATATAGGAAATGGGTCCCTTTTGCTGTTCCCCAGGATTCAGCTAATACTTTAGGAATATGGAAGGGAAGCTTAGTGATGTGTTATCCCCACAGCAGCTCTTTCCCTAATCCCAGCCCAGAGACGAGGGCTATATTAGCCAGAGTTTACCTCAAATCCTGCTTGGACATTCTTCAGGGGGCTGAGGACTCTGGTGGGTCCTGGAACAGAGGCTGCTTATTCACTCCTCAGGGCAGATGGTTGGCTGATGTGGAAGAAGTGGTGTCCGTATCCTTGACTCTAACTCGCCTTGGCAGAGGGTGGTGTTGGTGGAGAGAGCTAGAGCCACCTTTCCAGCAAGTCACAAGCTCCTCGGACTGCAGCTGCCTCCTCTATAAAGTGATCAGACTGACACTCACCTCATGTTTGAGAGCCACATCTGTGGTAGGAGGAACATTATTCATGTGTTAATACTGCCAAGTTAATCCCTTCCTACACCCTTTGAACTTTGGGGATTGAGGTCAGAAGAGGATGAGATAGAAGAATAATGGGCCCAAACCAAGGCTGGGGAGAGGAGTTCTGAGGGCATTTAGGAGAGAGGCGTGGAGCAATGGTGAGGGAAGTTGATGGGATCTGAAACAGGCATTTTAAGGAGATTTGCTGAGGTTTTGGAATCCCTCTCATAGTGTCCAAGAACTACAATAAAACACTTGAGATGAAAAAACAAACAAACACCAAAAACACTTGAGATAGTGTGACGTTACACTTTGGCTCTTAAAATGTGTTTTCTGAACTTCCTGTGATGCTATTGAAAGACTGAGCTGCATTAAGACTATGGATTTGTACTTGACATACATGGAAAGCACCAGGGACAGTGCCAGGAAGTCAAAACTGCAGTTATAATAGTTGTTATAGCTCCTGAGGAGAGGTCCTGGTTCAAGCCAGAGAGACAGGGGATGCCTGAGTCCTGATGCTCTGGTGGAGGCTGGCTTGTGTTCTGAGCAATCTCTTCTCTCCAGGCTCCCTTCAAACTGTGTAAGCACTCCTTCCTCTTTCATGCTCCTCACTGTTCCCTAGGCTATCAGAAATTATCTGCCCTCTCCAGGTATTTTGTTTTGAGGGAGAAAAGACAGATCAGTTTTCCCCTGTTGTATATTGATCTACTCAGAAAAAAATTTGAGTGCCAGGCACTGACTATTCCAGGTCTGGGTATACAGAAGTGAACAAAAGACTAAATTTGTTGTTTTTAGGGACTTAAATTTTTGTTGTTAATCCTCACCACAGGATATTTTTTTCATTGCTTTTCAGAGAGTGGAAGGAAGGGAAAGAAAGAGAGAAACATTGATGTGAGAGACACATCAATTGGTTGCCTCCCAAATGTGCCCCAACCAGGGTGTGGGGTTTGAACCCACAACCCAAGTATATGCATGTCCTTGCCAGGGAATTGAACCCATGACCCTTTGGTGTGCGGGCACACATTCTAACCACTGAGTAACACCGACCAGGGCAGGCACTTAAATTTTAAAAGGGAAGATAGACAATAAATGAAATAAATAAATCCTAAGGATGCCAGATAGTGATAAATACTCAAGAAAAAAAAATTCAGAAGGAAAGGAAGATAGAAAATGTCAGTGGAGTGGGGATGATGGTGGATTAACCAAGAAAGGATTCACTGAGGTGACTTGAGAATCCAAAGGGAGTGAGGGTCTGGGAGAAGAGCATTCAAGGCAAAGCAAAGGCCCAGAGAGCAGTGAGACAAGTGAACTGGAGGAACAGTGGCCAGTGAAGAGTGAACATGGATGAATGTGGAGATAGTCATAGAGATAATGGGGTGAAGGCAAGGCCTCATAAGATCTTTAGCTTTTATTCTGAATAAAAAGAGAAACAGTGGGAGAGTTGTCAGTATAGAAGTAACAAGCTCTAGACAGGACCATTTGGCTGCTATGCTGAGAATAGACAACAGAGGATCAAAGATAAAGTCAGAAAAAACAATTAAATTATTGCAGTAATCTAGGCAAGAGGTGCTTGGTTGCCTGTTGGGGGTGTGGTAGGGGGTGGTGATGAGAAGTGGTTTAATTATGGATATATGTTGAAGGTTGATGGTTCAGCTGTGAGAGAGAAAATGAGTAGTTAAGGGGCCACCAAAGTTTTGAGTGAGAACTTGAAGAATGGGCTTATAACATGGTGTCTGGCACTAGTACATGTAAAGCTTGGATCTGTTGGAGAAAGAAGCAAAAAAGTGAAGCAAGCACATATGCAGGAGAAACAAAAGATGGAGATATTCCTAATGTTTAAATCCCTGCTTCCAGCTCGTTCCTGAATGCCAGTTGCATTCCTGTCCTCGAATTCAGTCCTGTCAATAAATTAGGTCATTATTGCTTAACTTGCTAGAATTTGGTTTCCCAATCAAAGAAGTCTTAATTATCCTTAATTAAATTAGCAAAGGAAGTGAGAATTTGCACACTAGAGACCAAAACGGATGGAATGGGCTGAGAGAAAGTGGGGCATAGGCTTGAAGAACCCCCATGTTGTATTAATTTAAGCTGGCAGGTCTTGTACCGTATCATCTGTCATCTCTTCAGGCTCCAACCAATTGCCTACAAAAGCTGGAGATTTAGGGGACTTAGTGGCAAAATGTCAGGAAATTAAAGTGTGTTGGCTGTTCTTTGAGACATTTAATAAATTGTTATGTTAGACACACTGTAATTCAAGGTAGTTGCCTCAAAAATTGATAGGAAACAACACAACATGTAAGAAACCCTTTCTGTCTGAAGTCAAAGATTCAAATAATTGAAAATCTTGCAGCCATATTTCCTATTTCTACAACTAAATTACTGCTTTCTAAATTGTGGTTCACTGGCTGTTGGAATAGAGGTATTTAAGAGAAACCAGAAAAATTAGGGACACCTCAACCCCTGGGTCACTCCCTAGGTCCTCCACTAGGTAGGTGAGCAATGGCTGGTGGGGGGTATACATCCCAGGGCACCAGCCTCGCCATCCTGAGACTGTGCTTAGGCCCAGGCCTTGCAGTTCCCTTTAGCAGATTTAGTATTCAAAGATTATGACTTGACAAGATTTCTTGAACTGGTAATAAGGAAATACAGTCAACAAAGAGGAAACTGCCAGCCAGCCAAGATTTTGATTGCTTGATTGATTTTAGAGAGAGAGAGAGGAAGGGAGATAGATGATAGTTAGTTAGATAGATAGATAGATAGATAGATAGATAGATAGATAGATAGATAGATAGATTTGTTATTCTACTTATTTATGCATTCATTGGTTGCTTGTTGTATGTGTCCTGACCGGAGATTGAACCTGCAAACATGGTGTATTGGGATGATGCTCCAACCGACTGAGCTACCTGGCCAGGGTAGCCAGCCAAGATTTTAAAGGAGTCATATCAACCATAAAAATCCCAAACTTAGCAACAGGGCCTGTAATTACTCAATCCCTGAGGCAATCTACAGGCCCTAGTGTTAGTCATTCTACAAATATTTTTTGAATGCCTATTGTTGCCAGCCATTCTAGGCAACAGGGATATAGCTGAGAACAAGGTCTTTGCCTTCACAGAGTTTAAATTCTACTGGTTCCGTCACTAATAGGAATTGACTTCTAAAGTACACAGTCCATCCTCCCACCAGGCACTCCTCTACTGTTCTCTCATTATAAGTTCTGAGCCCTAGCTGGTTTGGCTCAGTGGTTAGAGTGTCAGCCTGCAGACTGAAGGGTCCCAAGTTTGATTCCTGTCAAGGGCACATGCCTGGGTTGCGGGCTCAGTCCCCAGTAGGGGATGTGCAGGAGGCAGCCAATTAATGATTCTCTCTCATCATTGATTTATATATATATATATATATATATATATATATATATATATATATATATATATATTCTGAAAGATCCAGGGCAAGGAAAATTCTTCCAGCAAGTAGGCCCTGAGGCAGCCATATTGCCTGACCAAGCTCATTGCCAAAAATTTAGTAAACAAATGGACACTCATTAAATTATCTAGCCAGCACTTTTTAAAAAATCCTCATCTGAGGATATTTTTCCCTCTTTAGAGAGAGTGGAAGGGAGAGAGGGAAGAGAGAGAAACATTAATGTGAGAGGGACACATCAAATGGTTGCCTTGTGCACACACCTTAACTGGGGCCGGGGATCAAACCTGCAACCCAGGTACGCGTCCTCAACCAGGAATTGAACCTGTGACTCCTTGGTGTGCGGGCCAGCGTTCCAACTACTGAGCAACACCAGCCAGGGCAAGTCTTGGCATTTTAAAAAAAATACATATTTGTATTGATTTCAGAGAGGAAGGGAGAGAGAGCTAGAAACATCAATGATGAGAGAGAATCATTGATTGGCTGCCTCCTGCACATCCCCCACTAGGGATTGAGCCTGCAATCCGCTGAGCCACGCCAGCAGAGCAAGACTTGGTACTGTTTTACAAAGGTGTGATCCATGTTTTAGGGACAATTCTATCTAATAATAGACAAACATGGTAATTGACCGGACCTTCGCTATGCCTCCCATTGGCTAATCAGCGCGATATGCAAATTAACCGCCAACAAAGATGGTGGCTAATTTGCATACTGCAGGCAGGGTGGGACAGCGCAGCCGCCAGTGCAGAGCCACCATCCAGGCCCCCGTGTGCGACCCCAGAAGCCGCCCAGAAGCCGGTGATCGGGGGAGATGGGGGTCCCCTGCCCAGGCCTGACACCTCTGATGGAGGCGTCAGGCCTGGGCAAGGGGCCGATCCGGTGATGGGAGGGTGATGGAGGTCGATGCCTCTGGCCGAGGCAACAGGCCTGGGCGAGGGTGGAGACGGTGATCGGGGGGAGATGGGAGCCCCCTGCCCAGGCCTGAAGCCTGGGCCAGAGGCATCAGGCCTGGGCCGGGGGTCCAAGCCGGCGATTGGTGTGAACTACAGAGGAAACACCTTTTCTGACCGCTCATTGGCTAAGCTCCCTGTATGCTACTGGTAATATTCTTAGTAACTTGGGTAATAAGAATCCAAAAAGGTGATCTAGGGTTTTTCACCACACTACTGGCAAAAAAAACGAAGGTCTGCTGCTGGAGGGCTAAGAAATGTCATATCCTGCCCTAGCTGGTTTGGCTCAGTGGATAATGCCTTGGCCTGCCGATGGCAGGGTCTGGGTTCAATTCTGACCAAGGGTATGTACCTAGGTTGCAGGCTCCTCCCTGACCGGGGCCCAGGTCAGGGCTCATGCAGGAGGCAACCAATCAAAGTGTTCCTCTCACTTTGATGTTTCTCTCTGTCTTTCCCTTTCTCTTCCACAGTCTCTAAAAATCAGTGGAAACATATCCTCAGGTGAGGATAAAAAAAAATAATAAAGAAATGTCATATCCTATGAAAGACACATCTTGAAAATGCCTAGAGAAAGTTGTCATTTTTTCATGGTGAAGGGACTGGAGTCTGTGTTGATGAAAAAACCTTGCTGGCTGCAGTGACTGGCAGTGGCTGCAGCAGCGGGGTGATGGGGCTGGTGCCTTCCCCTGATCAGCCCGGTCACCTCCCACAAAGGGAGGCCAGACTGCGGCTTAGGCCCTATCCCCAAGGGGAGCAGGGAGCAGGCCTAAGCCGTCACTAGGACATCCCCTGAGGGCTCCCAGTATGTGAGAGGGGGCAGGCTGGGCTGAGGGACCCCACCACCACCAGTGCATGAATTTCGTGCACCGGGCCCCTAGTATTTAATATTTACCCTACTTTCTTTTCTAATGGAATTTAGGAAAAACAGTATTTTGGGAGTACTGGGGTAGTAAAACTATTTAAGCTCTGGAATGCAGAATGATGAGGAGCTACATCTGAAACTCTTTGGGACCAAAGGAGATAAGGACTGGATATCAGAGGCTCCATATCATTGCTTTTGAATGCAGTCTCTGATCATGACACTGAGGTATCTCACATTGGAAAGACAAGTGTACTTACAATTTTACAGGTGATAATTGAACCATATTAGGAGGAATAAATTTGGATGTATGGGAAATAGTATGGGTTTGCATGTCCCAAGGCACGAAAGGGTAGCATGTAGAGGATAACATATCTCTTCATTACCCCATTTCCAGGAATCCCCTTTTTCCCCTCTCAACATTCCACCTGGGTGCAGTGGGAACTGCCATATTCCTAAAACCTGATGCTATTCCCTGGGTAATGTTGACTGTCTGAGGATGGGCGCATAACTTAAGCTAGGTTATTCAGTCTCTTACATAGGAATTTTAATAGAGAGATTGTGTAGCCCAGTGGTTGGCAAACTCATTAGTCAACAGAGCCAAATATCAACAGCACAACGACTGAAATTTCTTTTGAGAGCCAAATTTTTTAAACTTAAACTATATAGGTAGGTACATTGTTATTAACTTAATTAGGGTACTCCTAAGGCTTAGGAAGAGCCACACTCAAGGGGCCAAAGAGCCGCATGTGGCTCACTAGCCGCAATTTGCTGACCGCTGATGTAGCCTCTTTCAAGGAGCCTTTTTTTCTGTAGAAAAACTTGGTACCCAGTAAGCAGTTGTGTTTACTGTCATATGGTTTGGGAAAAAGAGAGGTAAATAAAGCAGTGCCACAGAGATAAGGAGAGGTAAGAAAGTATACTGGTGATATTTGAAACCTGATGAAAGTTACCCCCTTCATTCCTGATCTTAGGCATCAAAGGGATATTCCACTCTCTTTACAGTGAATTGACATATTGTCTTAAGCAAGTTAGTTTTGTAACATGGTAACCAGAGTCTTTAAGTAATAAACAAAAAATTTTAAAAGCCCCTCATCTTCCAGTTAATAGTAATTGAGCTGCTTAGACAATGAGTGCTGTAAGGTTTCACAGATGTGAGGTCATTATGGGTTGGCTTGGAGCTACAGTGGCCTTAAAGAATAAAGGGAAATTTACAAGTAGAAGAGCAATGTGAGTCCTGTGATAAGAAAGGGCTGAGGGCACAGTACACCACCTTCTTGGCTCAGCAGAGCAGCACAGGTAGGTTAGTCCAGGGATTCTCGCATACAGTGTGTGCAACCCTCACCCCCCAGCAATAGGTAATTTTTGGCAAATTTGATCCTGAAGGCAGTAAGAAAACACTAAATGCGATGGGAAAAAAAGGGCGGCCCAATAGGCAGACCTGTCGTGCACCCTGTCCCAGAGCGATACTGGAAATACAACTAAATTGGAGAACATTCACCTGGAATTACCAACTGATGTCCAGCTGAGGAGGAGACTTATATCAAGGAAGCACAGAAAACAACCAGAGATAGGTAGGAAGGGCGAGGTCATGAGAGGTGCAGGCCAAGGGTGAGGAGGGAACACTGGGCTGCAGGAGGGTCTGTTCCCTCAGAAGATAGAGGCCTGGAACCCAGGTTGGGCTCCACAGCCCGGAGCACCAGAGCCAAGACCCAAGGCCAATAACATCCAGTGGTGAAAGGTGGCAGGGTGCTGGCCACAGCAGAGTCTGGAGCTGGTAGGCCGGAGGAGCCGGAGCCCGTAGGAGAGAAAGGCGCAGTGTGTTTTATTTGTTTGTTTTACTCAGAGCACAGTGACTTTTCATTTGTAGCTACTCACCCCAGGTTTTGGTGCAGGGAGGGAGATGTGGAGGAGGTGCCTAAGGAGAGGCTGGGGTGGGAAGCATTGTGTGTGTGGTTGGGGGGGCAGGGAGGGGGGAGATTGGAAAAACAACAGCCAGGAGCATTTGGTCGTGGGCCCCCAAACAGAAAGGGCCATTTTTCCTGAGAGGAGCTAGTTGCTACCGCAGCCCCAGGGCAGGGAAAGGGAAAAACCCCGCCTTATGTGATACAGTCCACTCTACTCTCAGGTGCCATGCATGCCACACCCTGCATTTTGAGCTTTTCAGAAGAAACAAAAACAGAGGCCAATCCTACAGGTTTGAACAGTCTCAGGAGCTTCGGTGACTGGATTGGGGGAGGGGCTGTCCGCCCCACTATCCTGGAAACCAGATCAGTAATTTTCCCTCATGGGCAAACTGATAAAAACTCCAGGTTGCCAGCCAACTCCGTTGGTCTCCACACAAAGATCTCTGTCCAGCCAAGGGCAGAGTAATATCTTAGGCCACTTGTGGAGAAGTAGCTCTGGGGCAGGGAAACACACCCACCATATTCCCTGAAAGCCAAACAGCACCTGCCCTGCCTAAAGACCTTTCAGAACAGACCTTTGAGTGATTAAGATTGACACCTGGCTAGGATAAAGGCAGAGCCCGGGGAGCCAGGGAAAGTTTTATGACCCAGCCCTGGTCCTTAGCTGCTAATAAACCTACGTTAGAGGTCAGACTGGCCCCTCCTGTTTGCAGCCAAGGCCTGTGGAGACAGACACAAGCCATGGACAGGTGGATTGCTTAGAGCTTCAAGCAGGTTGCTGAAAGCCAAAAGACAGTGCCTGATAGTGGTTAGCTCCTAAGTACCTAACAGGAAGCCCAGAATTGGCAGACAGAACAGAAGAGTGGGATCCAAAGCAAGCACTCAGGGGCAATAAACTTGGCTGAAACAAATGCCACTTCACTTTTTTTTTTTTTTTACCTTTCTCTTTCCTTTTTAAAAATTTTTTCTCTTTCCTTTATTTTTCCCTTTTAAAATTTATCATCTTTATCTATCTGCTTTATGATTTGTTATTATTCTAGTCTTTGTTGTTTCGTTCATATACCTAATTTTCCTCTTCCTTTTTCCTACTCATTTTTTTCACTACTCATTTTTTCCTCTCTTTCTCTTTTCTTTTTCTCCTGCTTTCTCATTTTTTTCTTTTTCTTATTTTAGGTCTACTTCTCCTCTATTTTCCCTTTCAAGTTTTTCTTTTCTTGTCTTTTCATTTCTTTTTTCCCTCCTTCATTTTAAACTGTTTTCTTTCCCCTATTCCTTTAATTCTTTATTCTTATTTTCTTTTTTTTAAAGATCTATACTGGAAACCAGATCAGTAAAAAGTCTCTTAATTGAGTTATTTGGGTTCTCCTGTTGTAGTTGGGTCTTTTTTTTTTTTTCTTCTTACATTTTTATTGATTTCAGAGAGGAAGGAAGAAGGAGAGATAGAAACATCCATGATGAGAGAGAATCATGGATCTGCTGCCTCCTGCAAATCCCCCACTGGGGATCAAGCCCACAACCCGGGCATGTGCCCTTGATGGGAATCGAACCTGGGACCTTTCAGTTCACAGGCCAACGCTCTATCCACTGAGCCAAACCAGCTAGGGCTGTAGTTGGGTCTTGAATGTTATTGTCCCATTCAGAGAGGAAGAGAGAGGGAGAGATAGATAGAAATATCAATGAAAGAGAATCATTGATCAGCTGCCTCCTGCATGCCCCCCAATGGGGATCGAGCCCGCAACCCAGGCATGTGCCTTGACAAGAAATCAAACAGTTGACCTCTGGTTCACAGGTTGACGCTCAACCACTGAGCCACGCCATTCAGCTATTCTTATTTTCTTTCTTTTAGCTCTGCATCTATATATTCTGTCCCCCCCCCTTTTTTTGTTTGTTGTTTGCTTTGTTTTCTCTTCATATTTTTTCTTTCTTTCTCTTTTTCTACTATTCTTACTCTCTTTCCTCTTTCCTGATTTTCTCTTCTCTGGTGGTTGCTTTTGTTGGTGCTGTAGTGGTCTTGTGTAGGTTTGGTTTTGTTTCATCTGTTTTGTGTTTTGTTGTATTGTATTTTGTTCTGTTCAGTCAGCACTTTCACAACAGCTCGCATGATGTGGTTGTGAGTGAGCCACATAGGCAGCCAGCCTGAGAGGAGACTCCATCCATGAACGGGACAATAACATTCAAGACCCAACTACAGCCCTAGCTGGTTTGGCTCAGTGGATAGAGCGTTGGCCTGTGAACTGAAAGGTCCCAGGTTCGATTCCCATCAAGGGCACATGCCCGGGTTGTGGGCTTGATCCCCAGTGGGAGATTTGCAGGAGGCAGCAGATCCATGATTCTCTCTCATCATGGATGTTTCTATCTCTCTCTCCTTCTTCCTTCCTCTCTGAAATCAATAAAAATGTAAGAAGAAAAAAAAAGACCCAACTACAACAGGAGAACCCAAATAACTCAATTAAGAGACTTTTCTAGAACACCAAGCTCAGGAAATCTAAGAGACTGCATGACTGGGTCCCACAAAACACCTACTACATAAAACCACCCCACAAAATCTGGGAGGCATAGGAGTTTGATCTAATACATGGAAACAAAAACAAAGGGACAGCAAAAATGGGGAGATGAGAAAAAAAAACCAAATGAAAGAAAAGGAGGAATCACCAAAAATGAACTAAGTGAAATGGAGGTAAACAATTTGTCAGATAAAGAATTCAGAGTAATGGTAATAAGGGTGCTCAAGCAATTCAGTGACAACTACAAACAATGAGAATTATACGGGTTTTAATGAGAACTACACCAACATGAAAAAATCAGCTTGACATACATATTAACAAAAGGAAGATAAACAACCCAATCAAAAAATAGGCAATGGACCTAAATAGATACTTTTCAAAAGAAGACATAAGAAAGGCCAAGAGACATATGAAAACATGCTCAAAGTCACTAATCATCCAAGAGATGCAAATCAAAACAACGAGGTACCATCTCACACCTGTCAGAATGGCTATCATCAACAAATTACAAGTGCTGGCGAGGATGTGGAGAAAAAGGAACCCTTGTGCACTGCTAGTGGGAATGCAGACTGGTGCAGCCACTGTGGAAAATAGTTTGGAGTTTCCTCAAAAAACTAAAAATGGAACTCCCATTTGACCCAGTGATCCCACTTCTAGGAATATATCCCAAGAAACTAGAAACACCAATCAGAAAGGATATATGCATTCCTATGTTCATAGCAGCACAATTCACCATAGCTAAGATTTGGAAACAGCATAAGTGCCCATCAGCAGATGAGTGGATTAAAAAACTGTGGCACATCTACACAATGAAATACTATGTGCTGATGTAAAAAGGAAGGAACTCCTACCATTTGCAACAGCATGGATGGACCTGGAGAGCATTATGCTAAGCAAAATAAGCCAGTTAGAGAAAAATAAATATCACATGATCTCACTCATTTGTGGAATATAATGAACAACATAAATTGATGAATCAATCAGATGCTCAAACCTCAGAGGGAAGGTAGGGGAGGGTGGGGTAAGGGGGAGAGATCAACCAAAGGACTTGTATGCATGCATATAAGTATAACCAATGGACACAGACTGTGGGGAGTTCCCCACAACAGACACCAGGGGGTGAGGGCATGAGTGAGGGGGGAGTTGGGGGCAATGGTGGGATAAGGACACATATGTAATACCTTAATCAAAAAAGAAAGAAACAAAAAGAAGCAAATGTAACCACTTAGGAAAATAAAAAAGACATTGAAACAATAAATATGAATCCATTGGAAATGAGGAATGACAGCTGAAATAAAGAACACCCCTGAAGGAGTCAAAGATAAACTAGAAGAAGCTGAGGATTGAATCAGTGAATTAGAAGACAAGATAGAAAAAAAAAACACCCATTCAGAGCAGCAAATGGAAAAAAAAGTTAAAAAGCTGGAGGAGAGTCTAAGGGAGCTTTGGGACAAACGTGAAACATAACAACATTCACATTATAGGAGTACTAGACGGAGCAGAATATGAGAAAGGAATAGAGAATCTGTTTGAAAAAATAATGGCAGAAATTATAGAAATTTTCCTAACCTGAAGGAAAAAGTCACTCAAGTTCAGGAAACACAGAGAGTCCCAATAAATATGAACCCCAAAAGACCCAAACCTAGGCACATCATAATTAAAATGGTAAACATTAAAGACAAAGAAAGAATCTTACAGGCTGCAAGAGAGAGTCAGACAGTTACCTTGCAAGGGAGCTGCCATTACACTGTCACCTGACTTCTCAATAGGCCAGAAAGGAATGGCATGAAGTATACAAGGTAATGAAAACCAAGGGACTGAACTCAAGACTACTCTATCCAGCAAGGCTATCATTCAAAATAGAAGATGAAATTAGGAGTTTTGCAGACATAAAAAGGCTAAAAGAATTTATTACTACAAACAAGCACTGCAAGAAATACTAAAGGGACTGCTGTAATGAGAAGAAGAAATAGGGAGAAAGAGAACACAGGCATCAAGAATAAAAATGGCGGAGAAACCAAGATGGCGGCATAGGTTAACGCCGGAGTTTGCTGCCTCGAACAACCACTTCAAAAATACAACTAAAAGACGGAACGGACATCATCCAGAACCACAGGAAGGCTGGCTGAGTGGAAGTTCTACAACTAGGAGGAAAGAGAAAAGCATACCGAGACTCAGAGGAGGTGCAGTGCTGAAGTAAAATACTAAGGTGCGGAGTGCATGCGGAGCCGGCTGGCGGCTGAGGGCTTGGTTGTCTGTTTCAATTGGGAGGGAGCCTCAGACTCTGAGCTCCAGATCCGGGTGAATCTCTAGGGACCCAGACTCAAACGGGAGAAGCGGGACTGTCTGGCTTCGGTCAGAACTCGAAGGCAGCTTTCTCTCCAAGGTTTGCAGCAGTTGCTGGGACTCTGAGAGGTAGAGCCCCTGGGGACGGGACTGAGAGCAGCCATAACTGCTCGCTCCACCCGCCTTGTAGATCCCCTGGGACCTGCCCTGCCCAAGCCCTGCACAGAGGCATTTGCCGGATAGCCTCAGGCAAAGGCTAGATTAGCACCTCCCTAGAGGACAGAAGTTCTCCCACTGCAAACACAGCTGATTCTCACAGCCAGTTGGCCTGGAGGTCAAATCCCCCCCAGTATTACTTACAACAATCAAGGCTTAACTACAATAAGACTGCGCACAAAGACCACTAGGGGGTGCACCAAGAAAGCATAAAAAATGCGGAGACAAAGAAACAGGACACAAATGTCAGAATTGGAGGATATAGAGCTCAAAACCACACTTTTAAGGTCTTTTCAATAATTTTCTAGAAACTGCCGATAAACTTAATGAGATGTACAAGAAATCTAATGAGACCCTCGATGTTGTGATAAAGAACCAACTAGAAATTAAGCATACACTGACTGAAATAAAGAATATTGTACAGACACCCAACAGCAGACCAGAGGAGGGCAAGAATCAAGTCAAAGATTTGAAATGCGAAGAAGCAAAAAACACCCAACCGGAAAAGCAAAATGAAAAAAGAATCCGAAAATACGAAGATAGTGTAAGGAGCCTCTGGGACAGCTTCAAGCGTACCAACATCAGAATTATAGGGGTGCCAGAAGATGAGAGAGAGCAAGATATTGAAAACCTATTTGAAGAAATAATGACAGAAAACTTCCCCTACCTGGTGAAAGAAATAGACTTACAGGTCCAGGAAGCGCAGAGAACCCCAAACAAAAGGAATCCAAAATGGACCACACCAAGACACATCATAATTAAAATGCCCAGAGCAAAAGACAAAGAGAGAATCTTAAAAGCAGCAAGAGAAAGAAACTCAGTTCCCTACAAGGGAATACCCATACGACTGTCAGCTGATTTCTCAACAGAAACTTTGCAGGCCAGAAGGGAGTGGCAAGAAATATTCAAAGTGATGAATACCAAGAACCTACAACCAAGGTTACTTTATCCAGCAAAGCTATCATTCAGATTGAAGGTCAGATAAAGAGCTTCACAGATAAGAAAAAGCTAAAGGAGTTCATCACCACCAAACCAGTATTATATGAAATGCTGAAAGGTATCCTTTAAGAAGAGGAAGAAGAAGAAAAAGGTAAAGATACAAATTATGAACAACAAATATGCATCTATCAACAAGTGAATCTAAGAATCAAGTGAATAAATAATCTGATGTACAGAATGAACTGGTGATTATAATAGAATCAGGGACATAGAAAGGGAATGGACTGACTATTCTTGGGGGGGAAAGGGGTGAGGGAGATGCGGGAAGAGACTGGACAAAAATCGTGCACCTATGGATGAGGACAGTGGGTGGGGAGTGAGGGAGGAGGGTGGGGTGGGAACTGGGAGGAGGAGAGTTATGGGGGAAAAAGAGGAACAAATGTAATAATCTGAACAATAAAGATTTAATTAAAAAAAGAATAAAAATGGCAATAAATAAGTACCTATCAATAATAACCATAAGTGTAAATGTAAATATAAATGGCACATGCCTGGGTTGGGGCTCAATCCCTATTAGGGGGCGTGCAGGAGGCAGCCTATCAATGGTTCTCTCTCATCATTGATGTTTCTATCTCTCTCTCTCTCTCTCCTCCTCTCTGCAATCAACAAAAATATATTTAAAAAGTCTTGAAAAAAGTAAATGGCTTAAATGCTCCAATCAAAAGACACAGGGTAAATGAATGGATTTAAAAACATGACCCATATATATGCTGCCTACAAGGGAATCACCTTAGCACAAAGGACTCACACAGAATGAAAGTTAAGAGATGGAAAAAAATTTCCAGGCAAATGGAAATGAAAAAAAAAAAGCTAGTGTAGCAATACTCATATCTGACAAAATAGACTTTCAAGAGAAGTCCATAACAAGAGATAGTGAAGGCTATGTCACAATACTAAAGGAATCGATAAAACAAGAGGATATAACTCTGGTAAACATATATGCACCCAATATAGGAGCATATAAATATATAAAAAAAACTTCTGGAGGATTTTAATGAAGAGATCAACAGAAATACAATCATAGTAGGGGAGTTTAATACCCCACTGACATCACTGGATAGATCTTCTAGACATAAATTCAACAAGGAAACAGCCATCCTAAATGATACACTAGATCAGATGGAATTAATTGATATTTTCAGAGCATTTCACCTCAAAGTTACAGAATATACATTCTTCTCAAGTCCACATGGGACATTTTCAAAGATAGACCACATGATAGGACACAAACTAAGTCTCTACAAGTTCAAGAAGACTGAAATTATATCAAGCATCTTCTCAGATTGCAATGGCATAAAATTAGAAATCAACTATAATAAAAACACTCAAAAACATTCAAACACATGTAGGCTAAATAGCATGTTATTAAACAATGAATGGGTTACCAATGAGATCAAAGAAGAAATAAAAAATACCCTAGAAGCAAATGAAAACAAAACTGAACAACCCAAAATCTATGGGACACAGGAAAAGCAGTCCTGAGAGGGAAGTTCACTGCATTACAGGCTTACCTCAAAAAAGAAAAACCAAGAAAAACTTTTAATAAGTTATCTAATCCTACAACTTAAAGAACTAGAAAGGGAGCAACAAGAAAATCCCAGAGTAAGTAGAAGGAAGGAAATAATAAAGATCAGAGCAGAAATAAATAACATAGAGAATATATATATATATATATATATATATATATATATATATCAATAAAACCAAGAGCTGGTTCTTTGAAAACTTCCTTGGTTAAGTTTCTTCCTAAGTATCTTTTTTGTTGTTGTTGCAATGATAAAAAGGATTGTTTTTTATTTTCTCTGAGAGTTCATTATTGGTGTATAAAAATGCCATAGATTTCTGGGTGTTAATTTTGTATCCTGCTACATTGCCAAATTCATTTATTAAATCAAGTAGTTTTTTGATGGAGTCTTTAGGGTTTTTTATGTACAATATCATGTCATCTGCAAATAATGAGAGTTTTACTTCCTTCTTTTCAATTTGGAAGTCTTTTATTTTTTTCTTCTTTTCTGATCACTATGGCTAGGACTCCCAGTACTATGTTGAACAAGAGTGGTGATAGTGGGCAGACTCATCAAGAAATAAAGAGAGAGGACCCAAATCAATAAAATCAGAAATGAAAGAGGTGAAGTAACAACTGACCCCATAGAAATACAAAGGATTGTAAAAAAATATTAGCAATGACTTTATTCCAACAAACTGGACAACCCGGATGAAATGGACATATTCCTAGAAATATACAATCTTCTCAAACTCAATCAGGAAGACTCAAAAACCTGAATAGGCCAATAACGACTGATGAAATTGAAGCAGTAATTTAAAAAAAACCTTCCAGCAAACAAAAGCCCTGGTCCAGAAGGCTTTGTAGGGGAGTTTTACAAAGCATTCAAAGAAAAATTAACACTTGACCTCCTCAAACTATTCCAAAAAATTCAAAAGGATGGAACACTTCCAAGCTCTTTTTATGAGGCCAGCATTATCCTAATCCCCAAACCAGATAATGATGCTACAAAGAAAGAGAATTACAGGCCAATATCCCTGATGAACATAGATGCTAAAATCCTCAACAAAATATTAGCAAATTAGATCAAGCAATAAATTAAAAAGATCATATACTATGACCAAGTGGGATTTATTCCAGGGATGCAAGGCTGGTACAACATTTGCAAATCAATAAATGTGATACATCACATAAACAAATTGAGAGACAAAAATCACATGATCATATCAATGGATGCAGAAAAATAATTCCACAAAATCCAACACCCTTTTTTATAAATACATTTTTTATTGAATTTTTTACAGAGAGGAAGGGAGAGGGATAGAGAGTTAGAAACATCGATGAGAGAGAAACAGATCAGCTGCCTCCTGCACAGTCCCTACTGGGTATGTGCCCGCAACCAAGGTACATGCCCTTGACCGGAATCGAACCCGGGACCCTTGAGTCTGCAGGCCGACGCTCTATCCACTGAGCCAAACTGGTTAGGGCCCAACACCCATTTTTTATAAAAACTCTCAGCAAAGTGGGAATAGAGAGATTATACCTCAACATAATAAAAGCCATACATGACAAACCTACAGCCAACATCATACTAAATGGGCAAAAACTAAAACCATTTCCCCTAAGAGCAGGAACAAGACAGAGATGCCCACTATCACCACTCTTGTTCAACATAGTACTGGGAGTCCTAGCCATAGTGATCAGACAAGAAGAAAAAATAAAAGGCATCAAGATTGGAAAGGAGGAAGTAAAATTCTTATTATTCACAGGTGACATGATATTGTACATAGAAAATCCTAAAGACTCCATCAAAAAACTACTTGATTTAATAAATGAATTTGGCAATGTAGCAGGATACAAAATTAACACCCAGAAATCTATGGCATTTTTATACACCAATAATGAACTCTCAGAGAAAATAAAAAACAATCCTTTTTTTAAAAAAAAAAAACAATCCTTTTTATCATTGCAACAACAACAAAAAAGATACTTAGGAATAAACCTATCCAAGGAAGTAAAAGACCTGTACTTGGAAAACTACAGGATGTTGAAAAAAGAGATAGAGGAAGATATAAACAAGTGGAAGAAAATAGTGTGTTAGAATCAACATCATTAAAATGTATACACTACCCAAAACAATCCATAGATTCAATGCAATCCCTATTAAAATACCAACAGCATATTTCACAGATTTAGAACAAACACTCCAAAAATTTATATGAAACCAAAAAAGACTTCAAATAGCCACAGCAATCTTGAGAAAGAAGAACAAAGTTGTAGGAATCACAATATGAGATATCAAGTTATACTACAAAGCAATGTACTCAAAACAGCCTAGTACTGCCTGGCCAGCGTTGCTCAGTGGTTGAACCAGGAGGTCACGATTCGGTTCCCGGTCAGGGCACACACCTGGGTTGTGAGCTCAATTCCCAGTGTGGCACTTGCAGGAGGCAGTCAATCATCTCTCTCATCATTGAATCTCTCCCTCTCTCTCTCCTCCTCTATGAAATCAATAAATATATATATTTTTAAAAGCCCAGTACTGGCACAAGAACAGGCATCTAGATCAATGGAACAGAATAGAGAACCCAGAAACTGACCCAAGCCATTATACTCAATTAATATTTGACAAAGGAGGCAAGAGCATACAATGGAATAAAGAAAGACTTCAATAAATGGTGTTGGGAAAATTGGACTGATACGTGCAAAAAAATGAAACTAGATCACCAACTTACAACACACACACACAAAACCTCAAAATGTATAAAATACTTAGATGTAAGTTGTTTAACAATAAAAATCCTACAAGAAACCATAGGCACCAAAATCTCAGACATCTCTCATAGTGATATGTTTATCAATACATCTCTAGGGCAAAGGAAACTAAGGAGAAAATATGAAAGTGGGACTACATCAAAATAAAGAGCTTCTGCACAGCAAAAGAAACCATCAACAAAATGAAAAGACAGCCTACTGCATGGGAGAACATATTTGCCAATTATTCATTCTATACAGGGTTAATTTCCAAAATATATACGGAACTCATGCAACTTAATAAAAGGAAGATAAACAATCCAATTAAAAAATGGGCAAAGGTCCTAAATTGATTCTGTATGTCCACTTTGGAGTATTATAGAAAGCTAAGAGACATATGAAAAAATGCTCAAAGTCACTAATCATCCAAGAGCTGCAAATTAAAACAAGTATGAGGTATCACTTCATACATACCTGTCAGAATGGCTATCCTCCACAAATTAACAAACAGCCAGGTATTGGTGAGGATGTGAAGAGAAGGGAACTCTAGTACACTGCTGGTGGGAATGCAAACTGGTGCAGCCACTGTGGAAAACAGTATGGAGTTTTCTCAAAAAATAAAAACTGGAACTTCCATTTGACCCTGTGATCTCACTTCTAGGAATATGTCCTAAGAATCCTGAAACACCAATCAGAAAGAATATATGCACCCCTGTGTTCATAGCAGTGCAATTTACCATAGCTAAGATTTAGAAACAGCCCAAGGGCCCATCAGCAGATGAGTGGATAAAAAAGGTGTAGTACATTTACACAATGGAATACTACACAGCTCTAAAAAAGAAAGAACTCTTACATTTGCACCAGCACAGATGGGTCTGAAGAGTATTATGCTAAGCAAAATAAGCCGGTCAGAGAAAGATAAGTATCACATGATCTCACTCATATGTGGAATCTAATGATCAAAATAAACTGATGAGCAAAATAGATCGAGAGACATAGAAGCATGGAACAGACTGTAGAATTGCAGAGGAAAAGGGGAGGAGCATGTGTAGTTGGGAAGAGATCAACTAAAGAACTTGTATGCATATATGCATAACGCATGGACACAGACAATAGGGTGGTGAAAGCCTGGGGTGGGGGATAGGGGTGGGTTAGAAGGGGTCATATGTAATACTTTCAATAATAAAGATAAAAAAAAAATAAAGTTCTAAGTCTAAGCTGAAGAACACATTCTTTTCCAGAGAAGATTTGGGAAAAAAAAGGGTAACTTCAAAGGTTGACCTTGTTTATAAACATTCTAATATGAAAAAAAAGAAAACACACTGAATGCTTTTAAGAGGAATACTGCCATGTTGAATGTAGTATAAGGACAATAATTCTGAAAGAATGGGTTAAGAAAAGTAAATTTTGGGTGAAAGGCCAATGAAGTGAAGAGAGAAGGACTAGGGTGGTAGAGTGGGTGCAAAGTCAAGGGTTAGCTGGAACATAACTTTAAAAAAATGTTTTTATTGATTTTAGAGAGAGGGGATGGGAGAGGGAGAGATAGAAACATCAATGAGAGAGAAACATTGATTGGCTACCTCCTGCACATCCCCTAGTGGGGATTGAGACTGCAAGCCAAGCATGTGCCCTGATCGGGAATGGATCCAATGACCTCTTGGTGCATGGGTTGATGATCAACCAATTGAGCCACACAGGTTGGGTGGGACAGAAGGTTTTTGTTTTTTTTCCTAGGGGGGTGGAGGGGATGACAACTTTTTAAAGGAAAAAAGAGCCTGTACATGGTGACTACGCAGCCATCTTACCCTCAAACCCCTCACAGACGGCAGATTTCCAGGGGCCCATACCACCAACACAAAACTATTCTGTGACCCACCCTGCCCACTTCCTTAGGAGACAGCTAGTTAACAGACGCTTAGGCGATGGTCCATTCTTTTTTGTTAATAATTAACATTGTTTTATTTCTTAAAGTATTTAGAGTAATAGAAAAAAATTAGAAAATTCGGAAAGCAGAGAAAACGGTTAAGTAATTTTTAACACATTGCTTCCCAGGACCATATTTTGAACAAGGCTGTTCAGAGACAAATTTATTTAGAGAAATGGTTCCAGGTGGTGAGCTACAGGGACCAGAGCAGGCCAAGGGTTTTGAGCTCCTCAGATAGCATCACTTTTCACCCTCCCCATAAAGCACTCTATCCCCTCGAGTCCTGTGGCTCCTCAGCCTCCTGTGACTGATGTCACTTGGTCACTGGTGCCCACAGAATCCTGGCCACGGTTCCTGATTCCTTCCCCTCCACACACCCATGCAGAGCAAGCCTGTCTTCTTCTGGGCTTTGGTTATTATCTACTTGCTCATGATTCCCAAGACTGTTCAGTTCAGGTTGCCTGCTGAGCCCCACACCTTCATTTTAACCGCCTCTGCTCATTCCCACCCACTGGTTCAGCCATGCACAGTACATCCAACCCTCCCCTCTTCCAACTCACATCTGCCCTTTCAGACCTGCTGCTCCTCCTCCTGGTTCCTTGGCTCTGAGAACAGCACAGTAGCCATTCAGCTATCCAGGTCAAATCTGTATATCATCATTGACTTACCCTTTCTCCTTTCTACTCCCCCCTGCCCCACTAGTCAGTCATCTAGTTCATCCTTCCTAAAGTCAGTACTTCTCAAGGACATATGGTTCATTGCTGGACTGTGAAAAGTACAGAAACCGAACCGAGGTAAATGTTTAGGAAATTTTATGGCAACATGAGTAATATAATATTTTAGAACCTATTAATAAAAATGTAGGCTTTTATTTTGTTCTTAAATTCTATTTATCTGTAATCTATTTTTATTTTATTTTACAAAACAATATTGGTCCAGTCTGTCCAGCATGGCTCAATGGTTGAGTGTCATGCCTGAGTTGTGGGCTTAATCCTCAGTAGGGGGCGTGCAGGAGGCAGCTAATCAATGATTCTATCTCTCTCTCTTCCTCTCCCTTCCTCTCTGAAATCCATAAAAATATATTTTAAAAAACTGAAAACAAAAACTATTGGTCCATAATGGACTGGGAGAAAAGCAGGTCCTTTATCATGAGTAGAAAAACACTGTCCTAAGCCTCTCATAGCCATTAGCCATGCTAGGTCCCATGGGTATCACCCACTGCCTCATGGTGTGCTCTCTGCCTTCAGCCTGGCTCCCCTCAAATCTGTTCTCTATAGCAAGGCCAAGTGAGCAAAAGGGCACCTCTGGGCTCCATTTTCAGCCTGCTATTTAAGCACTTCCCTGTCTTAAGTGTTTGCAATCCCTTCCCTACCTCCCCCCCCCCGCCCCCCAACCTTAGTTAGGATAGTTTCCCAACTCCTCACCCTGGCCTGGCCCCTACATTCCTACTGGCTGCATCTCCCAAATCACTCCTCCACCTCCTCTCCCTGCCAGGCACTCTGAACTTTCACTCCCGGGAACAGGGCAGTCTCTTGCATCTGAGCTTTGCACATACTGTGCTCTTGACTCTTTCCCCATCTCTACCTGATGAATTACAAATTGTTCTTTGGACTTTAGCTTCCTCTCAAGTCCCTCAGATGTTGTCTAGGAGCCCTTTCCTGTGACCCTCATTTAGCACTTAGATTTAGCTCTTCCCATGTTGTCTAACTGGCCTGTACCCCATCAAAATGATAAGTCACGTGAGAGGAGAGTCTCAGGACTGTATCCTGGAGTCCAGTACAGAGGCATTCAATACAAATGTTTGAATCAGCAAACTGGAGGGTGACACTGCATCCAACTTTGCAGTCAGTCTTATCCTGAGACAGACTTGCTCTTCAGCGGTCATAATTTCTCTACATTGTGAGGAGGCACACAAGGCCAATGACCATCATCTCTCCCTTCCTCTAATAAGCAGAACAAGGAGAGCTCTCCAGGGATGAGTCCCTTACACGAGCAGTGCCAGGAAATACCTGCTTCCCGACTTAGATGTTGGCTGAGATGCCCGAGTTAGAGAGCCACCTCCTCTTGCCTACCACCTTCCTACTCAAAGCAGCAGAGGAGAGATAAGACCCTTTCCCGCTGATTGCTCTGACCTATTCCTCAACTGTTTATTTGCTAAAAGATAATTTCCTACCAATTCTAAGCTTGATACAGTCAGACAACACAAAAACTTACCTGTTTTCAGTAAGAACCTTCTGACTTTTCTGGATGCCAAGATATAGGCCAGGTTACTGCTGAGTTCTGGGAAGGGTTGCTTTACAATCCTTGTTTTATTTGTGGCCCTGCCTCTTCACACCCACAGCAGCCCTTTCACCTTCAAATAGGTTGGGTTTGAATGAAACCCCAAAGAGGTCTAGCCAGCCCTATCTTCCCAGGTGGCTGTTGACTTGGTTGCTGGTATGCTGGCTGAGATTTGCTCAAGGCAGTGTGTGTGTGTAGCCTGAGGGGGTGGTGGTGGTGATGGGAGACTCACCACCCACTCAGAGACCTGGAGGTCAGGGAGGAGAACAAACAAGGGAAAATCAATGCAAAGCAAACACTCTGCCAGATATTTAGTGCCAGAGGCTAATCTCTGCTTCTCAGACTCACGCACTTTTCTAACTGTAGGCGTCCGCAATAGAGGCATCTGGTTCCAGTAGCTTCAAGGCGCCCTCTCTTCAGGAACACAATTTTTGTTTATTGGGCATGGATTTCTCAGGGGCCTGTGCTCAGCAGTGGGAGGGCTGCAAGTAGAATGTTACATCTGAGCTGTGAGCACA
>NW_005871067.1:7687476-7774608 GCF_000147115.1 Myotis lucifugus | reverse complement strand
CTTTGTACAGTACCTGGCACATAAATGGTGTTCACTAATTTTTCCCCCTCCCTTCCCTGTGGGCAATGGGAAGCTACTCTGGGATGGAGAGTAGGGACTTAGAGGGCACAGTTCAGGTTTATGGCAGCAAAGTGGTTTGGACAGGCCAGGGTTATTACAATAATCCAAGCAAGACATAAAACTGAGAACCTGCGTGCAGGAGGGAAGAGATATGATTTCTGTGAAGAATCAATAGGGCCTGGCAGCTGGTTGAACATGCAAGGACAATTACCGGGGATGAGACATGGATCAGCAGGAGCACTGATATTGGTATTGGGTGAGGAGAGGGGAGGGAAGACAAGTTTGGCTGTTGACATGATTTTAAAGCGGCAGCTGCGAAAGAGGGAATAGCAATGTGTACAAGAAAGGGTGCTAGAATGCTATCACCTCACACCAGCGAGGGTGACATAATAAAAAAAAACACAGAAAACATGCTGCTGAGGATGTGGAAAAACTGGAACACTGTGCATTGTTGATGGGAACGTACTACTGTGGAATGAATGGTGCAGTGGCATGGCAGTTCCTAAAAAAAAAAAAAAAAAAAAAATTAAAAATAGGATTACATTACAATCCAGCAACTCCACTTTAGGGCATATACACAGAACTGAAAGCAGGGTCTTACACAGACATTTGTACACCATATTCATTAACATTATTGAAGATAACCCAAAGAGGGAAACAACCCAAATGTTCATTGATTGATCAAAAGATAAATAAAAGGTATATTCAGCCTCAAGGAGTAAGGATATTCATCGACCCATGAACCAGGAAGTCACAGTTTGATTCCCGGTCAGGACACATGCCTGGGCTGTGGGCTTGATCGTTAGTGGGGGGTGTGCGGGAGGCAGCCACTCAATGATTCTCATAATTGATGTTTCTATCTCTCTCTCTGAAATCAATAAAAAATATATTTTTAAAAAAGGATATTCTGATACACACTACAACATGGAGAAACCTTGACAACATTATGCTAAGTGAAATAAGCCAGTCACAGAAGGATAAATATTTTATGATTCCACTCAATCTGGGGATTTTCCAGCTGCCCTCTTGGCTAGCATTTCAGAGTCCATTATACACTAAAGGTTTTAGCTAAATTTAGTCTGAGCCTTGGTAACAGAGAGGGGACTACAATATATGCACAGATGTCCTCCTTTAAAAACACCCACGGGAAAATCATGATGCCAGGGAAACATCTGCTGACCCATTTATAGAGAACCCAGTGAGGGAGGGGACAGTGAAGGCGATTAATAGACTGGACACTCAGGAGGAAAGGTCCAATGGCATTCCTTCCAAAGGCAACTCTTGCCTAACAGTTTAATGAGATAGGTCATTCACCTATCTAGGAAGATTTCAGGGTGAAGGTTGGCTTCCAAATGGTACCAAGTTTTGAAACAGTTAACCAGTGGAAAATACTTTGTTTTGGTCCTGAGCAGATATTTCTGGCAATACCCAGGCACTCTGCTTAAGAGCTAAATTCCTATTAAAAGTAAAGTCAACCCCTACTTATTAGCTAAAACTGTCAAAATTCAGCTTTTGATAAGGAATTTCATGTTGCAGAAGAGGGTTTCAGTTGGGGAACCCAACTTAGAAATTCAAACTTTACATAAATTTAAAGGGTGTGGTACCTATTATGCAGAGAGAGGAATTGATGCTGACCATGCCAGTGTCAACATAGCAAAGAAAGCCAGGCCAAAGCAGTGCCCCACCTACCTTGCCCCATCAGGAGAAAAGAGGGACAGAGTCAAGTGAGATAAACAATCTGACCATTACCATTTCAAATCTGGGGTTTACTAATGATTTTTTACTTTAAATTTTCTCTTGCTTTGAAAATTATATGGCAGTACAACTACAAAACTAGGAAATGAGATAGACATAATATTTTATAGGAAACACTAGAGGCCCGGTGCATGAAATTTGTGCACAGGGTGGTGTGTGTGCGTGTGTGTGTGTCCCTCAGCCCAGCCTGCACCCTCTCCAATCTGGGACCCCTCGAGGGATGTCCGACTGCCCTTTTAGGCCCAGTGGGATTGGGCCTAAACGGGCAGTCGGACATCCCTCTCACAATCCAGGACTGCTGGCTCCCAACCGCTCATCTGCCTGCCTGCCTGATTGCCCCTAATCGCTTCTGCCTGCCAGCCTGATCACCCCCTAACCACTCCCCTGCCAGCCTGATTGACACCTAACTGATCCCCTGCCAGCCCGATTGCCCCCAACTGTCCTCCCCTGCAGGCCTGGGTCCCTCCCACTGTCCTCCCCCGCAGGCCTGGTCCTTCCCAACTGCCCTGATCACCCACAACTGCCCTCCCCTGCTGGCCATCTTGTGTCCACATGGGGGTGGCCATCTTGTGTTGGAGTGATGGTCAATTTGCATATTACCTCTATATATAGGACTAGTGGCCTGGTGCACAAAAATTTGTGCACTCGGGGGTGGGGAAGTGTCCCTCAGCCTGGTCTGCACCCTCTCCAGTCTGGGACCCCTGGAAGGATGTCCTACAGCCGGTTTACAGGGATTGGGCCTAAACTGGCAGTCGGACATCCCTCTCACAATCTGGGACTGCTGGCTCCTAACCATTCACCTGCCTGCCTGCCTGATTGCCCCTAACCACTCTGCCTGCCAGCCTGCTTGCCCCCAACTTCCCCCTGCCGCCAGCCTACTCGCCCCCAAATGCCCCCCCCCCCCACCAGGCTGATCATCCCCAACTGCCCCCTGTACCAGTGTGCTAACCCCAACTACCCTCCCTGCCGGCCTGCTTGCCCCTAACTGGCCCCCCCTGCTGGCCTGCTCACTCCAAATAGCTCCATCTTCTATTCCATTTGTGTCCTTTCCACCCCTAAGTTAATGTCGTGTCCTTAATATGTGGTTATGAAATGGCTCTGTGACTGAGTTGGGAAACCTTTCACGTTTCTCTTTCCTTTCCTTTCACCTCAGGATAACTGAGCTCTGCGGTTTGTGTGGGACCAAAGGCCCTGGGAATACAATGCTGAGCCCTCTGAACTCATTTTATTCTTTATTGTATTATTTGATTCCTGGGGCTGAATTAAACATGAAAACAGAAGAAAATATACCCTTAGATATAGAATCTGAGTCATTACCGGAGATTTCTGCGGGAGTTGACACTGAGGCATGAGATACATGTGTTTATTGGTCAGTTTCCTCAACTATGGAATGAAGGTTGATCCTGCCCCTCGGATCCTTTGGAGGTTGGATATGATGCATCCATTGGGATTAACTGGCAGCTCGGAGAGTAAGATCAGAAGTCAACAGACACTTGTTTCCTTTACCCAGACAGAGTTAGAAAAACACAACTCCTTTTATCATAACAGCAGCAAGGGCCATGCCTGTGGGAGGAGGAGCAGGGAACCAGCGCTTCCCCCTTGCTCCTTCCCCGCCCTCCCCCCTTCCATCCCTGCATTGGTCCAGCTGCTATCGCTATCTATCGTGGAACCGCTCAACTCAGGCTCTGGCCCCGCCCATCTCACAGGGAGGAGCATGTGCAGTTTCTTGCAGACACAGAAGCAGCTGTGGAGTAGGGAGGTGGCGGTTTTTCCCCTGAGCAGGCGCTAAAGTCCTTGTTGAAGTCTCCACTCCGGAACCTGCGAGTCCGAGTCCTGGGAGGCTGTGCAGTGGAGGCACCACATTCCTTTCAGTAGAAACTGAAGATTGATAGGAGCCTGCTGGCTGGGCGGAAGGACCAGGAGGTCTGCCTTGCACCCATTCACCAATCCCCAGTCCTGCTTCGCTGATCGCGCCGCCCTACCGGCCGGGGTCGCACACGGGGCCGGGCCCCCATGCTCACCGCGCCCGCCTGAGCCCTGCCACCCAGGGCCACACACATGGGGGCCTGGATGGCTGCTCCTGCTGTCCCGGCCAGCCTGCAGTATGCAAATTAGCCTCCATCTTTGTTGGCAGTTAATTTGCATATCTCTCTGATTGGCTGGTGGGTGTAGCGAAGGTATGGTCAATTTGCATCTCTGTCTTTTATTAGATAGGATGTTTTTCAGGGGAGAATGAAATGGGAACACGGTTTTAAAGATAACAATAGGAGGAAAATCTGAAAAATAATGTGGGATAATTTGATACCAAACAACTGGCGGTCAAGATGGAAAGATCTACCATTGCCCTAGGAGTGAACAATAGATTAAGAAATTGGTATTGCCTATGATAGACTTTTTACTGAATGCAACTATTGTGCAAGGTGAATTCTTTAAGGCTAAACAAGGCCAGGAATTTTGGTGTCTCAAGGCTATAGCTATTCTCTTCCTCCCCCAATTAAAACCCTCCCATGGAAATAAAAATAAATAAAATGGGTAGGTAGAAAAGTACCTGCTTACTTAACTTGTAGCTCCCACTCTGGCCATGTGTAATTCAGATGGCTCCAGGCTAGAGCTGCCCACTGTTACCCCATTATCAACTTTACTTACCAGGCCCTAGATTTTGGAAGGAGATCAAAATTAGTGCATTAAGGTGTGTTTAAAATGATGTATCAAGGGCTGGGAATGTGTGGGTGGTATGGGGGCGAGGGGTGGTGGTTAATGTATGATATTGTGTAGAACTGCCAGTGTCCACAGCTCCCATGCCAACTGATACCATCTACCTTGAATAAGTGAGGCTAGGGTGGGATGACTTAAAAAGAAAATCTTTATGGTTGAGAGTATTATAGATGTCCCCTCTTCCCCCACCTCCACCTGGTTCCTGCCCATCCCAGGCCTTCATCACCCTATTGTGACCATAGGTGATGCACATATGCATATAAGTTTTTTGGTTGATCTCTTCTCCCCCTCCCCTTCCCTCTGAGATTCAGGTCTATTACATGTTCCCTTACCACTGGTTCTATTTTATTCATTTATTTTGTTCATTAGATTCCTTGTTAATTTATTTTGATTTTTTGATTGAGTTGTTGATATGTATTCGACATTTTATTGTTCATATTTTTTATCTTTCTTCTTCCTCCCCTCCCCCCACCCCCTTTTTCTTAAAGAATACCTTTCAACATTTCAAGTAATACTGGTTTGGTGGTGAACTCCTTTAGCTTTTTCTTGTATGTGAAGATCTTTATCTGACCTTCAATTAAAAAAATTTTTTTTTATTGATTTCAAAGGAAGGGAAAAGGTAGATAGAAACATCAATGATGAGACAGAATCATTGATTGGCTGCCTCCTGCACACTCCCCAATGGGGACCAAGCCAGAAACCCAGGTATGTGTCCTGAACTGTTGACCTCCTGGTTCATAGGTCAATGCTGAACTACTGATCCACGCTGGTCGGACTGACCTTCAATTCTAAAAGAGAGCTTTTCTGGGTAGAATAATCTTGGTTGTAGGTCCTTCATTACTTTTGAGTATTTCTTGCCTACATTTTTGTTGAGAAATCAGCTGACATTCATATGGGTGCTCCCTTGTAGGTAACTAATTGCTTTTCTCTTGCTGCTTTTAAGATTCTGTCTTTAAGCTTTGGCATTTTAATTATGATGTGTCTTGGTGTGGGCCACTTTGGGTTGCTCTTGTTTGCGACTCTCTGTGGTTCCTGGACTGGTAAATGTACTTCTTTATCAGTTAGGGGAAGCTTTCCATCATTATTTCTTCAAATAGGTTCTCAATAACTTGTTCTCTCTTCTCCTTCTGGCACCCCCATAATGTGAATGTTGGTAGGCTTGAAGTTGTCCCACTATCTTAATATTTTTGGATTTTTTGCTTTTTTGCTTGCGTGTTTTTTTGCTTCTTATTCCAAATCGATTTCTCAGAATCCTCTCCTCTATTGTTGAATCCCTGTAAATTACTATTGCAGTTAATGTATGCTTATTTTCTGACAGGTCCTTTTTCATGTCTTTGAAATTCTAAGATCCTTGAAAGTCTCACTAAGTCCCTTAAAGTTCTCTCTCAGTAAGATCCTTGAGCATCCTTATAATCATTGTTTTGGACTCTTGTGTCTAATAGTTTTCTTCCATTTCTTTTAGTTTCCCCACTGGGGATTTCTTCTCTTCTTAAAATACACACACACACAAATAAAAGAGTAATATGCTAATTAGACCGGACATCTTCTGGATAAACCCATGGTGGCAGGGGCTGAAGCAGAGGTGGTTAGGGGTGACCAGGCTGGCAAGGGAGGACAGTTAGGGGCAACCAGGCTGGCAGGGGAGGGCAGTTAGGGGTGAAAATTCAGGTAGGCAGGTGAGCGGTTAGGAGCCAGTGGTCCCAGGTTGTGAGAGGGATGTCTGACTGCCAGCAGGATCAGGCCTAAACTGGCAGTTGGACATCCCCAAGGGGTCCCAGATTGGAGAGGGTGCAGGCTGGGCTGAGGGACCCCGTTTCATGCACAAATTTTGTGCACCAGGCCTCTAGTGTGTGTGTGTGTGTATGCACATACATACATACATACATACACACACACATACATTTTGATTTGAGAGAGGGAGAAGTAGAAACATGAATAATGAAAATCATTGGTTGGCTGCCTCCTGCATGTCCCCCACTGGGGATTGAGCCCGCAACCCGGGCATGTGCCCTGACCGGGAATCAAACCATGACCTCCAGGTTCATAGGTGGATGCTCAACTGGGCTGGCCAGGCTGTTCTTTCATTTGTGAAATGTTTATTTGTCTCTGCACTTTGATTGCTTCCCTGTGTTTGTTTCTATGTATTAGGTAGACCTGCTATGTCTCCTGGAATTGGTAGAATGGCCTTGTGTAGTAGGTGTCCTGTAGGGCCCAGTGGATCTCCCCAATCACCTCAGATGGCATTCTAGATGCACCTCTATGTGGGTTGTGTAGCACAGTCTTGTAGTTGAGCCTTGATTTCTGTTGGCATCACTGGGAGAATTTGACCTCCAGGCCATTTGGCTGTGAGGACCTGCTGCAACCACAATGGAAGAGTTGCTGTGCAGGGAATACCCCTATGGAGCAGGACTTGCTTCAGTGGGGCATTGGTGCTCACTGAGTCTGCCCCTTCAGTGTGTTGCTTGTGGATGTGTAGAGTTGTAAGCTGGTATGGTGTGAAGCTGTCCACCAGGTGCACTGGCTTTGGGGCATCCTGGGAGGTGCAGTCAGTCACTGCCTGGGGCCACCGGGCCAGAGCTAGAATGATCTGCAGATTGCTGCTACTTGTGTTGGGCTTGGAAGTGCCCAGGCGAGGACAAGCTATGAAGTCAGGCTGCTGCTAGTGTCAGATCTTACTGACACCAGCTACTGCTTGAGAGATTTTAGGAAAGTCTTAAGTCTAAGCCAGGACCGGCCATTCAAACGGAAAAGCAGCTGCAGTTTGGACTGCAAGTTAGATGGGGAGATGATTTCATGGAATCCCCAGGGCAAGCGAATGTGTGAGCCAGGCTGATGGAAACTCATATGGTTGACAGACAGCTCTGTGAGGGGAGGTGGCCAGCACAGGAACAATGACTCCTGAAAGCACCTGTCTGGGAGAAAGCTGCCCCTAAATTCATGCCCTGATGCCAGACAATCCAATTCTTCCCTGTATGTCCCTGGATTTCCCCAAGCTGCTGCCAGTGGGTCCATCTAAGTTTGTATGTTGGCCCTTTAAGAGGAACTGTCTGAGTCTCCAGCAGTCTCCTTGTTACACAGCCACAATTCCTATTCGTTTTTACAGCCCCAATTTACAAGGACTTCTCTTCCGAGCTCTGGAAACTTGGGCTGGGGGTCTGATGTGGGACTGGAACACCTTACTCCTCATGGGAGGCCTCTGCAGCTGAGATATCCCTCCCGATGAGGGGGAAGGGAGAAACCACATGTGGGTGTTGGACCAGCCCATTCCATCTCTCCTATCAGTTTCAATATGCTTTCTCCTTTACCTCTCTAGTTGTGGGACTTCCATTCAATCAGATTTCAGGTGGTTCTGAATGATGGTTCTTCTGTATTTCAGTTGTAATTTTGACGTGGTTGTGGGAGGTGATGGAGTACTGGCATTTACCTACGCCGCCATCTTGGCCTGACTTTTTAAAAAAATTCTTACCCGAGGATATGTTCTTCTTCTTCTTTTTAAAAAAAGTATTTTTATTAATTTCAGAGCAGAAGGGAAGGAGAGGGAGGGAGAGGGAGAGGGAAAGGGAGAGGGGGAGAGAGAGAGAGAGAGAGAGAGAGAGAGAGAGAGAGAGAGAGATAGAGATAGATAGATATCAATGATGAGAGAGAATCATTGATCAGCTGCTTCCTGCATGCCCTACACTGGGGATCGAGCCCACAACCTGGGCATGTACCCTGACCAGGACTTGAACCGTGACCTGGTTCATAGGTTGACTCTTAACCACTGAGCCATGCTGGCTGGGCCTGAGGATATTTCTTATTGATTTCAGAGAGAGAAAGGGAGAGTTCTGGAGAAAGACTGATGTGAGAAACATCAACCAATTGCCTTCCATACACACTCTGATTGAGAATCAAATCCGCAACCAGGGTATGTGCCCTGACCAGGAAACGAATCTGCGACCCTTTGGTGCACAGGACTATGCTCCAACCAAATGAGCCACACCAGCCAGGGCTGGGATGACATTTTCTTTTTTGTTAATCTTCACTGGAGGATATTTTTTCCATTGATTTTTAGAAAGAGTGGGAGGGAGGCAGGAAGGGGGGAGACAGAGAGATAGATAGACATTGATTGGTTGCCTCCCACACATGCCCTGACTGCAGGCTGTGGATCAAACCTGCAACCCAGGTATGTGTCCTTGACTGGAAATTGAACCCATGACCCTTCGGTGCGAGGGCTGACACTCTAACCACTGAACCACACCGGCCAGGACTGGGATGACATTTTTGAGGTAATGGCATTTGGGACCTAGAATAAACCTCTGTTTTGATGGGAGTTTGCCCTGATAAATAAAAGTGACACATAGACACACACAACTCACACATATCAGAGACTTGCTATTTTAAGAATGTACTTTATACAAAATAACCAGTTCATATGGAAATAAATCTACAGACCTCCAAAAGATCAAAAAGCTTTTTAAAAAGTTCTTTCCAAAAATTATCCAACACACAATATTGAACTAACTATTGAGGTAAGTGTCGCTCTTAAACAGGGAATCAGCAGAGCACGACAAAATATACACAATATAAAAATAAATACCATTCCCCTTTCCAGTATTGGCCAGCAAAGTTCAGAGCCTTTGCAGCAGGCACAAAGAATCCCTGACCCTGTGTGCCACAGGCTAGTGGACACTGGCCTGGGCTCCCAGGAGCTGTGTGCAAGGCAGGAGGGTGAGGTGCCTGATCCCAGCTATGGAAAAGGGGTCCCACAGTGTGTGAACAGGGGCTCAGCATTTTCAGTAACTTATTAAATATTCATACCCGTTTCCAACCCCAATGCACAGGAAAATTAGTTGGTTATCAGGCATCTCTACATAAAGGTTCAGTAAATCCCTGGTGCAGAATTAAAGAGACTAGCCAGGAGACAGCTTCTCCAAAAGTCTGTTTAGCAAAGGTCCTACAAAGCAGAGAGGGATAAAAACTCAGCCTGCAGACAAAGCTTGTGCACAGATTCATAGGAGAGATGACATGGCTCAGTGTCCTAAGGATGCATGGTAGATTCCAACCCACCCAAAAAGAAAAAGGGGGTCTGGTTTCTTTTCACACAGAAAGCCTCCTAGACACAGTCTTGCTTCCTAGACAGTGATGTGAGCCCCTGCATGCTCAACCAAAATTCCAACTATCTTCTCACTGTAGTGTTGAACAGTGCTGTCTGCAGGAATACTGCACCCCAGAAAGCCCCAGGGTTGAACAGTCCTTCACTCATTCTTACAACTGGACTCCATGCAGAATCCGGTGGTGGGGAGGGGAGAGCAAATGGACTGACAGACACAAAGGGGGGCAATAATGCTAGAAAACTTTAAGCCTTTCATTTCCTTAACAACAGTTTCTCTGAAAGCATGTCAGGATTCTGACACTATGTAACTGTCCTTGCTTTGGGACTGCTGGATTAAGACTTCCTGTGAAGTTTCAAAGCAGGTCTTAAGAGCAGTATATTATTTCTAGATTTCAAAGTCCATTAAAAAAAAAGCAAAAAAAAAGTTCAACCAACAAAGAAATTTTGTGTTTTGGACAGTAACAGTTACTATAAATAACGATACAGCAGATAAGTGCCACAGACACCAAATGGTTAGTCAGGACAAGCACTTCCAAGGTCTGAGGACTAGGCTAGGGCAAGTTGACACTCACATGCTGAGGTTTGACTAGACTAAAGGGTACAAACTACCACAAAAAATGAAGATGGGCATGGAAAAGTTTGCCTTTTGAGAGCAGCTGTTGGGCTCACTGTTAATAAGCTCATATAAACGATCAGAAGAACTATAAACGATCAGAAGAACTAACCAACCTAAGGAGAGATGGAGTGACTTCACATTTTATTTTTAAAAATTGGGATGGAAAAATTCTATGAACAAGAATCTGCATATTTTGTCCTTCCTTATTCTCCAAATGCATACCATAATAAATTTTAGCCAATAGCTAATTTTTTAAATGAACAGACTCTGATGGGGGAAAAGCATCCAAACCAGAAATCTTTCAAAAGGCTCTCCTTTTCGTTCTGGATGTTTTATTTCTCTTGGGTCTTGGGGAAATATTACCAACTCCAATAAAGGTTAGCCATTAATATAAAATCAAATAGATGTGAGACTCATCCTTCAGAGTGCAGCTGACCTTCTTAGGGACTACTGAGCGCCAGCACCATGACAAGGCTGCAGTAATCCAGTGTGTAAGTCCTTCTAGCCTGAGAGCAGAACTTCTTAGGATCTCCTTACACTCCACTGTCTAGTATAGCATGTTACATGATCACCATTCATTCCCTAATGGAGAAGATGGCAAATGCATCTGCTTAAGACACTTGGAAAGAGTGCCAGAGGAGAAAGAAAAGGTCAGAAAAAAAGAGCCTGCTAGGGGAATGTGTGGATGAGCAGCCTATAGCAGTTTATCATAGGTACTCCTATAATCCTACAGCTCTTGATGGCTTCTAGAATATCTGCACTTCAAAGGCCAGTTAAAGCTCAGGATATACCAGACAGGGATGAAGTACCTGTAACACACAACCAAATTTCCACACAGGATGCAGCAAGGCTGACATGTTTCTGTTGCCCCTTTTCACAGTGTGATAATATAATACAGTAGTTCAATTTTCTATCATTTGCCTTAATTATTTCCTCACCTCTCTACATTAGCAAGAAGGAAGATTAAGGATAAAAGAATTTACTGATTTTTTCCCTATACTCTTCACAGCTTCTAACAATAGGGGATAGATAAAGGGCTGGGAGTGAGAAGAAAGGATTACAATTACCTTAAGCAGTGTGTACACAGCTGCTCAAATGCAACCAGGGCGGAAGGAAAGGGTACATATCAGCTAACTATTGCTTCCACTCTTCTCCTATCCATGCTCCAGGGAGTTCAGCACAAAACAATCCCTACAGCATTAGCATCAAGGAAGAGTACCTATGGTTAGTGTGTTCCTAGTTCAGGAAGGAGAAAAGGCCTCTCACTCAAATCTGCTTTAATGTAAAAAGAGAAAGGCTGTCAGTGACAGAATGCTCTGGGCTAAGATCAGGTCTAGCCAGACCTATGCTAGCTCTAAGGACCAAACTGGTCTTTCCCTCTCCTTCCTGCTTTTGCACATACACAGAAACAGAAGTAATAATACTTCCACCATGCTACCTTCCACACGAACTAGCTTAAGGGCTGTCGGAGACCTGCCCACAAACCTTCTAATCTGCTCTTCTTGCAGAGAATGTTGAGCTCTGCATTTCTTTAAACCAGATTATGCCCACAATATGTTTCTAACAAAAATTAGGATAGAATGAGAACATAGCCTCCAAACTCATTCCACTTAAAAGCATACCAAATTTAAAATTAAAGCCTGTTAGAGAAAAATTCATACTGTTGTCCATTGTATCTTAGAGGCAGACACCTGTGTTCTCTACTCAATTCAGTCATGCCTGAGCCATGAGCCACACTGCCAGGTCAACAAGAATGCCTTTATGTGTATGAATTTCCCTTATACTGGAGCTGTGTCTTGGGGCCCATTTGTATAACACAAATGTTTCCAATTTGTTTCTTTTCCTAAGGATAGCATATGTTTAGCAAACTTTAAATGACAGTTTCACATTTCATCAGGATATTGGAGTGAAAGGTTCTATTGGCACTTCACACAGATGAATTTATAAGTAAATAGGACAGATTAATATACCTTGGTAGCTTTTCCACTATCCCAAAGGCATGCTTAAAAATATGCTATTCTTTAAAAAAATCTATTAATTTCAGGGCATTTTCCTTAGTTCTTTCTTTGTGGGATATTTATATAAGCCCTAACTTTGGTGGCATCTCAACTAAAATCAAATACAGAATGCTAAACAGGGAGAATCCAGTGTAATTCACTTCTAAAACTGTAATAAAGTAATTTAATACTGTAAAATTGTTTCCTATCACATATATGACAAACGATTCCCCGAAACTTGTTCTTGATAGCTATTTTAAACCACCATGACTTATTTTACATTTAAAATAAGGACTATATATAGTGAAATATTCCTAAATTTCAACTGTAAACCTATAGAATACATTTTCCCTATTCAAAACTGTGCAATTTCTTTATTGATACTAACATATACAAACCTGAGTAGTCACTTCCACAAAATGTGATTTGTGCCAGAAAGCTTTGTGTGATGCCTTCCAGATCACAGTCCCAGCAGGCCTGTGAAGAGGATAAATCATTTTCTCTTCTAAGAAGAAAATACTCCAGTGATCCCAATTCCAGAAATTGGTTTACAGCTCTGGTAGAGCTGGTGGCAAACCAGGAAGGGCACTGATCTCCCAGTCTAAGACCTGAGCCACCAGACAAGAGGGCAGGCTGTCTTCTGGGCGGAAACTTCTAGAAGGCCGTGAGACTGCCTCTGAACTGAGAAACTGAACAGTTAGGGGGCAGTGGACTAAAACTCTCTTGGGCTGATTGGAAAGAAAGCCTTTACTCTTAAAGGACAGCTGGCCACTGAGGAATACACAGTGACTTATAAGAGTTTCTTTTCTACCCTCTTCTCTAGTTCCCCAAATATTCAGTGTGATGTGATTGTAAACAGATAAGGATCACTCCAGTGTGGTGTGCCCACGAGAGTTAGAACTTCCATTTTTTCCAGATTCCTACCCACCTTCCCAGTTTATGTACATACATTCACCATCACCAACAAAAATTATTTTAAAAGGCAACGTGAAAATTCTGTAAACTGGACCCAGCTCCAAAGACAATACCATGAGTAGTTCCTTCCCCAAATATATACCTGAGTTTAGCTGCTCATGAAAGTTTACAAGCACCACTCCATTCCATGCTTATGTACGCCCCTCCCAAGTTTTAGATGATTTTCCCTGAACAAGTCTCAGAACCTGGAAGCCATCACTAACTACAATTCATTTGTTCTTGACTACCAGCCATGCAAGAGATCTCTGACCAGGACTCTTGCAAGCTGTGTGTTAAGTTACTTGAGCAGAGTGGTTCTAGGGCTGTGGGCATGGCTCCAGCTCCTGGATGGCATGAGGTGGTACACTGTGAGGGGGCACGGCAGGGTGACAGGAATAAAGATGGGCGAGGATTGTTCCCCGAAATTCTCCATGTTCCAGTATTCATGTGCAGCTTTCTGTTTTCTTAGGGGTTATTTCCTCCTTGGACTAGCTCTGGGAAAAGCAAAACAAGGATGTTTTAAACAAAATTCACATTTGTGTTGTTAAAAAAAAAAATTAAATAAGCCAAAGACCTATTCCTCTAATCTGGGAAAATGGCTGGATTTTGTTTCCCCATCCATTTTACTTCCAGAGGCGGCTCAGAAGTGCTGGACCTCCCACTCAAACCCTACCAGTATCTATAGACTTTGTGTACACCAGGAATGACAATGGTGCTGTGACTGACACCTACTTTGTGGAGGCCGAGGGAGAGACTTATTGAGAGAAGACTGCACGTAGAAGCTCTTAGCACAGTGCCAGGTACCGAAGCAGCACTCAAAAGTAGCTACTATTATTTTAAAACCTGATTGCCTAGACCCTCAAAAATCAAAAAGGTAGAAAGGATAAAATAGGCAAGGGATATATCAAAATACATGCCGGTGGCCAGTTTGGAAAAATAAAGTTTAAATAATCTCCAAATAGCTGGTTACCTAAGTAAAGGAAAAAGGAACATGTGGCAAAAGCAGAGAAGCTACTTCCAGAGGCCTTCTCTTGATCTTTCCACTGCTGAGTCAACCTCGAGCACAGAGCCTGCAGCACTTTCTGGGAAAAGTGCCTGTATCAATAGGACACATTAAAATATATTTTTTTTCAGAACAGCAATGAAGTCATGAAAAATGTGGGGTTAGAGGTGCCGACCCACCGTGCAGTTGAAAATCCACGTATAACTTAAGTCAGCTCTCCACATCAGTGGATTCCCAATGCGGATTGGGACTATGTACTTCTCTCCTACCACCTGCAGGAATAAAGAAAGCTCTAATTTTTGGTGCCTCTTACCTGATCAAGAGAGAGTGTTGGGGGCTTATGTGGTGGCAGCTCTTCCTGCAATGTTGCTGGTGCTGGGGTCTTTGGGAAAGAGGACTGTGACTGGACTGGATGCAGTTGCATTCTATAGCCATGAGAGAGGAACAGTTAAGAATTGAAGGAAAAAAGATTCTTTAATCATGAAAATCTCGGGCAGCTACTGCCTTAATTATCCAGGTAATTAAACTGGAAATCATCAATACTGGGACAAAACTAGCATTATGTGCCTCTAGCCTAGGGTATGATGTAGTAAGTACATGACCACTTATTTAGTGTTTAACTGGACTGTAAACACAATCAAACAGTAAGAATTCAGAATTTGGGACACTACATGAGAACTGGCCACGGCTCTTTGAACACAAAAGAAAACAATACAATGATAGGGTGAATGCTGTAAAAGAGACTAAACAGACATTATAACCAAGTGTAAATACATAAACATTGATTAGATCTTGAATGTAAAAAATCAAAACAAAGAAACATAGCTATAAAAGACATTTTGGGAACAACTGGAACAATTAGGACTCTATGTTAGATACTATTAATATCCTTTTCCTTGGGTGTGATGAATAGTTTGATATTGTGGTCCAGGACAATGATCCTTATTTTTAGGATATACATGTGGAAGTATTTAGGGATAAAGGGTCATGATGTCTAAAATTTACTTTAGGATGGTTTAGGAAAAAAGGCAAAAAATAAAAAATAAAACAAACATATTTAGAGAGGTAGAAAACAAATATGACAAAACGGTAAGTGCAGGAGAGGGTTTGGAGGTAAGGTTTCCTTAGGTTGGCGTTGGGGAGGAGACTGTAGGCTTTTAAGTTGGATAACATTTGTTTTATGATTAGGCCTCATAACTTTAACTGATAGGATTAAAACCTGAATATGATGTCCTGTCGTCCTGCTGGGTTTGAGGGACCTATTTTGCCTTGGTCAGAGTATATGAACTCAGAAACAACGCTAAAGCCCTTGCCTACAGCTCACAAATGTGGCCATCATGTTTCCAGTATTAAAATGTAACTAAACAAGTCACTTAAATGCCAATTCATTTTCATGAGGGGGAAAAAATGTCAAAGATAAAAATCAAACCTCATGGCTAATACATTTCCATTAAGTCTCCATATCAACGATTCACATGCTCCTCTTGGTCCCAGAAGACCACTAAAGTTTATCTTCATTCCTAAGGCCATTTTTCTTTTAAAAACTATCATCTACTCCTTTTTTTCAGGGAAAAAATAAATCAAATGCAGTCTTACCCTGATGGTCTGTATGTTTCTTGAAAAGGTCCCCTTATTCCACTTCCAGTGTCTATTTGTTCCATCATTATAGTCTGAAAGTGGCCCAGGCCCTCTTCCTGACAGTGGTAGATGGGGCCCTCCTGAGAGAGGCCATTGGGCTGGGCAGCCACTGGATGGTGAGGTGGGTGAGCAGCCACAGGGGAAGAATATGCCCTGGGCTGGAGATGACTGGCCGGCTGGTGAGGTGTATAGGAAGGCCTTGTTTGTAGCATCACACCCTGAGGTGGGAAAGCAGATGAACCAAACCCCATCCCCGAACTCAGAGGTGAAGGAGGAGTCCCATAAAGATACTCGCTGGCTGACAACGAACTCTGTTGCTTGGTAGCTGCATTATGGTTGTCCAGGTCTAAAAATTCTTTGGGACTCTCTGGCCTCTCCATAGATTCATCTGGCTTCTCTTCCTCTGGACCAGGATTCTGCCCATCAGTTGCACCGACCTTAGCAGCCACTGCATCCATGCAGGTTGGGGAAGTTAAGGCAGCATTTAGTGTCTCACAGCCTTGTAGATTAACCATGGCATTCTTATCTGAGAAGAGGGGTCTTGGAGGGGGAGGCTGGCTAGGTGGGAGCCCACTTGGGCTTCCTGGGGGATGAAGGTGTCTCTGCCAATCAGAAAAGCCCTGTGGACATGTGTAGTAAGGAGTTCGCTGATAGTGATGGTAGGAAGGCTGAGGTGGTGGCTGGTAGGAATATCTCATTCCTTGGTGGGGGCGATAACGGGGAAAGACTCCAGAATGAGGGCTGTTAGAATGAAAGCCCCTCGGGGGAAAATGCTGAAGATGTGATACTGAGGGTTTACCTTCCATCACAGGGCCAAGACCTTGTAGGCCTGAACTGATGTGATAATGTGTAGCTGAATTTGGGTATTCCAGGCCAGGCATGTACAAGGGAGAAAACTGACTGACAGTGCTTTCCATCAAATTGGGGTCTGCATTGGGAGGTGTAGCTGGGTTCTGTCCTGAACACGAAATGGTTTCCTGCAATGTTTTACCTCTGGGGCAGAGTGGCTTTTCTGTACCACTACCACCAAGGCCCTTCCCTTCTGATCCACAAGTGGGTACTTCAACCACCACTCCATTTTCAGGCAGAGCTCCTCTATTTGCCAGAGTAGAGAGGTCCCTCATACATCCCTGGGCTGCTGGGCTGATGTAGCCACTCTCCGAGGGCCAGGTATTTTTGCCCTTTGTTGCCTGACAGTTGTTTTCAGATGCTGAGGAGTCATTTTTGAGCTCTGGGCCCTCTGCTTCCCTTTCTTGTGGCGAACTCTGCCTGGTACAGTTGGTCGGTAAGGGCGGTGTAGTGTGAGGTAGTTGTTTGAGGTATACCCGCTCTGAGGCACCAACGCTTGGTGGCTTCTCAAGCTCAGGTAAGGGATCTGCTGTAAGAAAATGGAGAACAAAAGAACAATTCAATAGCTGAAATGACAATACCAATGGAGGTAATAATGAAAAGAACATGATAAGCAGCCAGATAAGGGGAGTCAGGGTTGAGATGGATGTGTGGTCATTTAAGCCTCAGCTAGAAAATTTGAGAATCCCTGAAAGGAGTCACAATGTTGAGACCCTTGCACAGAAGGCAAGACCCTTTCGTAGACCAGGAAGCAAGATCTAGCAACTCTACAGCTACTCAAAAGGTTTGCCAAATAATGGAGATGTTCTTGCCTTCCTCTTCCTGTGTTGTCACCGACAGATTAGTGGACGGGTGTGAGATGATTCATGGCTCATGGACTCCAACTAGATGCATGTGGAATACGGCAGGAGGGTATGGTTGTTACTAGAATTGTAGACCAGGCTGGGAAGCTCTAAAACTTGACACAATGAAAAGACCAGGGAATGATGGCTCACAGGAGGCCAGTCCCCAACTTGTGGCCTATCAGAGCATAAGCTCCACAGTGACTTTATTTTGTTCCCCACCATACCCCTCAGTATTTGCACAAAACGGGAAACAATATCTATTGAATGAATGAAAATATCTTATTAAAAAAACACTTTAAAAAATTGATTTTAAAGAGAGAGGAAGGGAGAGGGAGAGAGAGAAACATCAATGTGAGAGAGAAACATTGATCGTTTGCCTCCTCCACATACCCCGACTTGGGATCAAACCCCACAAGGTCTTTCGGTGAACGAGACATACTCAACCAGCTAAGCCACTCTGGCCAGGGGAAATCTCACTAGTCTTCATTCTCAGTAGATATTGGTATGTGTCCAGGGAATAAAAGGATAGAAATAATTAGACTTTAAGTAAAATATTGAAAACTTATTTCATAATGATAACCTTTCAGGACAAGAAATTTTAAAGGCAGTTTGATGTCATGATTAAAAATGCGGATGCAGCCCTAGCTGGTTTGGCTCTGTGGATAGAGCGTCAGCCTGTGGACTGAAGGGTCCAGGGCTCGATTCTGATCAAGGGCACATGCCCGGGTTGTGGGCTTGATCCCCAGTAGGGGGCAGCCAATCAATGATTTTCTTTCATCATTGATGTTTCTATCTCTCCCTCTCCCTTCCTCTCTTAAATCAATAAAAATACATTAAACAACAACAACAACAAAAACTGTGGATGCTGGATCCAGTCTGTCTGGGTTCGAGTCTCAGTTCCACCACTTACTAGGTAGATCAGAGCAAATCATCTACTATCTTTGTGTCTTGGATTTTCCATCTGTAAAAACAAGACTAATAATAGTAGCTATCTGGAAGGCTTGTTCTGAGAATGAAATGAGTTAATATATCTAAAAGCCTCAAAAAGAGTGCCTGGTACTCATCTGTGTAGTGATCACTATTGCCAGTAATCCTTTTGGATCTTTGGATCAAAAACAATACCACGATTGGCCCAACCATGAGTAGTTTAAGAAAAAGAGGCTGAAAATCAGTTTATATTTGGCTTGATATTGTATAAAAAGATTATTCATGAATGAACCGCTTATAGGGCCAGAAGTCAGATAAAAGTGACTAAATTACCTCGGTCATTTTCAGGCTCTTCTATTTCACTGTTATCCTGTGTCCTCCCAGGGTTCCCCAAGGCAGGCTTGGGGGCTGACACACTAACTGATGCTGAGTGAGCTCCCTGTGGAAAAGGGCCAGGTAAATGTGGGGGAGCAGGCTGTCGGGGGTGGTAAGGCACACCGGGCAGGCAAACACGTGAGGAAAGCTGCTGCATGGCGATCATCTCTGGGCTGTCCATCATGGAGTCCCCTCCTTGCACCCCTCTCAGAACCTGGGAGGGTGCTCCAAACAGGGGACTTGGTGCTAGAGGTGGCTGTAACCGATGCCCACCGGATTTACAGTGCGGTCGCATGTACCCTGAAGAAGGAATGCCATGAGGTAGAAAGCTTGATTGTTCAGTCCACTGGTTTGGAGGAAGAGGTGGTCTCATCACTCGGGAATCCATCATGTGACCAAGAGTGTGAGGCAGGTGGGACGGTCCTGGCCCCATGAGGGGCTTTTCATCTGGCCCTAAGGGTCTTGGGTTTGCAGTACTGTGGTTCCCATTCCAGACAGCAGGGTGTACTCGATTCAGGTATTTGTATGATCGGTACATGTGGCTGGGAGGAATTTCTGAGCTTTCAGGAAAGTCTGGGGGTCGGGCTGGAATCCCTCCAGGCCTGGGAGGAATAAATCCTGGCTGGAATTGAGTTGGGGGATACATATTTCTATCCTGACTGGGGCCACTCATCTGCCCAAGAGGCAAGGAACCAGGATGTGATCCCATGTTAGAAAGGTGCCTCAACCCCCCACACATTTGCTTCTCTTCGGGCATGCCCAGCCTGGGTCCTCGATGCTTGTTAATTCCAACTGGAGGCTGGCAACAAGAAAAGAGAAGATAGCGGCATTCACCAGACCCATAGATCAGGTATCCCTTGTAATGTGCTTCATCTATAGACTCTATAGAATAGGAGATGATAATAAATTTAACCTGGTTAGACACTGCATTTCTAAAAGTTACCTTGGAGACTATACCTCCAGGTCATGAGCAGGTTGCTTACCTGCAAGGCAAAAGGTGGATGCTGCTGCGCAGGCTCCCCAGGGTGTGGTTCTGGGACTCTCGAAGAGACATATACATTGGCAGGATCTGACCCTCGAAGATGGCCAAATGTTCCAGGTACTGCTGGCCTCTGGAGGGTATTGAGTAAAGGCAAGGAGTGGGGGTGGGGAAAGAAAGCATAGACATTAGAAAGAAAATAAGGACTTTCCTGAAGATGAACATAACAGACCCAGCACAGAGTACCAAGGAAGGGAAGAATGGTGGCACATGGGCTCACCCAGAGCAGGACTAGTTCCAGAGCCCATAGCACTTTCCCTCTCTAGGAGAGACAAACTTGTATTTATCTTTTTCATTATTGCCCCCTCACTGCCAAGAGCCTTTTTAGCTAATATCCCCCCCAAATTGTCCACCATTATGAAATTTTAGTATCAAAGATAGGCTGTATACCCTATGTATTGTATGTTGTGCTGTGCTTTTTTTTTTTTTTAGTAAATCCTCACCTGAGGATATATTTGTTGATTTTAGAGAGAGGGAGGGGGAGAAACACTGATTGGTTGCCTCCTGTATATACCCTAAGGATCAAACTCACAACCTACCAGGTATGTGCCCTGACTGGGAATTGAACCCAGGACCTTTATTTGGTGTACAGGACTGGGGCTGTATCTCTGTGCTTTATACATAATAAGACTTGAGATATTTTTATTCAATTTCCCCCCCATGTTGATATAATGTGTGGTTCAAATGATTGAGACAGGATTTAAAATAAAGGAAGAATAAAGGAAGGACAGATGAGGGGAGAAAAAAGCACCCATATACAGCAAAATTATCACGGAAGAGGAGCCGACTGAAAAGGCTTTACTTTCCTCTGAATTCACCAACTAGGAGAAACCTCAGCAGAATTCCTATTTCTTACCAGCTGGTTTAAAAGGGGTGCCTGGTTGGGCATCCCACCATAATGCAGGGGACGAGGAAGGCCTTGGTTACTTGGTGTGCCCACCTCCTGAGGGAGCTGTGTAGAGCTGCCGCTCTGACCAGCCTCAGAGGAGGGAGCTCTGTGTGCAGGTGGCAATGATTTTCCTCCATTCTCCACAGGCTGCTGTTTCCTGCTGGGCCCTTCGGAGTCCCTGGAGCGGGTGCAAATGTGGCTTCCACCACTTCGCCCAGCCCGACTCCGTCTCTTCTCCCGCTTTTCATCCTCTCTGATCCAAAATTCTTCATCTGTGTCTCCATCTTCGCCGGGAAAATGCTTCATCATTGCCCGATGGAAACACCTCTCTAAATTATCCGACATCTTGGTATACTCTACAGGAAGACACAAGAATTGCCCTCCAGCTATAGTTTTTATAGGCAACAAAGACAACTGTCCTATGATAAACAAAAGATGCTATTGGGGCAAACTGAGTTTCTGTCCTAAGAGGCTCTAGGCTGCATGGCTGACAGTGACTCTAGAACCATTACACTAAGCCAGTAAAAATATTAAATATAATCACTGAATCTGTTTAGGTTTTAAACTAAGGCACTCCGAGCCACTGCACAAATTACTCCAAGTTCCCATACCTAACTCATATATACCCATAGACAGCTAATCAAGTATGCTTCTCAAGATGATTTAAGAATTAGCTCTATCTAGGTAGAGTTATCATCAGTGGTACACTGTGTTAAGGAGGCACAGTACACACTGGACCTAAATTGGCCTGTAGAAGAATGAGAAATAACCTGAGCCTAGTTGCCACCAGCTACACTCTCCTATTGTGTGAGATAGGAGAGAATTCCTGACACATATTGTGTAAGTGGTTAGAATGGCCAATCCCAGGGCTTTTAATACACATTCTTTTAATAGTCCTAAGGAAAGGTCTAAATCACCAGTGTCTGTGTGTGTGTGTGTGTGTGTGTGTGTATAGATGAGGTTTATTCTCTCTCTTTTTCTAAAATATATTTTTATTGATTTCAGAGAGGAAAGGAGAGATAGAAATATCAATGATGAGAGAAAATCATTGATCGGTTGACTCCCGCACACCCCCTGCTGGGGATCGAGCCTGCAACCCAGGAATGTGCCCTTGACTGGAATTGAACCTGGGACCCTTCAGTCCGCAGGCTGACGCTCTATCCACTGAGCCAAACCAGGTAGGGCCAGATGTATATTTCTAAAAGGCATTTTATTCTTGGTTACAATAGTTCAGCTAATGTGCATCCAGAGCAAACCCCTGCCCCACTTACCACTACTTTCCCCATTATATTTTCGACAATTCCTGAACATTGTCTTCATGTCATTTACAAATTCCTCCTTGGTACAGTATAAACCTCCATTTAGTTTCTTCTCCATGCTTGAAATATCCATTGGTACCTAAAACAGGACACATTTAATTACAATATGCTGGAGAAAACATCTCATAACCCATATGAGGCAAAGGAATCATGCTGTTTTGAGTTGCTCAACAGCCTGGTATACAATCAGCAACCCTGACCCTCAAGGAACAATAAATAAACTCAAGCAAAACACAACAACAAAAAGCAAGAGCAAAACAAACATCACGATAGGTGTAACTGTATAGTAGGTTTAGCTACCTTAATAATCTGATAATAGTTTGGGGCATAAGATTCATCCACAGGTTCTAAAAAGGGCCAGGAATCCTTGTGAGCCTTTACCACATCTAGAACTGAGAGCCAAAGAAGAGAGCTTAATACACTCACATAGGAGTACTTTGATAACAAACACAATAGTTAAGAATGGAACTGACCTTTATACATAGCAGTGAAATCATCATCCAACTCAAAGCTGTAAATCATAAATAAAAAATTAATAGTAACTTTGATCTCTCTTTAACTCTCTTAATTCAAACAGAGACATAGTTGGTTGCACCAAGTTTTGGAATAGATCCAATAATTTTTATTAATGATAAGTTTCTAACAGTGGTAACACTCCAGAAAATAATTATGAAGATGAGGGTTAGCATAGATGACACAAAACTTTATTATCATTATGTTAGTTATTTAATAGCACATTATTTCCCAGGTCTTATTTTACTCTAATGAATATTTATGATATAAAGAATAACCCAAAAAAGCATAAAATAGAATGAGAAGCTCATGAAGATGGAATATTACCTAACACAGAGTCTTGTTTTAAGGATTAAATAAGAGAGTACTTAGCACAATGCCCAAGTGCTTAATAAATGTTACAGGTTGCTACTGTTAGTACCATTAAATACTCACAGGTCTTTAGTCTTTTTTTCTTCCCTCATGGGGGAATTAGGGTCCAGGTGGGAAAGCTCTGGGGGGAGCTCCTTGCCTTGAGCCAGCAGCCATGCCCTTTCTTCCCTGAGCTTTCTCCTCTTAGCTCGGTCTACAATGGACACAAAGCATCATGGTACAAGTGAGTTAAGTAAGTACTCTCTACTTAACATGTTGACTAACTATCCTTATCATTGTGAGAGAAGGAAGAAATAAAGATCACAAAGTAGTATCATGAAGTCACCTGTGCTTCCTTTGCCAGTTTCTTTTTGGTAATTAGGATGATTCTATACATGGAATACTTTATGAATAATAAAAACAAGTGAGACTGTTTCATCTCAGTCATACTGAGTTCAAGGTGAGTGATGAGGGTGGTAAGGCAAGCACTTGAATGTGGAAAGGGAAAAGAGCAAGGCTGAAGAATAATGAAATTAGAAGAAAAAAAAAAAATAGAAGACCAAATGAGGGATTATCCTTGTCACTACCAGAGGTCTTTTCTTTTTCTCTCTAAAAAGCAACATACAGTGCTGGCTTGGTGTGGCTCAGTTGGTTGAGCGCTGTCCCATGCACCGAGAGGTTGCCAGTTCAATTCCCAGTCAGGGCACATGCCCAATAGGAGGTGTATACGAGGCAGCCAATTGATGGTTCTCTCTCATTGATGTTTCTCTCCCCTGTCCCTTTCTCTTTGTAAAAATCTATAAAAACATATTAAAAAACAAAAAAAGTAACATATATTTCAGGGCCAGACCCTCAAATCAAACATACAGGATTTTATATGCATCTACAAGTTCTCAAGGTTTACAAAGGCATCCATGCACATCCATTGTCTTTGCTCTTCAACCAATCCCCACACTGGCAGCTGACCTCTACCAAGTCTGGCTGGGAACACGGAAAAAATGCCAGCTAGAAATGGCATAGAACTGGAAGGCAGGTATGATTTTTTTTCTGGCTCATAGCCATGTCCATGGGGCACTCGATGCCAGTAGGGAATCGGAAGGTCAGGAGAAAGAGAAAAGCAAAGGGATGAAGAACAATTTCAGACACAAAAACGGAAGGGAGAAGCCAGGATAGATCTTGTTTTCTTCCCTAAGGGATAGGCCCCATGTCTTCCATTGCTATCAGCGTGACATGATTCTGCAGTGTTTTCCTTATTAAGTTCCGTCTGACTTGTGTTTCTGTTCCTACATTACTTTTATTTATAAACTTAGAGTATTTGCTTTAATTAATCAATGGCATTTTGCTGTCAACTTTAAAAATTCTTTTTAAAAAGAGAATGGCTTCAAGCTTAAAGAAAAATATAACTACACTAATGAATTACCCATGCATCTACCAAACTGTCAAAGCTTAACATTTCCACCTTAACTTTAATACAGTATTTCTCAACTTAATAATCCTTTTCTAGTTGACTGCAATTTTTTTTTTGCAATTTATAACAATAGTAGAAGCCCAGTGCATGAAATTTGTGCACTCGGGTGTGTGTGTGTGTCCCCCTCAGCCCGGATTGCAAGAGGGCGCAGGCCAGCCCAAAGGACCCTGCAGGTGCATGATCAGGGCAGGGGAGGGACACGGGAGGTTGGCCAGCCGGGGAGGGACTGTGGGAGGGCTCAAGGGTATGTCTGGCCTGTCTTGCTCAGTCCCGATAGGCCGGACCCCAGCAGCAAGCTAACCTACTGGTCTGAGCGTCTTCCCCGTATTGGTCAGTGCATGTCATAGTGAGCGGTTGAGCAGCCTTAGCATATCATTAGCATATTATGCTTTGATTGGTTGAATGGATAACTGGACACTTAGCATATTAGGCTTTTATTATGTAGGACTAGAGGCCCAATGCATGAAATTCGTGCAAGGGGCTTGGCCCCCACTGCCATGGCCCCTGCCGCTGTGGCAGCTGCTTCTGCCTCGGCCCCCTTGGCTTTGTCCGGAAGGACATTCGGTCTAATTAGCATATTACGCTATTATTATTATTATAGGTTATAATGATGACCATTCTTTTAAAAAGCCCTCTTATGCATATGCATGAAAGCCCTCTATGATACAAATCCAGAAGTGCAATTGCCAGATAGAGAAGTAAAGTGGGGCCTTGACTTACGAGTGTCCCGACTAACAAGTTTTTTGAGATACGAGCCATCTCTCGGCTGATTTTTTGCTTTGAGTTGCGAGCTAAAATTCGGGTTATGAGCCAGCTTCAGATACCCCACCGCTAGTTGGCGCAGCGAACGTCACAGTGAATGCCACAACATCAGCCCAGCATCACGTGTCTCACTCGTTCACTTTAAGATTTGACATATGAATAATTTGAGTTATGAGCTCCGTCACGGAACGAATTAAACTCGTAAGTCAAGGCCCCACTTTTTAGAGGTTAACTTTATTAGGCATTGTCAAAGTGCTATAGCTATTAAGGGTTATAGCTATTTTTTCAATAGTGATTTTAGTTACCTCACCCTCAGTTGGTATGATAAAAGTTAGCATTTTGCCAAACTAACGAGTATGACATGGAATTTTGATGGTTTCATTTTTTTCTTGGTGAATCCTCACCGAGGATATTTTTCCATTGATTTTTAGAAAGTGGAAGAGATGGGGAGAGACAGAGAGAAAAATAGCGAAGTGAGAGAGACATCGATTGGCCACCTCTTGCACTGGGATTGAGCCTGTAAACCGAGATCCATGCCCTTGACCAGAATCGAACCTGGGACCCTACAGTCTGTAGGCTGACATTCTATCCACTGATGTCCACACCAAATCTTTGCTTTTTTCCAAACTGGCTAGGGCTCATTTTCATTTTTCTGATTCAAATGATAATGAACAAATTTTCAGTTTATTGGCCACTAAGCAACCCTCTCCTGTGAATTTCCTGCTTGCATACTTTGACCTTTTTTCCCTGTGGATTTTGGAATTTTTTAAAACATATTTTTATTGATTTCAGAGATGAAGGGAGAGGGAGAGAGATAGAAACATCAATGATGAGAGAGAATCACTGATCGGCTGCCTCCTGCAAGCCCCTCACTGGGGATCGAGCCCACAACCCGGGCACGTGCCCTTGACCAGAATTAAACTCTGGATCCTTCAGTCCACATGCTGATGTTCTATCCACTAAGCCAAACTGGCTAGGGTGGATTTTGGAATTCTTACTGATTTGTATAAGTGCTTTAAATAATCTTGATTATGTATGAAAATTATCTTTTTCTACTCCATGGTTTGTCTTTTCACTTTGTTTATGGTGTTTCTGCCATATGTAAGTTTTATACAATTAATATATCAATCTCTATCCCCCTATAGTTGAACTCTTTGTACTTAAAAAGTCTTTTTAATCTCAACATCTTGAAAATATTTGCCTATATTTTCTTCAAAAACGTTTTAGCCTTTAGTCTATCTTGAACTTATTCTTGTATAAGTGAGAAAAATCACCTCCCCACCTGTCCCCTACCAATAAGCAACTGTACTGGTGCCATTTATCAAAGATTTCACATGTTCCCTCCAGGCCTATCTTGGGCATTCTATTTCACTGCTCTTATCATCCATCTCTATACAATACCATGATCTCACTCACTGTCACTTTTGCTATTTGGTAGAATGAGTGTTCCTACCATATTGTTTTTGGAAATTATCTCAGCTATCCTTGGCCCTCTGCTCTTCTGTATGAATTTTAAGACTATAATATGATTTATTTATTACCAAATATTGAGCAAGGGTCAAAATTTCCCACATGTTCAATAATTTTTTAAGAAGTTGGTTTGTTTGAATCAAATCCCAAAGGTCCTTGTGTCCACTCCAATTTATTTGTTGGAGAAACTTGGTCATTTTGTCCTTGTAGAATTTCCCACATTATGGATTTAGCTGGTGGCATCCTTGTTGTGGCGTCATGTGTTCCTCTAACCCTTATAAAACAATACAATGTGAAACAGAAGCAATGATAGAGGAAATCTTTGCTTTTTTCCTGACTTTATAACAACACCTAGATTTTAGGTTTCTAATCTCCAGAACTCAGAGTACATAAATTTCTGCTGTTAAAAATCACCTAGTTATGATCATTTGTTATTCTAGCCCTAGGAAACTTAATACAGCATCCAATTCCATTTTCTTCTGAATCCTATTGTTGCTTCTGTAAAGTCTGCGATCACTGTTATAGAACATACTCTAGGAATGTCTTTCTTAAATCTCTCTGTGGCCATATGTCCTATAATTCAGTAATTTATATCCAGTTTACTTGCTTTCTAAATCTGAGGATTTGTTTTTCATGTAATCAAGAAAAACCTCAACCATTTATATCTGATTAATTTCTCTGCCTCATTTCCTTGATTCTTTCATTTTAGAACTTACATGAGACACATATTGGATCTTTCATGCTATATACCACCTGAATCTGTTATTTCTGTCAGCCCCGAATCCATCATTTCTCCATTCTCTGCTGGCTTTATATATTTTGTGAGGAGGGGGGTATTAGAGGAAGAGTGGGAGGCAGGATGAGGGAGAAGGGATTTATGTCTTCTTGTTTGCTTGCTCTTGCTGTTCAACACCATGCCCGCAAAAGCATTATCTTTTTTTTAAAAAAAACATATTTTTATTGATTTCAGAGAGGAAGGGAGAGGGAGAGATATAGAAACATCAGTGATGAGAGAGAATCATTGATTGGCTGCCTCCTTCATGCTCCACATTGGGGATAGAGCCCGTAACCCGGGCATGTGCCCTTGACTGGAATCGAACCCGGGACCTTTCAGTCCACAGGCCGACGCTCTATTCACTTAGCCAAACCAGCTAGGGCAGCATTATCTTTTTTAAAAAAATACCTTTTTATTGATTCTAGAGAGGAAGGAAGAGGGAGAAACATTGATCAGCTGCCTCCTGCAGGCCCCTTACTGGGGATTGAGCCCGTAACCTGGACATGTGCCCTGACCCAAAATTGAACTGGCAACCTCTCAGTGGGATGACACTCAACTGAGCGACACCAGCCAGGGCCAATAGCAGTATCTTTATTTAGGGAGATTCAATTGGCCCTGATAACCAGGTTCTTTGGTTAGTCCCAGAATCAGCTTGCTGCCTGCTTTCAGAGGTACCAGCAGCACCCATCTTCTGATGTCTGAGGGCCAACTTTGCAGAACCCTCCTCAACATCTAGGTTCTCATAATCTCAACCTCTTCCCTTTATTTTCATTGCTTTAGGGGTGCCAACTCAGAACTCTCTTTTAACATTTTTATTCTATAACTAGAGGCCTGGTACATGAAATTCATGCACGGGGGTGGGTGTGAGGTCCCCTCAGCCCAGCCTGCACCCTCTCCAATGCGGGACCGCTGGCTCCTAACCGCTCACCTGCCTGCCTGCCTGATCACCCCTAACCGCCTCTGCCTGCCAGGCTGATCAGCTGTAACTGCCCCCCCTGCCTGCCTGATTGTCCCCAACTGACCCCCGCACTGCTGGTCCAGTCACCACCCCCGCCGCACCCCCCGCCCCGGTGCCAGCCTGGTTGCCTCACGCAGCCTGCTGTTCGGTCATTGCGTGATGGCATCCCACCCAATTTGCATATTCCTATTAGTATAGATTCTATTTAAACAAAGACTCATATATAGTTTTCATGACTGAACACTAAGTGTTGGAGTTCATCTAATTCCCTGGATACATATTCTAGCTTGCTGATTCTTCTTCTTTTTAAAAATAATTTAAATTCTTTATTGTTTAAAGTATTACATATCTCCTTTCCCCCCACTGACCTCTCCTCAGCTGTTCCCATCCCCCAGTCTGCTGATTCTTATTGATGTGTACCTAAACTGTTTAACCTAGTTATTGAGTTATTATTCCAATAATCATATTTTACATTTGTAAGAGTTCTATTTGTTTCCTTTGAATCTGCCTATATTTTCATCAAGATTATTTCCCCCTTATCTTTACAATCCCTTCTTATATTTGATAATGCTAAATATATTCTTTTTGTCTATCACATGTACCAACTATTGTTCACAGTGGTGTTTCCTCATGTGCTTTCGAAATCTAATTTTCTATTCATCTTTTGCAGGGATTTTAGGTGTGGTTATTCTTCCTGGAGAGAAATAGAGGTTCTCTAAACTGATCACTCGACACCCACAATTCAACCTAATAGTATGCCCACTAACTTACTGCTGTTCTTTATTTCCCCTAAAAATAGTTCCTGAGAAATTTCTTTCGTTAGGTAAGATTTCTAATATTGTATAAATTCCCTTTTTTTAAAAAAAAATATTTTATTGATTTTTAACAGAGAGGAAGGGAGAGGGATAGTTAGAAACATCGATCAGCTGCCTCCTGCACACCCCCTACTGGGGATGTGCCCGCAACCAAGGTACATGCCCTTGACCAGAATCGAACCTGGGACCCTTGAGTCCGCAGGCCAATGCTCTATCCACTGAGCCAAACCAGTTAGGGCTAAATTCCCTTTTTAAGAGCACATCTGAAATCTAAACTAAGGAAGGAAAATTTTAAGGAACTGATATATATATATATATATATATATATATATATATATATAATGTATTTGAGGCAAGATGAATTTTTAGATTACCTAGCAACCATATTGAGTAAATAAGAAAGTTTCAATAATGTCCACTCCATACTGACAGCATGAATATTCATTTTATAATCCAGTCTTGCAGTATCCTTTATTGGCCTTTCCCCTTTTTTAGCTTTTTAAAAAAAATTGGTAAAAACACAAAAAATGTATCTTTTAATAGTTCACAATGTTGTACAACAATTACCATTATCTATTTCCAGAACCTTTTCACCATCTCAAATAGAAAATCTGTAATTAGTTGACAGTAACTACCTATTTCCTTTCACCTTGGTTTATTTCACATAATTTGTCTTCAAGAGTCATCCATGTTGCAGCATGTATCAGAATTTCCAAATTTCCTTTTTTGGGGGTTAGAGGGTTTAATCCTCACCCAAGGATATTTTTTTCCATTGACTTTTCTTTTTTAAATTCTTTATTGTTCAAAGTATTACATGTTTCCTCCCCACCCCCCCAACCTCTCCCCGGTCACCCTCACACCCCAGCACATGCCCTCACACCCCTAGTGTCTATGTCCATTGGTTGTGCTTATATACTTGCATATAAGTCCTTTAGTTGATCTCTTACCCCCTACCCCACCCTCCCCTGCCTTCCCTCTGAAGTTTCACAGTCTGTTGGATGCATCTATGTCTCTGGCTCTATTATTGTTCATCAGTTTATGTTGTTCATTAAATTCCACAAATGAGTAAGATCATGTGATATTTATCTTTCTCCGACTGGCTTATTTCGCTTAGCATAATGTTCTCCAGGCCCATCCATGCTGTTGCAAATGGTAAGAGTTCTTTCTTTTTTATAGCAGCATAGTATTCCATTGTGTAGATTTATTTCCATTGTGCATGTTTTCATGTCTCTTGGCCTTCTGTATGCCCACTTTTTTTGTTTTGTTTTATTTTTTTTTCTTATCTTATTGTATGCCCACTTTTGAAAAGTGTCTATTTAAGTCCTTTACCCATTTTTTTATTAGATTATCTTCCTTTTGTTAAGTTGTATGAGTTCCCTGTAAGTTTTGGAGATTAGGCCCTTATCGGATATAACATTGGCAAATATGTTCTAGCATGCAGTGGGCTTTCTTGTTGTTTCGTTGATGGTTTCTTTTGCTGTGCAGAGCTTTTTATTTTGATGTAGTCCCATTTATTATCTCCTTAGTTTCCATAGCCATCAGACAAAAAGAAATAAAAGGCATCCAAATTGGAAAAGAAGTAAAACTGTCACTATTGGCAGATGACATGATATTGTACATAGAAAACCCTAAAGACTCCATAAAAAAACTACTAGATGCCCTCCCTGGTTTGGCTTACTGGATGGAGCGTCAGCCCGCAGACTAAAGGGTCCCAGGTTCGACTCTGGCCAAAGGCACATGCCAGGGGTTGCGGGCTCGATTCCCCAGTGGGGGGCTTGCAGGAGGCAGCCAGTCAATGATTCTCTCTCAGCATTGATGTTTCTATCTCTCTATCCCTTCCTCTCTCAAATCAATAAAAATATATTTAAAAAACAACAACAAAAAAACTACTAGATTTAATAAATAAATTCGGCAATGTAGCAGGATATAAAATTAACACCCGGACATCTACGGCTCTTTATATACCAATTAGAGGCCAGGTGCACGAATTTGTGCACCAGTGGGGTCCCTCGGCCTGGCCTTCAGGATTAGGCTGAAAGCGGCTCTCCAACATCTCCTGAGGGGTCCCGGATTGGGAGAGCGCACAGGCCAGGTCGAAGGACCCCACTGGTGCATGATCGGGACTGGGGAGGGATGCGGGTGGTTGACCAGCCAGGGAGGGACCACAGGAGAGCTCCAGGGCATGTCCGGCACATCTCGCTCAGGCCTGATCAGGTGGACCCCAGCAGCAAGCTAACCTACTGGTTGAAGAGTCTGCCCCCTGGTGGTCAGTGCACATCATAAAGAGCGGTTGAGCGGCCTTAGCATTTCATTAACATACTAGAGGCCCAGTGCACAAAATTCGTGCACGGAGGGGAGGGGTTCCCTCAGCCCAGCCTGCACCCACTCCAATCAAGGACCCTTCGGGGGATGTCCGACCGGTGGTAGAACACCCCTCTCACAATCTGGGACCGCTGGCTCCTAACCACTCACCTGCCTGCCTGCCTGATTGCTCCTAACCCCTCTGCCTGCCTGATCGCCCCTAACTGCCTTCCCCTGCCGGTCTGATCTCACCCCCAACTGCCCTCTCCTGCCAGCCTGACCTCGCCGCTAACTGCTCTCCCCTGCTGGCCTGATCGCCCCTAACTGCCTTTGCCTGCCTGATCTCACCCTCAACTGCCCTCCCCTGAAGGCCTGATCTCGCCCCCAACTGCCTTCCTCTGCCGGACAATTTGGTTCTGATTGGTCAGTTTCTATGCCAGTCAATGTCAAAAGCTCTGCCTCCTAGGCAGCCATTGGCTCCTCACAGTTGACCCAGATTTGGTTCTGATTGGTCAGTTTCTATGCCAGTGAGTGTCTCTGGGCCTATCAACGGGGCCTGATCAGAAAGGCGGGGCTGATCAGCAGCCCCGGTGGAGGCCTGGAGAGAAATGGAGGCATGGCTGTTGGCCAGGTGGGGAGAGAAAGAGAGGCAAGTTCTGATCAACAGTGCCACAGAAGCTATGGATCAGACCCTGCCTCTCTCCGGGCCTGATCCACAGCCCCCTAAGCAGTCAGTGCTGGGTCGGGGTGCCCACAGCGGCCGCAGTCAGTGCTGGGGTGCACTGACTTCTGGTCTGGTTGAGCCTTCAGTCGTAATGACCCTGGCTCTTTATTAGATTATGCTTTGATTGGTTGAACCAACAACCAGATGACCAGACACTTAGCATATTAGGCTTTTATTATATAGGAGGATAATGAACTCAGAGAAAGAGAAACAACAAAAACAATCCCATTTATCATTGCACCAATAAAATTAAGATACCTAGGAATAAACTTAACTAAGGAGGTAAAAGACCTGTACTCAGAAAGCTACAGCATATTTCACAGACCTAGAACAAACTCACCAAAAATTTATACGGAATAAAACAAGACCCTGAATAGCCCTAGCTGGTTTGGCTCAGTGGATAGAGTGTTGGACTGCAGACTGAAGGGTCCCAGGTTCAATTCCGGTCAAGGGCACATGCCCGGGTTGCGGGCTCAATCCCCAGTTGGGAGTGTGCAGGAGACAGCCAATCAATGATTCTCTCTCATCATTGATATTTCTCTCTCTCTCTCCCTCTCCCTTCCTCTCTGAAATCAATACAATTAAAAAAAAAAAAGACCCTGAGTAGCCGTAGCAATCTTGAGAGAAAGAAGAACAATGTTGGAGGAATCACAAAATCAAGCTACATTACAAAGCCACTGTTCTCAAAACTGCCTGGTACTGGCACAAGAACAGACATACAGATCAATGCAACAGAACAGAGAACCCAGAAATTGATTCAAGCCATTTTGCTCAGTTAATATTTGACAAAGGAGGCAAGAGCATACAATGGACTCAAGACAGTCTCTTCAGTAAATGGTGTTGGGAAAATTGGACAGATACATGTAAAATAATGAAACTAGACCGCCAACTTACACTATACACAAAAATAAACTCAAAATGGATAAAGGTCTTAAACGTAAGACAGGAAACCATAAAAATCTTAGAAGAATCCACAGACAGCAAAATATCAGACATGTTATAGCAATATCTTTACTGATAAAGCTCCTAGGGCAGTGATGGCGAACCTATGACACGCGTACTCATTTTTTTGGTTGATTTTTCTTTGTTAAATAGCATTTAAATATATAAAATAAATATCAAAAATATAAATCTTTGTTTTACTATGGTTGCAAATATCAAAAAAATTCTATATGTGACACGGCACCAGAGTTAAGTTAGGGTTTTTCAAAATCCTGACACGTCGAGCTCAAAAGGCTCGCCATCACTGTCCTAGGGCAATGGAAACTAAGGAGAAAATTTCCATTGCCTTTTAAAGAAAGTAGAAGGGAGGGGGGAGGAGAGAAATATTGATGTGAGACACATTAATTGGTTTCTTTCTTCACATGTCCTCATGGGGCCGGGGAATGAACCTGAAACCCAGGTAAGTGCCTTTGACCAGGAATTGCACACACAACCCATAGGTTCAGAGGGCTGTCACTCTAACCACTGAGAAACACCGGCCAAGGCTGAATTTCCATTCTTTATAAGGCTAAATAACAATCCATTTTAAGTATAAACCACATTTTGTGAGGTGAACACAATAACCACTACACTTAAGGTGATTATGCCACATTTTGTTTATCCATTCATCCATTGATGGACATTTGGATTGCTTCTTTCTTTTTTCTTTTCTTTTTTTTTTTAACAATATATTTTATTGATTTTTTACAGAGAGGAAGGGAGAGGGATAGAGAGTTAGAAACATTGATGGGCGAGAAACATCGATCAGCGGCCTCTTGCACACCTCCTACTGGGGATGTGCCCGCAACCAAGGTACATGCCCTTGGCCGGAATCAAACCTGGGACCTTTCAGTCCGCAGGCCGACGCTCTATCCACTGAGCCAAACCAGTTAGGGCTGGGTTGCTTCTTTCTACCTTAATCCACTTCCCTCCTTTCAGATTTACTTAAACAAATGAAAGCTTTGAGCCCTCCCCTTTGAAATATGTGCTTATGTGTCGCATCACATCAGTTTTGCCAGCAATTTCAGGAGAGCCCTATACTAGTAACTGACTTATAACACTGCGCGAAAGCATACAACACAACCAAACTAGTTGGTAAGTTGTTTGTTCCCTTTATAAACAGAACTTAAACATAAATGTGAAATATGTTCTGACTCATCCTATCAGTAAATAATCTACTATTTCCCTTTTTAAAAACTTAGCTGCCAAGAAACCAGAAAAAGTTTATTGTAACTATCTTATACAGTGGGGCCTTGACTTACGAGTGTCCCAACTAATGAGTTTTTTGAGATACCAGCTGTCTCTCGGCCGATTTTTTGCATTGAGTTGACAGGGTAATTTGAGTTAACGAGCTCCTTAACAAGCTCGGTCTTGGAACGAATTAAACTCGTAAGTCAAGGCCCCACTGTACCTTGTAAAATGCTCTCCACATTTCCTCCATAACTATCATATATGAGTTTGCTGTGTGCTAGGGATTTTTTCAGTTAATCCTTCTTACAAGGTCTGCACAGCCCCACATGATATGACCCATACTTACCTACATGAACACATTTCCTGCCAATCTTCTCTTTTCCCTCTCCCTACAATGCTCTTCCCTATCAGATATTCATATAGCACCTATACTCATTTCCTTATATTTTTTTTTAGTAGTACAGATGTTTATGTTTTTTTCTTCCCCATTGTTCCCCCTACACCCCATATCTGCCCCTCCCAGGCCATCAACATTCCATTGTCTGTGTCCATGGGCTATGCATATCCTATATTATAAAAAGCTAATATGCAAATCGACCAAACAGTAGAATGACCGGTCACTATGACACGCACTGAGCATCAGGGGACAGATGCTAAATGCAGGAGCTGCCCCCTGGTGGTCAGTGAGCTCCCACAGGGGGAGCGCTGCTCAGCCAGAAGTCCTAAGCTGGGCTCATGGCTGGCGAGCACAGTGGTGGTGGCGGGAGCAGCGCTAAGGATGTCCGACTGCCGGCTTAGGCCCGCTCCCCATGGGCTCCCAGACTGTGAGAGGGCGGGCACAGGCCGGGCTGAGGTGCACCCCCCAGAGTGCACTAGTGCATGTAAGTTCCCCTTGCAGGCCCTCACCCCGCCTTCCCTCTGAAATTCATCAGCCTGTTTCATGCTTCTATGTTGTTGGTTCTATTTTATTCACCAGTTTATTTTGCTCATTAGATTCCACATGGATGAGTGAGATCATGTGATACTTATCTTTCTCTGACTGGCTTATTTTGCTTAGAATAATACTCTTCAGGTCCATCCATGCTGTTGCAAATGGTAAGAGTTCTTTCTTTTTTACAGCTGTGTAGTATTCCATTATGTAAATGCACCCGTTATTTTTTAAAAATTTATTTATTGTTGCGACTATTATTACATATGTCCCCATTTTTCCACACTTCCCCCCTCCAACCACCCCCCCACCCCAGGCCCTCACTGCCCCACTGTCTGTGTCCATAGGCCATGCATATATGTATACAATATCCTTGGTTGATTACCTCTCATGCACCCACCCTCCCCTGCCTTCCCTCTGAGATTCCTCAGTCTTTTTCATATTTCCATGTCTCTGGATCCACTCCGTTCATCAGTTTATTTTATTACTTAGACTAGAGGCTTGGTGCACAAAATTCGTGCACTGGGGGGGGGGGGGGGGCAGGGTGCAGGGAGTGGGCCCCTCAGCCCGGCCTGTGCCCCCTCACAGTTTGGGAGCCCTGGGATCGATCGCCCCAAAGAGATAGGCCCTGCCCACCCAGCTGGGGCTCCTTGATGGATCGCCCCGCAGAGGATGGCCCCACACACCCGCTGGAGGAACAACGAAGGGGAGAATGGGCCTCCCACTTTGAGGCAATTGATCGCCCCAAAGAGGTAGGCCCCGCCCACCCGGTTGGGACTCCACGATGGAAGGCCTCTGCAGAGGGAGGCCCCGCCCACACACCACAGCCCTCCGGTCGTGGGCTAGGGCCTCCCCTCTTTGGGGGCTAATGGCTGGGTCCCGACCAACTGTATTGCACCTGCCTTGGCTGGCCTGGTGCCAGTGGGTGTCATAGTGTGGTTGTCCAGAAGGTTGTCCTGCTGTTCGGGCGATTTGCATATTACGCTTTTATTATTATAGATTCCACATATGAGTGTGATCATGTGATACTTGTCTTTCTCTGACTGACTTAATTCACTTAGCATGATCCCTCTATGTCAGCGGTTCTCAACCTGTGGGTCACGACCCCTTTGGGGGTCGAATGACCCTTTCACAGGGGTCGCCTAAGACCATCGGAAAACACATATATAATTACATATTGTTTTTGTGATTAATCACTATGCTTTAATTATGTTCAATTTGTAACAATGAAAATACATCTTGCATATCAGATATTTACATTACGATTCATAACAGTAGCAAAATTACAGTTATGAAGTAGCAACAAAAATACTTTTATGGTTGCGGGTCACCACAACATGAGGAACTGTATTAGAGGGTCGCGGCATTAGGAAGGTTGAGAACCACTGCTCTATGCTCTCAAAGGGTAAGAGATTCTTTTTTACTGCTGCAAAGTATTTCATGATATAAATGTACCACAGTTTTTTATCCACTCATCTACTGATGGGCACGTGGGCTATTTCCATATATTAGCTATTACAAATTGTGTTGCTATAAACAAAGGGGGGCATACATTCTGATTTGGATTTCAGGTTTCTTAGGATATACTCCTAGAAGTGGGATCACTGGGTCAAATGGAAGTTCCATATTTAATTTTTTGAGGAAACTCCATACTGTTTTTCATAATGGCTGCACCAGTCTGCATTCCCACTAGCAGTGTACTAGGGTTCTCTTTTCTTCACATTGTTGCCAGGACTTGTCATTTGTTGATGGTAGCCATTCTGACATGTGTGAAGTGATACCTCATTGTCATTTTAATTTGCATCTCAATAGTGATCAATGACTTTGAGCATTATTTCATGTGTCTCTTGGCCATGTGTCTTTGAAGAAGTGTCTATTTAGGTCCTTTGCCCATTTTTTGATTGGATTGTTTGTCTTTCTTTTGTTAAGTTTTATGAGTTCCTTATATATTTTGGATATTAACCCTTTATCAGATGTGTCACTGTCAAATATGTTCTCCCATACAGTGGGCTACCTTTTCATTTTGTTGATGGTTTCTTTTGCTGTGCAGAAGCCTTTTATTTCGATATAGTCCCATTTGTTTATTTTCTCATTACTTTCCTTTGCCTTTGGAGATGTATCTGTAAACATATTGCTACATGAAATCTCTGAGATTTTGCTGCCTACGGTTTCTTTTAGGATTTTTATGGTTTCCCGACTTACATTTAAGTCTTTTATCCATTTTTAGTTTATTCTTGTGTATGGTGTATGTTGGTGGTCTAATTTCATTTTTTTTTGCATGTACCTGTCCAATATTCCCAGCACCATTTATTGAAGAGACTATCTTGAGTCCATTGTATGCTTTTGTCTCCCTTGGCAAATATTAATTGAACGTAATGGCTTGGGTCAATTTCTGGGTTCTCTGTTCTGCCTGTTCTTATGCCAGTACCAGGCTGTTTTGATTATGGTGGCTTTGTAGTATAACTTGATATTGTGATTCCTCCAACTTTATTCTTTCTCAAGATTACTGCATCTACTCGGGGTCTTTTTTGGTTCCATATTCACTTTTGGATTATTTATTTTAGATCTGTGAAATATACCATTGGTATTTTGATAGGGATTGCATTGAATCTATAGATTGCTTTGGGTAATATGAATATTTTAATGATGTTGATTCTAACAATCCACGAACATGGCATATTCTTCCAATTGTTTATATCGTCCTCTATCTCTTTTTTTCCACGTCCTGTAGTTTTCTAAGTACAGGTCTTTTACTTCCTTTGTTAAGTTTATTCCTAAATATCGTATTATTATTTTTTTGGTAATGGTTAATGGAAACTTTTTTGGTTAATCCTCACAGGATATTTTCTATTGATTTTTAGAGAGAGTGAAGAGAGAGAGACACACACACACATTGATTTACTGCCTTCGTGCATGCCCAGACCAGGGCCAGGGATCGGGCCTGCGACCAAGGTACATGCCCTCGATTGGAATCGAACCTGTGACCAACTTTAGTCCACAGTCTGACGCTCTTTCCATTGAGCCAAACACACTAAAGTGGTTTTGTTTTTTTAGTTTCTCTTTCTGAGAGTTCATTATTGGTGTATAAAAATGGCATAGATTTCTGGGTGTTAACTTTGTATCCTGTTATGCTGCCAAATTCATTAATTAAATCTAGTAGTTTTTTCATAGAGTGTTAGGGTTTTTTATGTACAATACCATGTTATTTATGACACTCATTTCATTATTAAATGGCACATTTTCAGAGAAGGCTCTCTTAACAATCTTTTTAAAATGCTACTTATGTTACTCCTTATATCACTAAACCAGTTTTATTTTTCTTGAGATTACTCACCACTTTCTATGGTTTTTCAATATTTGTTTACTGTTTACCCACCATTATAACGTAAACTCCATGAAAGAAGTATCTTATTTTATTTAAAACTATATTTCCACAACAGTGCCTGGCAGAGAATGGGTGCTCAAAAAATATTTGTTGATTTAAAGAACAATCTATAACAGATATTATTAATCTTGCAAGTATAGAAACTAAGCCACAAAAACAAATTTTGGACCTGTCTGTATAAAGTAAAATCCAAACTGACCGGGGAGAACCAAGGTGGCGGCATAAGGTATATACCTGTACGTGCCGCCCCCCACAACCACGTTAAAACTACAACTAAAAGACAAAACGGCTATCATCCAGAACCATGGGAAAGCTGGCTGAGTGGAAGTTCTACAATTAGAAGGAAAGAAAAAAGCGCATTGAGACAGGGTAGGAGGTGTGGAGGCGCCAAGAGCAGAGGTACAGAGTCATGTGAAATGGCTGCAACTGGGTGCGCCGTTTTTTTCAAGTGGAAGGGAGATACAAATTCCCGACTGCACTGAACTCGTTTCCAGCGAGACTCTGGGGACCTAGACTCCTACGGGGAGAAACTGGACTGTCTGGCAGTGGGTCGGAAAGCGAGGGTGGCTTTCTCGCTGAGCTGCTCGCAGGGATTGTTGTTACTGTGGGGGCGCGAGACCTGGAGACACGTAGACAGCTGACAGACAGCCATCGCTCTTTGCTCCGCCCTGGTGATTCTTTGAGATCTCGCCCCACCCAAGCTGTGCACAGCGGTGCAAATGAATCGCCTGTCCTTTAGCAGTCTAACCTAACAAACTGCAGCTGGGTCAGAGAGCTCCAAAACTTCCAAACCCCAAACAAAGAGAAGAAATCTGCAGATCTTGTTGTAGTTCCTGCTGGGTGGACTCACGCAGTAGCTGACTTTGCACCTCCTTGGAGATCCAGGAGCCAGTGTACCCAGTGGTCAGATAAAAGATTTCAACTCCTCACATCCGTAAGTGACACACCCAAGAGGCAGACTCAGTGAGCACCAAAGCCCCACTGAAGCAAGTCCTGCCCCATAAGGGTGTCTCCAGCACAGCAGTTTTTCCACTATAGACACTGTGGGTCCTTGCAGTCAACTGGCCTGGAGGTCATTTCCTCCCAGAGATACCAACAGCAATCAAGGCTTAACTACAACAAGACTGTGCACCCAGCACACAAAGGGGTGCACCAAGAGTGTCCACCTCAGGTGATTGGGGAAGCTGAGCCACTGGGCCCAATAGGACACCTACCACACAAAGCCACTCTATCAACACAGGGAAGCAGCCAAAATGCAGAGACAAAGAAACATGTCACAAATGAAAGAAATAGAGGAAAGCAAACTACTGGATATAGAGTTCAAAATCACAGTTATAAGGTTACTCAAGAATCTTCTACAAACCTCTGAGAAACTTAGTGAGACCTCCGAGGAACATAGTGAGACCTTCAAGGATCTTAATGAGAATGCCAAAAAAATGGAAAAGGACCAGTCAGAAATTAAGCATACACTGACTGAAATACAGAATAATATACAGAGATCCAACAGCAGACTAGAGGATATCAAGAATCAAGTCAAAGATTTTAAATACAAGGAAGCAAAAAACACCCATCCTGAAAAGAAAAAAGAATCCAAAAATATGAAGATAGTGTAAGGAGCCTCTGGGACAACTTCAAACGTACCAACATCCGAATTATGGGGGTGCCAGAAGAAGAGAGAGAGCAAGAAATTGAAAGCCTATTTGAAGAAATAATGACAGAAAACTACCCCTACCTGATGAAAGAAATAGACTTACAAGTCCAGGAAGCAAAGAGAACCCCAAATAAGAGGAATCCAAAGAGGACCACACCAAGAGACATCATAATTAAAATGCAAAGGGCAAAAGACAAAGAGAGAATCTTTTTGTTTTTTAAAATATATTCTATTGATTTTCTACAGAGAGGAAGGGAGAGGGATAGAGAGCCAGAAACATCAATGAAAGAGAATCACTGATTAGCTGCCTTCCGCACCCCCCCCCCCCCAATGGGGATGTGCCCGCAACCAAGGCACATGCCCCCGACCGGAATCGAACCCGGGACTCCTCAGTCCCCAGGCCAACGCTCCATCCAGTGAGCCAAACCGGCCAGGGCCAAAGAGAGAATCTTAAAAGCAGCAAAAGAAAACAGTTAGTTACCTACAAGGGAGTACCCATACGACTGTCAGCTGATTTCTCAACAGAAACCATGCAGGCCAGAAGGGAGTTGCAAGAAATATTCAAAGTGATGAATAGCAAGAACCTACAACCAAGATTACTCTACCCAGCAAAGCTATCATGTAGAATTGAAGGTCGGATAAAGAGCTTCACAGACAAGAAAATGCTAAAGGAGTTCATCACCACCAAACCAGGATTATATGAAATGCTGAAGGGTATTTTTTAAGAAGAGGAAGAAGAAGAAAAAGGTAAAGATAAAAATTATGAACAACAAAGGGACAACAAATACATATCTATCAACAAGTGAATCTAAAAATTAAGTCAATTAAAAAAAATCTGATGAACAGAATAAACCGGTGGATATAATAGAAGCAGGGGCATAAAAAAAAAATAGAAGCAGTGGACTGACAATTCTCAGGGGGAAGGGAGTGTGAGGGGTGCGGGTAGAGATTGGACAAAAATCTTACACCTATGGATGATGACAGTGGGGGGGGGGGTAAGGGTAGGGGTGGGGTGGGAACCAGGTGGAGGGGAGCTTTGGGGGGAAAAAAGAGGAACATCTGTAATAATCTGAATAAATATCTATTTAAAAAAAAATCCAAACTGACAATAGTGTACCCAATAATAACCCCACTGAAAAATATATAGAAATAAAAGCCACAGTTACCATCTAGAGCAGCGGTTCTCAACCTGTGGGTCGAGACCCCTTTGGGGGTCAAATGACCCTTTTACAGGGGTTGCCTAAAACCACTGGAAAACACATATATAATTACATATTGTTTTGACTGAGAAACCAAGATGGCGGCATAGGTAAACACCAGAAATTGCTGCCTCGCACAACAACTTCAAAAATACAACCAAAAGACAAAACCGACATCGTCCAGAACCACAGGAAGGCTGGCTGAGTGGAAATTCTACAACTAAAAGGAAAGAGAAAAGCACACTGAGACTCAGAGGAGGTGCGGTGTGGAAGTGCAGAGGTACGGAGGCACACGCGGAAAGGGCTGGCAGCTGAGGTACGGAGGCACACGCGGAAAGGGCTGGCAGCTGAGGACGCGGTTGTCTTTTTCAATTGGAAGGGAGTCTCAAGCTCCGGAGTGCTCTGAACTCCAGTTCTGGGTGAGTCTCTGGGGACCCAGACTCATACAGGAGAAACTGGACTGTCTGGCATTGGTCGGAACTCGAGGGCGGCTTTCTCTCAGAGGTACTTGCAGTGATTACCGGGACACTGAGACTCGGGGCCTCTTAGGGTAGGACTGAGGAGCTGCCATGGCGGCTTGCTCCGCCCTGTTGATCCCCAGAGACTCCGCCCCACCCAAGCTGTGTGCAGAGGCTTTTGCATATGAAGGGCCTGTCCCTTTGCAATCTGAAAATTACCTAACAAACTGCAGCTGGGTCAGAAAAACTCAGAACTTCCAAAAGAAGGTCCAAGGCCCAAGCTTGCATTGCTTCACAGCTGGGCTCCTGCTGGGTAGCCTCAGGCAGAGGCTAAATTAGCACCTCTTTAGAGATCCAAGAGCCAGTGTACCCAGTGGTCAGAGTGGGACCATCCAGATTACAACTCCTCAGATCCATAAGGGACACATTCAGGGGGCAGACTCAGTGAGCACCAAAGCCCCACTGAAGCAAGTCTTGCCCCAGAAGGGTGTCTCCAGCACAGAAGTTCTCCCCCTGCAGACACAGCTGATTCTCACAGACAATTGGCCTGGAGGTCAATTCCTCCTAGTGATACCTACAACAATCAAGGCTTAACTACAACAAGACCGTGCACAAAACCCACAAAAGGGTGCACCAAGAGTGTCCACCTCAGGTAACTGGGGAGGCTGAGCCACTGGGCCCTATAGGACACCTAACACAGAAAGCCACTCTATCAACACAGGGAAGCATAAAAAAGGCGGAGACAAAGAAACAGGTCACAAATGACAGAAATGGAGGAAAGCAAACTACTGGATATAGAGTTCAAAACCACACTTTTAAGGTTTTTCAAGAATTTTCTAGAAACCGCCGATAAACTTAGTGAGACTCTCAAGAAATCTAGTGAGACCGCTGATAAATTTAGTGAGACCCTCAAGAAATCTAGTGAGACCCTCGAGGATATGAAAAAGGACCAACTAGAAATTAAGCATACACTGACTGAAATAAAGAATATTATACAGAGTTCCAACAGCAGACTAGAGGATCACAAGAATCAAGTCAAAGATTTGAAATACGAAAAAGCAAAAATCACCCAACCGGAAAAACAAAAAGAAAAAAGAATCCAAAAATATGAAGATAGTGTAAGGAGCCTCTGGGACAATTTCAAGCGTACCAACATCCGAATTATGGGGGTGCCAGAAGAAGAGAGAGAGCAAGATATTGAAAACCTATTTGAAGAAATAATGACAGAAAACTTCCCCTACCCTGTGAAACAAATAGACTTACAAGTCCAGGAAGCACAGAGAACCCCAGAAAAAAGGAATCCAAAGAGGACCACACCAAGACACATCATAATTAAAATGCCAAGAGCAAAAGACAAAGAGAGAATCTTAAAAGCAGCAATAGAAAAAAAGTCAGTTACCTACAAGGGAGTACCCATACGACTGTCAGCTGATTTCTCAACAGAAACTATGCAGGCCAGAAGGGAGTGCCAAGAAATATTCAAAGTGATGAATACCAAGAACCTACAACCAAGATTACTTTATCCAGCAAAGCTATCATTCAGAATTGAAGGTCAGATAAAGAGCTTCACAGATAAGAAAAAGCTAAAGGAGTTCATCACCACCAAACCAGGATTATATGAAATGCTGAAAGGTATCCTTTAAGAAGAGGAAGAAGAAGAAAAAGGTAAAGATACAAACTATGAACAACAAATACACATCAACAAGTGAATCTAAAAATCAAGTGAATAAATAATCTGATGAACAGAATAAACTGGTGAATATAATAGAATCAGGACATAGAAAGGGAGTGGACTGACTATTCTCAGGGGGGAAAGGGGTGTGGGGGGTGCGGGAAGAGACTGGACAAAAATCGTACACCTATGGATGAGGACATTGGGGTGGGGGGGGGATAAGGGCAGAGGTTGGGGTGGGAACCGGGTGGAGGGTAGCTATGGGGGGAAAAACAGGAACAACTGTAATAATCTGAACAATAAAGATTTAATTTAAAAAAAATTACATATTGTTTTTGTGATTAATCACTATGCTTTAATTATGTTCAATTTGTAACAATGAAAATACATCCTGCATATCAGATATTTACATTACGATTCATAACAGTAGCAAAATTACAGTTATGAAGTAGCAACGAAAATAATTTTATGGTTGGGGGTCACCACAACATGAGGAACTGTATTAACCCTTTTCGGTCCAACGTGGAGGCTGACTCGACAGACCAGGCGCTAGGAACAGGTCCAACGTCGAGGCTGAGGTCGACACCACAAACCGGTTCAACATTCAATCCCATCAATTAATTTGGACCAGACTGTTTGAATTCCAAAAATAAAATTGGACCGCAAAGGGTTAAAGGGTCGCGGCATTAGGAAGGTTGAGAACTACTTATCTAGAGGAATTTAAATCTAGCACTGGAAATAAAACATGCTAAATCTTATAAGTTGGATATACTACAGAGGCTAAGACAAAGGCTATATCTGCAGAATAAATGCACTAAGGATTTTAGAATGAAGAAATAATCAAGGCAGGAATTGGGTTAACATTTTAAGAAACAGAAGGCACTAAAGAGGAATGGGAGTAAACATGCACATCGGCCCAGCCAGTGTGCTTCAGTGGGTGAGTGTTGACCCATTAACCAGGAGGTCACAGTTCGGTTCCCTGGCAGGGCAAATGCCCAGGTTTTGTGCTTGATCCCTAGTGTGTGCGTGCAGGAGGCAGTTGGTCAATGATTCTCTCTCATCACTGATGTTTCTATCTCCCCCCACTTCCTTTCTGAAATCAATAAAAAGATATTTAAAAGAAAGCTTTAAAAATACATTTATTTAAAAGAAAATAAATATTGGTCAGTATTCAAACAAGCCAAATGATGTTATCACATGACACAAGAGGTTCAGCTTATAAATATAACTGCTACAGAACACATCTAAAGACAGTTGTTATCCGTTGCTATAATTTCATTACACTAAAACTATGACTCGAACCCAAGCTTGAGAAAACGCTTTGCCTTCATAATATTCTAGATGTGTATAGTTTCATATAGCTGAAAAAAAATCTCTAAGGCTTTTCTTGAGCACATTTCATTTGTGTTCAAAATAATTTCTGTGAAAATAGTTGTCATCAATACTTTAAGTTTTTCTCTATTCTATATAAGGGACTTAGCAGAAATGAGTTTTTTTTTTTTTTTTAAATATATTTTGTTGATTTTTTACAGAGAGGAAGGGAGAGAGATAGAGAGTTAGAAACATCGATGAGAGAGAGACATCGATCAGCTGCCTCCTGCACATCTCCTACTGGGGATGTGCCCGCAACCCAGATACATGCCCTTGACCGGAATCGAACCTGGGACCTTTCAGTCCGCAGGCCGACGCTCTATCCACTGAGCCAAACCGGTTTTGGCATGGACTTAGCAGAAATGAGAACAGGCAAGAGAATGAAAGGAAGACACACAATGAAAAAATACCAGTGTTTTAGCAGGAATGCAATGGCAATGAGATGGGATCTAGATGAATAAAGAAGACAGAATAGAATTTACAAGTTAGAAGTTGCCGGAAACAGCTTAGAAAAATGACAGAACCCAGTTTGATGTGGCTTTGTTTATAGGATTGCTATTACCATGACACATGTTCCTTCCAGACTACACAGAAAGCCCACATACCTTCCACTGCCTTGACCTTTTCCTCCAACTCTCTTTTCTTCTCTTCCTTTAGCATCTGCTCTTGCTCCTTCTTCTGCACTGCTATAAGAAGTTGACGTTCTTCTTCCTCCTCTTTGCGCTTCTGTTTTTCTATTCTGGTAATCATAGGAGTCTCCTGTGAGGAGCCAGTAAGTGTAGAGTCAATATACAACAATGTAAGATGTATTCTTCACTCTGAGTTAAGATTTGATTTTTATTGAATTCAATCTATTTAATCCTATCTAATAATAGACAAACAGGGTAATTGACCGTATCTTCGCTATGCTTCCCATTGGCTAATCAGCGAGATATGCAAATTAACCGCCAACAAAGATGATGGTTAATTTGCATATGTAGGCGGGAATCGTCAGAGCGAAGGAAGACTGAAGGCGGCTCCAGCTGGAGCAGGGAAGGCTTTGAAGGCGGCTCTGGCCGGAGCAGCAATCAAAGTGGGTCCGGCTGGAGCAGGGAAGGCTTTGAAGGTGGCTCTGGCCGGAGCGAAGGCCTGGGTCCCTGGTGCCGAAGGAAAACCGGTGCAGGCAGCCAGGGGAAGGGAAGGCCTATTGCACAAATCTTTTCGTGCAACAGGCCTCTAGTAAATAATATTAGATAGCTAGAGAATGTATAGTATACTTACAAATTCGGTTTTATCACCTAAAGAATACATATAACATATATGTAAATACTCTAACATTAAAACACACCGGAGATTTTAAAAATGGTACAAGTTTTGGGCCCAATGGCTTATGTAATTTGTAGTCTTTGGGAGGTAATATTATAAAGAATACACTGAACTGGAGAAGAACAAATTGAGGCAATTCAGAGACCTTTTTTACAGCTTTAATGTTGGACAAAAGTGAAACCTGAAAAAGTATTGTCATCTAAGTAAAAGGATGAAAAATATTCACTAGACAGAAAACAGAATCACAATTTCAACATTGTGCATCACTCTGAAACCCTTAACTTTTATACTTTTCTTTAGTAGTAAAATTGGGGGGATGGTAGTAAGGACCACTGTTTTGCGTTAAATACACTGGGAATTTGCCTAAGGAATCTAATAAAAGAAAAGGCAAACAAACACACAAAAAAACAGGACAACTATAATTTATTGAAGATTTACTCTGTATATTTCCCAAAATAAATAATCTGCTTTGGCTCACTAAGTCAGAGAAAAGGGGTCTCGGGGACAGGGTCAGGGGGTTAACTGGGGACCAGATGCCTCAGTCCATTGCTCCCTAGTAAGTCTCCTGGGTTTCTTAAGTTTAGGAGGGAAGATGAGGGGGAAGGGAAAGGCAGGCATGCTCCTGGGAGGGAGAGCACTGTGAAGCTTTTCTTAAAAGATCTTTTCAATAGGAAGCAGATGTAAGAGTCTTTTATGCAGATAAATATTTAAAAGTTTCATACTATGGAAATTGTTCAAGTGATTTTAATGTGGGGGGGAAAAAGTGAATATAGATCACTATTTACACATGTCATAATTAAACACAAACTGCTGATTAAAATTTTGTATTATTTTCTTTATAGGCCTTAAAACTAGTTTTGATTCTACATTTGATTCAGATTTTGGAAGTTGTCATGCCTAGATAGCCTTTTATAAAGTCATTTTTATCATTAAATACTGTAAGCCTGACTTAAAAGGAGTTTGCTATCCAAAGGTAAAATCTGGAATGAATGAGAAGAGAGATAAAAATGAAACAAACAAACAAAAATTAACCATTATTATTGCATACATAATACTGTACTCATAAGGAACCTCAAAACCTAAATAGAATTCAAGTTCCCCAAAATCTTTATCTTATAACCAGAGTAGACAGTTAAATATGCTAGATATTGTTTCTGAAATGGGGATGGTCCTGGCATTAAGCAAGGACAATTCTTCTGAAGAATGTGTCTCTCTAGTTACTGGTTCTTAAAGGTCAGAAAAGCACCTTCTCTGCAATGCATGAGTACCATTCCCTTTACCCCATCTCTCCAGGTCCTTATTTAGTTCAACTTTTAGGCAACATCTTTCCTCAGCCGAGAAGTTATGATGAAATTATAGTTAATAAACCAAAGCAAACCAAAATAATTACTTTTTCTTCTTTTAGTCATATGGAGACTCCAAGCTGATACTACCTTTAATATAAAAATTCATATGATGGGGGAAAAGGAGGAGACAGAGGAAAACTAAGTCTTGTCAAAGGAATTATTTCATTCAAAGAAAACTGTACTACTTTCTATAAATGAGACACATAAAAAAGAGAAAAAATGGGCATATATTTACATGTAACAATGATAATGTGTGTGTATTCGAACCTGAGACCCTTTAGTCCACAGGCTGACGCTCTACCCACTGAACCAAACCGGCTAGAGTTAATGTGTGTGTATTCTGTGCCTCTATGACAAAAGGACAGCTGGTGAAAACATGAAATATTCTTCCTTCGAAGAGTACAAGAGGATATTAATAGAACCAAGAATTTTATTAAGGACTAAAGAGATGCAAGCCAATGAATCATGAATAGAAATATTAAATCACCAGAGTCACCTGGAAAACAACATGGAGACATTTCAAGCATTAAGTCAATGGAAGGGGAAAAAGGGAAAGAATAGTTAATTACATAAATCTTGACAATATATAAATATTTTTATAACAAATATGATTTATTATTAGTATGTAACAATGTCTTACAAACAGTAGCCACCCCCAAAACAAACAGAACACAAATATAAAACATATAGAAGATAAACCACCCACATCAATGATCAAAAGGAAGAGCACAATACAATAGCTTTTTCACTTATAAAATTGTTAAAAATGATACAAAGTGACACATTGTAAAGACTGGTAAACATGTCTTCTGGAGGACAATCTGGATATATGTATCAGGAAGCTATACAGAGTATTTACACTTCGTAAAAATGAGATAGGCAAAAATGTTTTTGTGGTAGATTAATAGGTGATATTATATACTCAATGCAATCAACAAAAATTTCATTTCTGCCCTGGCCAATGTGGTTCAAGGGTTAGTGTCTGCCCATGCATGGAAGGGTCATGGGTTCAATTCCCAGTCAAGGGCAAGTACCTGGGTTGCAGGTTCGATCCCTGGCCCTGTTGGGGCAAGTGCAGGAGGCAACCAATTGATGTGTCTCTCTCGCATCGATGTTTTTGTCTCTCTCCCTTCTACTCTCTAATAATCAATGGAGGATTCAAAATTGATGGTAGTAAGTGGAAACTACACTGACACTTTCTCAGGACTAAACTGGAAATACAATTAAAATACAGAAAAACCACCCTGAAAAATGAACTGAAGACTAGCTGGCGAGAACCCTGATAACCAAGGAGGGAAAGTGGAGAACGCACAGACTGGTAGGAAGTGCAGAGGCACGAAAGGGCTAGAAGAGCTCCCACAGAAAACTCTGTGGTCTAAAGCCAAGCTGGGCTCCCCAGCCCAAAACACCAAAACTGAGAAAGGCGACTACATAACATCTGGCTGTGAAAAGCAGCAGGATTGCTGTCTGCCAGTGAGAGACTGCTGGAAATGCAGGCATCCTCTTAAAGGGTCAACACACAAAATTTCATGTGCAGCCATTCACCTTGGGTTCTGGCAGAAAAGACTGGAGCTCTCTGAAGAGACTCCAAGACTGGGGCCTGGGGTTGGAGATCGGAGGGCAGCCACCCAAATTTCCTTTGCTGGCGGACCTTTGCTATCCAGGCGGTTTTGCTTGAGGGTAAGGCAGTTGCTCCACCCTGTTGCAAGACTTTCACCCCACCTGTGGTCTATAGCGTGAGGCTATTCAAGATTGAGTGTCCATTGGACTGCAGGCAGAGGAGGATCTCTAGAGCAGTGGTTCTCAACCTTGGCTGCACATGAGAATCACCTGGAAATCTTTTTAAAATCCTGATTTCTGGGCCTCATCCTCTGGAAATTCTGTGTTTTTTTTTGTTATGGGGTGGGGTCACAACATTAGTAACAAAGAAACAGAATTTCCGGAGGATGAGGCCCAGAAATCAGGATTTTAAAAAGATTCCCAGGTGATTCTAATGTGCAGCCAAGGTTGAGAACCACTGCTCTAGAGGCTTTGAGACTGCCTAACCTCCTTCTGGACCCAGGACTAGGAAAAGCAGACTCTGGCGCACATCTTGGTCCTTGCCCAAAACACCTAGTCCCATCAGAGGGAGCCTCAAGCTGTGGATTGCTGTTATCCACAAACAGGGTACTCAGGGCTAGCATCTGGCCTCAGTTATGCATCTGCACAGGTGGAGGTCCACCTAGAGGGGGAGAGCTCTTGTACTATTGCACAGCTGGCCAGCTGTGGTCCAGGAGTCCAGAAACATCTGGTTTGGGTTGTGGATATGGCATGAGTTTTTACAAGACGACTATCCTTCCAGTTACCACAAAAAAAAGGCTCCTCACAAATACACTGTGTAGTTAAACCTTTTAAAAGGAGCAACAGACAGCATCTCAGATTGTCCTGCACTAGAGATTGGGAGTCATAGCAGACCTACCCAAAGAAGCAGCCATAATGGGGATACAAAAACAACCATCAAACCAAGAACAAGAGAATTCTCCAGAAGAAGAGCTAAACAAAATGGAGATAAGAAATTTATTAGAAATAGAGTTCAGAATAATGATGGCAAGGATGGTCAACAGCATTAGAAAAGATATAGTAATTATGAAGAATAACATAGCACTAATAAAGAAAACAGTGGGAAGAATACACAACAGATTAGGGGAAGCTGAGGATAGGATCGATGAAATCACTCAATCAGAGAACCAAAAAGAAAAACAACAAAAAAAACCCCAGAAGGACAGCCCTAGCTGATTTGGCTCAGTGGATAGAGCATCAGCCTGAGGAACAAAGGGTCCCAGGTTCAATTCCAGTCAAGGGCACATACCTTGGTTGGTTGCAGGCTCCTCCCTGCAGGAGGCAACTAATCGATGTGTTTCTCTCACATCAATGATTCTCTCTGTCTTTCCCTCTCTCTTCCACTCTCCCTAAAAGTCAATGGAAAAATATCCTCAGGTGAGGATTAACAAAACAAAACAAAACAAAACCACAGTAGGACAGCTTAAGGGAGCTGTGGGACAACATGAAATGCAACAATATTCACACCATAGAAGACCCAGAAGGGGAAGAAAATGAGCGAGGAATAGAGAAGGTGTCTGAAAAAATAATGGCAGAAAACTTCTCTATCCTGGTGAAGGAAAAAGTCATACAAGTTCAGGAGGCACAGAGAGTCCCAAGCAAGAAGAACCTAAATAGGCCCATGCCCAGACATGTCATAATTAAAATGCCAAAAATTAAAGACAAAGAGAGAATCTTAAAGGCAGCAAGAGAAAAGCAATTTGTTGCTTACCAAGGAACTCCATAAGACTGTCAGCTGATTTCTCATCAGAAACTCTATAGACCATAAGGGAATGGCATGAAATATTCAAGGTAATGAAAAGCAAGGATCTGAAACGAAGATTATTATATTCGGCAAAGCTATCATTCAAAACACATGGTGAAATAAAGAGCTGCCCAGACAAAAAAGGCTAAAGGAGTTTATCACCACCAAACCAGCACTGCAAGAAATGCAAAAGGGACAGCTGTAATGAGGAGAAGAAATAGAAACACAGGCATAAAGAATTAAAATGGCAATAAATAAGTACCTATCCATAGTAACATTAAATACTCCAATCAAAAGACATAGGGTAGGTGAACGGATAAAAAAACATGACCCATTTATATGCTGTCTATGAGACCCACCTCAAAACAAAAGATTCACACAGGATGAGAGTGAAGAGATGGTAAAAAATTTTTCCATGTAAATAGAAATGAGAAAAAAAATCTGGGGTAGTAATACTCATAAGTGACAAAATAAGACTTCAAAATGAAGGCCATCACAAGAGACTATAAAGGTCACTATACAATACTAAAGGGACTGATTGAACAAGAGGATATAACCCTGGTAAACATATATGCACCCAATACAAGAGCACCTAAATATCTAAAATAAAAAATAAAAAAAATTCTAGAGGACTTTAAGGAAGAGATTGACAGCAATACAGTTATAGTAGGGGACCTTAACACCCCACTGACATCACTGAATATATCTTCCAGACAAAAAATTAACAGGAAAACAGAGACTCTAAATGATGGATTTAAATTACATTTATAGGATATTGCACCCTAAAGCTACAGAATATACATCAAGTGAACATGGGTCATTCTCAAAGATAGACCACATGTTGAGACACAAATCAAGTCTCTCCAAGTTCAAGAAGATTGAAATCATATCAAGCATCTTCTTAGATCACAATGGAATTAAATTAGAAATCAACAACAGCAAAAACATTCCCAAACATTCAAACACATGGAGGCTAAACAGCATGTTATTAAACAATGAACAGGTTACCAATGAGATCAAGAAAGACATAAAAAACTTCCTGGAAACAAATGAAAATGAACATACAACAACCCCAAATTTATGGGACACAGTGAAAGCAGTTCTGAGAGGAAGTTCATAGCACTACAGACATACCTTAAAAAACACAAAAAAATTAATAAATTATTTAACCCTACAATTTAAAGAATTAGAAAGAGAACAAGAAAAGACAAGAGTAAGTAGAATGAAGGAAATAATAAAGATTAGAGCAGAAATAAGTGACAGAGACAAAAAAACCCCCAAAAAAACACAAAAAAAATGAATGAAAACAAGAGCTTTTATTTGAAAATATAAACAACATTGCCATGAGCCAGACCCATCAAGAAACAAAGAGGACCCAAATAAATAAAGTCAGAAATGAAAGCAGTGAAGTAAAAACTGACCCCAGAGAAATACAAAGAATTGTCAGAAAATACTGTGAACATGCCAACAAGTTGGACAATGTGGATGAAATGGACAAATTACTAAAAAATAGAACCTTCCATAACTCAATCGGGAAGAATAAAAAGACAGGAATAGGCCAATAACAATTGATGAAGTAGAAGCAATCTATACTAATAAAAGCCTAGGTGGCCCTCGCGCGGTGCCCTCACGTCGTCTCAAGATGGCCAGCAGGGAAGGGCAGTTGTGAGCAATTGGGCTGGCAGGGGAGGGCAGTTGGGGGTGATCAGGCTGGTAGGCAGAAGCGGTTAGGGGCAATCAGGCAGACAGGCAGGCCCGGATTGTGAGAGGGAGGTCCGGCAGTTGGACATCCCCCGAGGAGTCCCAGTTTCGAGGAGTCCCAGTTTGGAGAGGGTGCAGGCTGGGCTGAGGGACACCCTCCCGTGCATGAATTTCATGCACCGGGCCTCTAATAATAATAATAATAATAATAATATAAAAAAACTCCCAGCAAACGAAAGTTCTGGTCTGGATGGTTTCTCATAGGAGTTTTACCAAACATTCAAAGAATTAACATGTATACTCCTCAAACTATTCCAAAAAGTCCAAGGAACACTTCCAAACTCTTTTTATGAGGCCAGCATTATCCTAATTCCAAAACCACATAAAGACATTATAAAGAAAGAAGATTACCGGCCAATATCCCTGATGAACATAGATGCTAAAATCCTCAAAATATTAGCAAATCGTATCCAGCAATATATTAAAAAGATCATACAGCATGACCAAGTGGGGTTTATTCCAGGAATGTAAGGCTGGTACAATATCCTTAAATCAATAAACGTGCTACATCACATAAACAGACTGAAAGACAACAATCACATGATCATATCAATAGATGCAGAAAAAGCATTCAACAAAATCCAACAACCAGTTTTGATAAAAACTCTGAAAAATGTGAATAGCGGGATCATATCTCAATATAATAAAGGCAACATATGACAAACCTACAGGAAACATCATACTAAATGGGCAAAAACTAAAACCTTTTCCCTTAAGAATAGGAACAAGACAGGGATGTCTGCTTTCATCACTTTTATTCAACATGGTACTGGAAGTCCTAGTCACAGTGATCAGACAAGAGGAAAACATAAAAGGCATCCAAACTGGAAAAGAGGAAGTAAAGCTCTCATTATTCGCAGATGACATGATTCTGTACATAGAAAACCCTAAAGACTCCATCAAAAAATGACTAGATTTAATAAATGAATTTGGCAACATAGCAGGATACAAATTAAGCCCCAGTAATCCATGGCATTTTTATATACCAATAATGAATTCTCAGAAAGAGAAACTAAATAAACAATTCCATTTACCACTGCAACAGAAAAAATTAGGAAACTTACAAATAAAATTAACCAAGTAGGTAAACAGCTGGTACTTGGGAAACTGCAGGACGTTGAAAAAAGAGATAGAGGAAGACAAAAACAAGTGGAAGAAAATACTGTGTTCACTGGCTGGTAGAATTAACATCATTAAAATGTCCATACTACACAAAGCAATCTACAGATTCAATGCAATTCCTATTATAATACCAAAGATGTATTTCACAGATCTAGAACAAATACTCCAAAATTTATATGGAACCAAAGAAGGCCCTGAATATTTTCAGCAATCTTGAGAAAGAACAATGGAGGAATCCCAATACCAGATGTCAAGTTATACTTACAAAGCCACTATACTCAAAACTGCTTGGCACAAGAATGGGCATATATATCAATGGGACAGTACAGGAGAACTCATTATGCTCAATTAATATTTGACAAAGGAGTCAAGACAGTCTCTTCAATAAATGGTGTTGAGAACTTGGACAGATATATGCAAAAAAAAAAATGCAACTAGACCACCAACTTATACCATACACAAGAATAAACTAAAAGTGGACAAAAGATTTAAATATAAGTTGTGAAACAATAGAAATCCTAGAAGAAACTATAGGCAGCAAATTCTCAGACATCTCTTGTAGCAATATGTTTACAGATACATCTCCTAAAGCAAAGAAAACTAAGGAGAAAATAAATAGGACAACATCAAAATAAAAAGCTTTTGCACAGCAAAAGAAACCATCAACAAAATGAAAAGGGAGCCCACGGTATGGAAGAATATATTTGGCAATGATATATCGGATAAAGGGTTAATATATAAAATATATAAGTAACTCATGCAACTTAACAAAAGGAAGACAAACAATCCAATAAAAAAATGGGCAAAGGACTAAATAGACTATTCTCCAAAGTGGACATACAGATGGCCAAGAGACATATGAAAAAATGCTCAAAGTCACTGATCATCAGAGAGATGCAAATTAAAACAACAATGAGGTATCACCTCACACCTGTCAGAATGGCTACCATTAACAAATCAACAAATGAGCCCTAGCTGGTTTGGGTCAGTGGATAGAGTGTGGCATGGGGACTGAAGGGTTTGATTCTGATCAAGGGCACGTGCCCAGGGTTGTGGGCTTGATCCCCAGTGGGGGGTGTGCAGGAGGCAGCCGATCAATGATTCTCTCTCATCATTGATGTTTCTAGCTCTCTCTCCCTCTCCTTTCCCCTCTCAAATAAAAAAAAATATACTAAAAAATAACTGGTGAAGATGTGAAGAAAAAGGAACTGTAGTATACTGCTGGTGGGAATGCAGACTGGTGCAGCCAGTGGGTGCAAGTGGCAGCTTCCGGTCCCGATCGCCCCTGAGGGCTTCTCCACCTCCCCCTGCTCCTGAAGGGTGATTGGGGCAGCAGCTGCTGCTTGCACCTGCTGCTGGTGCTGGCCCCAATCGCTCTGCGCTGTCAGTGTGCAAGTGGAGCTGGAGCTGTCAGTGTGTGGGAGTGAAGGCGGCGGGAATGCGGAGGATGGGCTGAGACCCGCCCCTGTGCCCGCTGCAGCCTCGTGGCCCACAGTTCCTTTCAAGGTGCATGAATTCGTGCACTGGGCCTCTAGTAATTCATAAATATTTTCTCTTCTTATTTTATTGGCAGGCTGTCAAATTTTTTCTGTCTTCTATTAACATGTATTAGAATTATGGAAATGAAACAAGCAAAGTAAATTATTACTGAGCACCCACCACGGAAAGACATTACATTAGGTGCTGTGGGGGTTGAAATGATGAGTAGGACATAGTCCTTAATCTAAAGAAGCTTAAATTCACAATGGAATTAAGTAAGGGATGAATTAACATGTTAGGGAGGACAATCCTAAGACTAGGAGCAATGGACAGCTCAAGGAAATAATGACTTTAAGTGGAGTTTTTGGGAGAGAAGTATTTGAATGGGTAGGGAAGTAGAGGGGAAAAGATGTTTGCAAAAGTCAGAAATTAGGATGCATATACATGAAAACATAGGCTGTATGGTTTATGAAACTACAACTTGCCCTGAAGTTGGAGAAGAGGGCATACAGCTCAGATGGAGCTGGGAAAAAGAGCTGGCACTGGACATATAAAGACAAATACTTGTTAGAGATTGTTGCTTAGGGGAAAAGAGACAGACAATAAGATGATGATGGGGAAAAAAGCATATATAGAGAGTTATGCAGAGGATGATATGAGACACACCTGAGGGTTCAGGGAATGTTTCCTGATTGTGAAAAGCCACTCTAAGTAATGAAGTAGGGGGTGGGTGTGGAGGGTTTAGGACTTCTTGGATAAGGAGAATTAAATTATGTTGTCCACAGTCAAGGCCCATGAGTGACATGAGGTCCCATTATAATATTCCAGAGAAGAAAGGATAAAGGTCATACCACATCCAGGAGACAGTGGAATGTATTAAAAGCTCTAATGAATAATCCTTAAAACAATGAAGCTTTACACCTAATAGAGAGGGGAGGAAAACTTTTCCTTTGCATACCTTCTGGGCAATCATGTTGCAGATCTCGGGTAGGAAATCCTCGCTGAGGAGCTTATAGAGCTGCCGTTCTCGAAGGGAGGTCCTCTCTCGAAAACTCTCAGTGACCTGTCTCCATTCTTCTTCTGTTTGGCACAGGAGCCACCAAGTGCCTTGACCTGGCCCTTGGGACCCGGAAAAAGAAAGGAATGGGTTCATTAAATAAATCCTCTTTTCCTATTTATTCTCAATTTTGTTTTTACTCTGGCTCATGAACAAAACCAGGAAATCAGAATAAAAGACCTATTCCTTTTTAATTTGAAGATTGATAATGTATACTTTTGATTTTCCTGTTACTATCACTGTTTACAGCTAACAGTGAATACTGACAAAAGCAATATAAATATAACTTTTGTGACCTTTATACGGTAGATGTGAATATAGTAGAGATGCTTAAATGTTTATTTTTTCCTATGCAAAGAGTTTTGATTTGACCTTTTGCAGTGTCTTCCCCATTTCACAGACATTAAGACACTATTATTAAATTTATATTCTCCTCCAAATTATGCGATTTGGATTACAAAATTGAAATCTCAATAGAAAACCAGTATACTCTCTTATGTAGTAAAGCATTTTACATTAAAAAGATTGCTTGCTCTTTCAGAAGTTGCTCATTCACCTAAATGTTTGGGTAGATATTACACTGAAGCCAGGTAACAGGGCAAAAGTGAAAAGAACTACCCCTGATATAAAGTTATCCTTCAGGAGAGACGGGCACAGAATAAAGTACAAGGAAGAGAGAACTGAAGGGCAACAAGGCTAGTTAGATGGTACTGCAATAATCTTAACTGCGGTGTATGACTCTGGAAAATGAGAATCCCCATCACAACACAAATAAATTGCATTGACTTAATCCTTTCCAAAAACTCCAGCAGAGGTCATTACCATTTCTTGTCTGTGGCTCAGATGCCATGGAATTTTTGTCCTGCTTCTCACTGAAAAAGAGATTAACAATTAAACAGACATGTTCAAAACTGTTATTTCCCCTATCAGGTAGATCCAACTAAATATGTGTGTGTGTGTGTGTGCGTGTGTGTGTGTGTGTGTATCAAGAGGGTAAGGTTATAAGAAATGACTACTGAAAAAATGAATACTAGGATGTAGATGTATTGGAATAGAGAGAAAAAACTGACATAGGGACTCACTGTCATGGTAACATCAATCATAGGAAAATATTAACTTTTAAAACATCAAAAAATATCAAATAGAGGAGTGTTAACAGTTAAATACCAAGAAAAAAAGAAGTATAAAGATTCCAATGTTGTCCTCCCTTAACTCAAAGCTACACTGAAGATACGGCATACAAGGGTGGGCAAAAATAGGTTTGCAGTTGTAATACAAATAAATAATTAATAAATAATAATACAAGAATTAACTGTGTTTCACATATTAACAACTGTAAACCTCCTTTTGCCAATCCTATATTTAAATTTAGCCTCATATAAGGTAGAGGTTAAGGACATAGGTTAAGAACAAGACTTGGCACTAACCATGACCTTGTGAAAATTAATTAATGTTTCTATAAAATGGAGTTGTTAATATGCTGACCTTACAGGGATGATGGGCATTAAATTCTAAAATGTGAAAATGTTCAGAATGAGTGTTAAGGATCATAATTATTTGTACCCTGAGTCATACTAGACATATTGTTCCACAGAACTTTCTGTGCGAATAAAAATGTGCTATATTGTTTGTCAATTTGGTAGCCATGAGCCACACGTGGCCACAGAGCACTTAAATGCGCTGTGGCTGATGTGACTGAGGAACTGAATTTTAAATATTATTTAATATAAAAATATTTAAATATAGAGCTATCAAGAATAAAATCACTGTTAGAGGCACAAGTCTATGTATGCTTGATAAAAGATTCTAAACAGTAAAACCTCAATATAATGGACTAATTTGGGTGAGGACTGTCCATTAAAGCCGGAAGTTCGTTATATAATAAAGTAGGTTTTCTGAATGTGTATGTTAAAAATTGACAAATTAGTTTAGTTTACCTGTTTTAACTAATGTAGACACATTTGTATAATTAAAATTAACTATGTATGGAAAGTTTAATTTCAGTTTTCTATATGTATAACTGTAATTTTAAATTTATACTGAAGCGATCCAATAAATGCTGTATTCACCAGTCACTGCGAGTAAACAAATGCACGTGGCTGGGGCGTGGCTTAGTGCATGTGGGAACATCCATGGTACAAGTAGAAACTGCTGCAGAAAGTCACACCAAGTGACAACAGAACCAATTACTTGCGAGATGTGGTGTGACCACGTGCTATTCATTTGTTGAACATTGTTTATAAGAGGTGACTCTTGGATTTAAATGTAGACTATACTTGTAGATATGTAATACTTATTATGTTGGCAAAATTATTAAAGTGTTTTTTTCAAAATATGGCCTGTTCGCGAAAATCTGTTAAAAATAACAGTGAAGCCCTGGCTCAGTGGTTGAGCATCAACATATGAAACAGGAGGTCACAGTCCAATTCCAAGCCAGGGCACATGCCCAAATTGTGGGCTGTATTCCCAGTGGAGGGCATGTAGGAGGCAGCCAATTGATGATTCTCTCTCATCTAAGTTTCTATCTCTTTCTCCCTCTCTCCCTTCTTCTCTGTGAAATCAGTTAAAAAAAGCACACACAAAAAAGCCTAGTGAATTAATAACAACAACAAAAATAACCTGTGGCAAGTCTTGGTTAAAAGCATTTTAAAATTAACAAGGTGTTAATTTTCACATATGACATACGGACTGGAAATTCTGTCCATTAAATCCAAAGTCCATTAAATTGAGGTGTGCAAAATTGAGGGTTTACTGTATTCCTAACACTAAGGTACTTTAATTTCACTTATAGAGAAATGGAGATAGATATGAAGCAGCTTTTTGAATACTTAAGGAGGTATAGATTGCTAACAAAATCCAGAAACAGATGTTGTGTGTACAGAACATAATTATAGGACATTTCTCAGAAACACTGTTGAAGGAAAGCTGCAATCTGTGGTCTAATTTCTGGAAAGTTAAGCAGAATACTGATTCTTAAATGTAAAATAAAATCAAATTCTGATAGGTTTATTCATAATCTGATTCCTAGAAATACTTTTTAGTGGTTAATAAATAACACAGTAAAAAATCTGGCTTACTTCAAGCATTTAGATTATTTATCAATGCTAAAATTTAGAGGGAATGAGCAGATTGACGTGTCATTCGTTTTTAAGAATACGACCTAACTTCCACAGGTGTATAATAACAGATATGATCCTTAAGTATATTTACACAGTATAGGTCAGATTCTGAAAACCCTTCACTAAGATTCACATGCTGCAATTTCCTAAAAGATAATGACATCTTAATATATAAAAAGCCAGGGGGTGTCATGACCGAAACAACCGGACGGACGACCAAACAGCAGGCCGGCAGGGGGTACAGTTAGGGGAGATCAGGCCAGCAGGCAGAGGCGGTTAGGGGTGATCAGGCTGGCAGGGGGTACAGTTAGGGGAGATCAGGCCAGCAGGCAGAGGCGGTTAGGGGTGATCAGGCTGGCGGGGGGGGGGCAGCTAGGAGCCAGCGGTCCAGGATTGTGAGAGGGATGTCTGACTGCCAGTTTAGGTCCAATCCCTGCAGACATCCCCCAAGGGGTCCTGGATTGGAGAGGGTGCAAGGCTGGGCTGAAGGGACACCTCCCCCCCCCCCCCCCACGAATTTCGTGCACCAGGCCTCTAAAAATTCCCAAATGTAACAGAATCTCTTTTTCTTTGCTAAAATTAAATATAAAATACTTTAAAACATGTTTAATAACTTGCCTTTATTTTAGGAAATTGAATTCTAAACAAAACAAAGCAGGTTTGCTACTAAAATCTCCCTAATGGGAAAGAACTAACCCTAAACTTATATAAGATATGTCCTATTAAAATGCTGATATTAACACAATCACAGAATTAATTTGCTCCATGTTCCTATAAAAATGTGTGACACAACAAATTTTTTAGAAGTTAATACATACTGAATCAGCATAGTTTTTCAATCTGTTACACTGTCACATTCATTGTCTACTTCAAGTTAATCATCATTCCTATTAGTACGTCCACTGTCCAATAAAACAATAGGCTTAGAAAATAGGTAACTTGCTAGAGGTCATGCAGCTAGGGTTTCTGATTTCCTAGTACACACTTATAATTCCATGAGGATTCTGATCCAGGTCTCCATCATTTAGGTCCTTCTCATGGCATGAGGAACAAGTGAAAATAGGTTCCTTTCAGCAAGAGGATCTAAAACCGTCAAGGACTAACAAGATTGTCTTACCTCACTATAATCTCCTCCTGTAGTTTCTTCCGTTTGGGGGGTCTTCCTCTTCTTTTTCCTGTTTTCCCAAGAATGCCTGAGCCATTTTTTTGTCCTTCACTTTCCCTAAGAAACAGCATATTAAATAGAAATGTTTTATCATAGTACTGACAGCATATTAAATAGAAATGTTTTATCATAGTACTGATGTATTGTAAGTACAGCTTTCCTAGCCATGAGGCTACTGAAATAGATTAACACGTTAAGCGCCCAGCCTGTTTTGTCTTCCAGATGGAAAGTATAGTGTCAGTCACTGGTGACTGACTGGGCGCTTAACGTGTTAAATTCAGCCATCATAGGGAAAGGGCAGGGTGACTTTCAATCTTCCATTAGAATATTGAATCAAGGAAAACTGACATTTTACAATATTAAAATCTGAGTAAGACCTAACACTTTCCTAATAGTGAGCACTGCTCCCAGCAATAAGAAAAGATGGTAGCATCATTACAGGATGCTATGGAAAAGATTCTTCCTCATTTAACACCTTTCGTACTGCTCACGAGCTTTCTCGTGTTTCGCGCGCCATCTGTTAAGGACCACTCAGGAGTTTTCTCGTTTTTCAAGCGCCATCTGTTATGGACCTTAGATGTCAACACACTGTCTTGTCCACATCGAATGAAGCGATCTCATTGGTGGAAACCGTGCAGGTCAATCTACGAAAAACTATATAATTGCACGAACCCATAAAGCATTGCAGTTACATTGTATTTTGGTCATTCGAATAGTCTTCGTCTTCAAGTTCCTGGCGCTTTTAGAAAATGTTTTACGTAGCACCATACGTTAAAAAAGTACTAGGAACTTTAATTGTTTAATTGTTTTTGTAAATAAAAATGTTATAATTATTGAAAACCAACACCTAAAGTGCATTATGATCTGTAGTTATGATGATTTAAATAACGTGCAGTTTGCCCAAAAATGTGCGGTCCCTGGCGTATGTCTTAGAGATTTCTATGCGGTATGAAATGTGTTAAGAGTAGTTAGTAAGACTATGGTTCAGACATTGAGTACAAAAGAGGAAAACAATGGCAGTGAAATGACTGTACTGCTAAGAACCTGCTGTATAGAACAGTCTCTGATAGGGGAAGTGGTGCTCCTCAGAAACCTCCCAGCAAAACAGATTTCACCACTTGCTATTAGTGGCTACAGTTCAATTCCTTTTTATTTCTGTATGAAACAACTCCCTTTCTATCTCTTTGCAGGTGTGCTGTCATAATTAATTCCTTAATAAGAAAAAAAAAATAGTGCTGCTGATGCATTTAGTTTTAATGACATTTCTGTACACTAGCTACCAAGCTCTGATCTTAAACAATGTACCTGCTCAAAGAGAGTTCTCTGTTGGATTTTCCTTGTATTGGGTCCTCCTTGTACATTCGAGTTCCATAGAAATACCAATATAGTGCCCCGGAATTATCTTCACCTAATGGCTCCACGCGGAGACTGTCTGCATCTAGACCCTAGGTTCAAGAACAGGAAAAAGAGGTTTGGGGATATGGGGAACAAAAGAGGAGAAAACTTAATGAGGATTCCAAATTTATACTCAGATATACCTTATATTTAAACATGCCCAAGTACCTAAGTAATATTCAATCAGGGCATATGAAATATACATAGAATGCTTCCCATCCCCATCACTGCTCCCATTTCATCTACAAAAAAGAAATCAAAAGGAATTTTGATGAACACCCTATCTAATGAAAGAGTAATATGCAAATTAACCGCCACTCCGTGACAAAGATGGTGGTGCCCATAGCAGCCGGGGCAGGACCCTGGCAGCATCACCCCAGCAATGTGAGCCCAGCAGGCATTGCTGTGGCGACCCGGAGCAGGCAAGCGCGGCCCGCAGGCAGCACCCAGCAGGGCCTGCTTTGCCCATCGCCATGGTGTGGAGCAGGCAGGCCCTGCAGAGAGCAGAGAACCACGGGGAGCGGGCCTAAGCCGTCAGTAGGACATCCCCTGAGGGCTCCTGGATTGGAGAGGCTGCAGGTCGGGCTGAGGGACACCCCTCCCACCCTCACCCTCCCCGTGCACGAATTTCATGCACCGGGCCTCTAGTCCTATATAATAAAAGCATAATATGCAAATTGACCAAACAGTTGAACAGCGGAATGACCATCCAGGACCACACTATGACACTCACTGGTGCCAGGCCAGTCAAGGTGGGTGTGATGCAATTGGTCGGGGGCCCAGCCATCACCCCATGATCACCCTGTTGAGCAGCTGTTCTCAACCCGTGGGTCACGACCCCTTTGGGGGTCGAATGACCCTTTCACAGGGGTCGCCTAAGACCATCAGAAAACACATATATAATTACATATTGTTTTTGTGATTAAACACTATGCTTTAATTACGTTCAATTTGTAACAATGAAAATACATCCTGCATATCAGATATTTACATTACGATGCATAACAGTAGCAAAATTACAGTTATGAAGTAGCAACGAAAATAATTTTATGGTTGGGGGTCACCACAACATGAGGAACTGTATTAAAGGGTCGCGGCATTAGGAAGGTTAAGAGCCACTGCTGTAGAGGGAGGCCCAGGCCACTGACGGGCAGGCTGCGGCGGATGGGCAGGGCCTCCTTCTGCGAGGGAAGCCCGGGTCAGGGGTGCCGGCAGCCAGAGGGAAGCCCAGGTCCCGGCAACTGGGGGAAGGAAGGCCTGCTTTTGCACGAATTTCGTGCATTGGGCCTCTAGCATTATATATTTGGCTTGACTTATTTTATGTGTGCATCCATAAAAGAAAAGACAATTACAACAGAGCAGAATCTGCCGTATGAAAGCTGTCTCACATGATCCTCTATTGTAGATCTATCATAAACTACAGTACCCACTTTACCCCAGGGTCATTGCTATTAAAGTCCTTGAGTTTTCAGTAGACTGTGCTAAATTGCACAATGATTTTTATATCATGTACATGAGTAGGGCTGAACTGAGAAGTCATCAATATATTTGATCATTTCTAACTGAACAGGATTAGAAATTGACCTTCCTATGAATGAAAAGCAATAGTCTACACCCTCCCAATCTGAGACAGACTTCTAAATAGATAACAATAGAATAAGGGGGAGCGAAGAACTATACCTTCCTTCTCTAGCACTTTTTTTATAATGTGTATAAACATGTAGGGACAAACTTCACTTGCATAAACGTGTTAAAGTCTTCGACTTTCAATATTTTAATTATGTTAAATCAAATTTCAGACTTTAGGAAACATGTTGGTGTTTTTCTTCCTCTAGGGCAGCGATTTTCAACTGGTGTTGCAAGAATTTTAAAACATGAAATACCTGACTATTTAGATAGGGGCAATGACCTCTTTTCCCTTAGATCAGTGGTCGGCAAACTGCGGCCCCTTGAGTGTGGCTCTTCCACAAAATACCACGTGCGGGCACGCACATACAGTGCGATTGAAACTTCGTGGCCACACTCAAGGGGCCAAAGAGCCGCATGTGGCTCGCGAGCCGCAGTTTGCCGACCACTGCCTTAGATCATTAAAAAAAAAAAAAGCACAACAGCTAACAATACCCATTCTATGTGAATTTATCAAAATCATACCTATTTTTTGGTCAAATCAGACAAAAATGTATTTTTTGGTGTGCTGAGAAATTTTAGTGTGCCATGAGATGAAAAGGTTGAAAATTGCTGCTCTAGGGCTAGGGCTTGCCAGTTAAGCACCTTGAGAAGATCGAAGACATCATCTGCATCTAGCCGGTAATCACAGAGGCGGTGTAGGATCTCCACACGCGTACGAAGAGGCAGGTCTTGGAAACTGGCTTCTCTCAGCGGGTTGGGTTTCCCTTCCTCCAGTTCCCAGCGGTAGTTAATGATGTCCTCTAGGTAGCTGTGGAATGTCTGAGGCCTAGCCAGATAGCCCCGATACAAAAATACATTAATATAAAATACAGAGAGTAGGTAGGGCAGGGGAAAGAGAGCTGGTCGTTTGACAGTTGACAAATCTTAAATAGAAAGCAGAAAATGAAGAGGCAGTAACAGGAAGGGTCCGAAAGTCCCTTTCTGAAGCCTCATGTTATTATACTATCTATTTGGACTTTATATTGACAAATTCCAAAGAAAATAAATATGTTAAGAGTTTCTCACAGAGTAGATAGTTTTATTTTAGACCACTGACAGCACATTCTGGTAAAATAGGTAAAAGTTTACTAATCAATGGTATGGATTGTGAAACTGAGGCCAACAGTCTTACCTTTGCTTGTACAGATAAAGAGACTACAGAGTTTGGATGCCACTTCAAAATCAGGTCTACGACTTAGATGACAAACAAAAAGGAAACTCAATGTCTGCCTTGCCTAATTAATTATATTTCAGGTTAAAATGCAAAGATGAATAATACCTCTCTAGAATACAAGTATCTACTCCAATGTGCAACTATAATTTTAGATTCTGTTATACATAAATTTTAGGGCATATTATAAAATACTATATTCTAAATTCTGAAAATGGCTTAGAAAAACTATAGGAAACATTTAAGGCAGCTTGATGGCAATCTAAATTTTTTTTTCAGTTAGAGTTTGATTGGAAATTCTCTGTATTTTGATAAGTATCTAATAAAGTGTTTGTCACATGGTTATTCTACACTCCAATTAATAAATCTGGTTATAATGTCACTTAATGCTTGATTTAAAAATTTTTTTCTCACTAAGCAAAGATGTCTTACAAGAATTATATGTCAGCCCTAGCTGGACAAAGTACAGTTCAAACTGGTGGTAAAAAGTAGATAGTGTGGCAAGGATGAATTTGAAAATAAAATGGGGTTTTTTTTGGTATCGAGGAGTATGAAGATGACAATATCTCTTTGGTAATAAATTCCTTTATCTACCACATACTTTCTAGAATTCCTAATGCACACCAAGCACCTCAAACAAGGCATGTTTTTCCTAGAGTAAAATAAAATGAGGTATCTATGACATTGAGATCATTTCACCAGAATGATAGCTTCAGTGGAGAAAGTGGCAGGAGACAGGCTGGGCCAGGCCAGGGAGAACTTTCATATTCCAGTGCGAGGCAATGGAAGCACAAACATACTAACCCAACAAACACTATAAATGTAGTGTTGTTCTTTGTGCCTACAATCTGCCTGAAAGCCTCTACCTATCCCAAAGAATTGCATGTTTGATATTCCTTTCCAATAGCACCTTTATCCTACTCAGTTTCAATTGTATCACTTTTGCTAACAGTTTTCTTGGCATCTCCATACCACCTTACCACGAGATACTTGACAGTTTATAATTTAAGACAATTCATTTTCCTTGTACATACACTTGATCTTAGCCAAAAAGCGATCATTCTCCTTGTATATAAATATAACTTCTTATATAAATCTACTAGTGTCCTGGTGCACAGATTGGTGCACAATGAAAGAAAATTAATTAGAAGAAATATTTTAATATTGCTATTCGCCCTTTCTCTATAATGGAAGTGTCAACCAAATTCACAATCGACAATGACAGATGGAAACACATGCATGCAACTAGCACCAGCGTTAGCTTTATATGTATCGTGCATGCGCGAGTCAACTTAACCTTTTATAGATATAGAATAAACTTGCTTAATTAGACCTGCTTTCTGATTTAACTAAACTTTTTCCAGCCCAGTGAAGGACCCCAACTTCTCTTTCAGGTAATTGTCAGCAACACAGCAGTAAATATCAACATGAAGCAGATTATTATTGTAGATCACGCAGGGAGAACAAAGGGTAAAATATTTAACTGCAGCAGTGTTTGACTATATTCTGAGCAGTGAGAAAATCTGAAGTCATTTTCAAGTTCCACCATTTCTTACTTCTTTTCAGTTGGGTCAAGTTTCTAAATTTTCTAAATCTCTGTTTTCCGGCTAATGAAAAGAAAATAGGATTCTACTGAGTCTCCTATCTACCTACTCCAGGACTTCTGTGAGGATCAAATGAGATGAGGCATGGGAAAATGCTTCACATACGTTTGGTTAAAATGTAAAATGTTTGCACCTGGCTATAATGCAAGTCGGGTTCCTGGGCAGAAGAAACTCCAAGGAGGCTAGTCGCTAGGGAGAGGAAGCTGGGCGTTGCTATGTGACATCATTACCCGGCACCCACAGCCACCACTTCCAGGCTGGGCTGTGGGCCACATTTTGTGCCATGGGGTCTTGGCAGCGTTGGCTGCAATTTGGTGGGGTGTTGCTCCAGGGTGGTGGTGGGGCCTGTGTTCCACTTGGGGGAAGCCAAGTGTTGGTTTGTCGGCACCAGGTCCGTGTTGCCTTTATTTATTTTTAAATGGCCAGTGCGCGTCATGGCAGCTCCTGTGTTGAGCACCTGCCCCCTGGTGGTCAGTGTGCAACATAGCTAACGGTCGGAAAGATGGACACTTAGCCTTTTATATTTATATATATATATATATATATATATATATATATATATATATATATATATATATCCCTTTCTTTAAAACATCTGAAATTCAAGGAGAAAAACAAAAACAAAATATTTTCATTGATTTTTACAGAGAGGAAGGGAGAGAGAGAGAGGGATAGAAACATTGAAGAGAGAGAAACATCGATTGGCTGCCTCCTGCATGTCTCCTACTGGGAATCAAGCCCCCACAACCCGGGCATGTGCCTTGACCGGGAATCAAACCCGTGACCTCTGGGTGCATGTGTTGACACTCAATCACTGGGCCACACCAGCTCAGCAAAAACAACGAAAAAAAAAAAGTTTTTATTGATTTTAGAGAGAGAGAAACACCGATGTAAAAGAAACGTTGTCTTGCTGGTGTGGCTCAGCAGTTGAGTGTAAACCCAGGAACCAAGGGGTCACTGGTTCAATTCCTGGTCAGGAAAAATACAGAAGGCAACTGATCGATGTTTCTCTCATCTTGATGTTTCTCTATCTCTTTATCTCTCTCTCCCCGCCTCTCCCTTCTTCTCTCTCTAAAATCAATAAAAACATTTTTAAAAAGTCAACTGCAGAAAGAACCAAACACAAGACTTGGGAATCCATTTGTAAATACTCAGTTTATACTGTTATGTCGTTTTGGCTAATGATCAGTACTGGTTTGTTAGGAGGCATGAAACATCTTGATGACTGGTTGATTGGTTGGTTCTCTCTTCAAAAAATTTAGTAAGATCAGAATTACTCACGTGATATCCCTTCGTTGATAGCAGCCCTGAAGCAAGCAGGCGATTAGGTCACTAATAAACTCTGCATCATCTCTGTGAAGAGCTGCTTCTAACTCCTGAGAAGGAAGAGAGAGAGAGTTGAGAGATCAAACACAGAGATTTCTTAAAATCCATCTGCCTTGCCTCCCCACCCCCTGATGCCTCTCCCAAGCATCTTAATGGTCAGTGTAGCAGAAATGCTAGTCATGGATCAACTCTGACCATCTTCGCCACAATTACTGCTAGAGGAGCAACTTGAGTTCAACTTCCTGTTTTTCCATGGGGTTTATTTCTCACCTTGCTCCTTCCCAAGCTCCATTCCTTTTATCAGCACACTAAAAGAAATACGTACACATATACCACTTTTTATAAATCAATAATTATCAAAGAATTTAACTTACATAAATATGCTGTACTGCTTTCTATTTTTTAAAACATATTTTTACTGATTTCAGAGAGGAAGGAAGAAGGAGAGAGATAGAAACACCAATGATGAGAGAGAATCATTGACTGGCTGCCTCCTGCACGCCCCCTACTGGGGATCGAGCCTGCAACTTGGGCATGTGCCCTTGACCACAATCAAACCTGGGACCTTTCAGTCTGCAGGCCGATGCTCTATCCACTGAGCCAAACCATCTAGGGCTGCTTTCTATTTTTAATGGCAAGAGACTAAAGGAGCAAATATGTAATTAGTTAGAAACTTTTCTTCATTTACCGATCTGCAACAGCTTAAAAGAAGCACTATATTTTGAAAAAAGCATTGGTAATAAGTAAGTTGGCATTTTTTATACTTTAAGTACACTACACCTACATGACTGATGATAGATTGCCAGAACTAAGATTAATCTTACATCATCTGGAGAGAAGTGAGGTAATGTCTATATTAATGGTCTAATCCTAGGTGAGATGCATTTGCTTTCATTGGGGATCAGGTAGACAACGCCAAAGCCTGTTTTGGCACAGCATTCTAAACAAAGATTAGTTGAGCACTCCGAAGCTACAAGGTCAAAAAGTGACAGGGGGGAAAATTAGGAGATCCTATTTCTCTTCTCAATCTCCCAATAAACCAGTATTTTCTTAGGTGATGGAATATGTTCTAAGTCATGCAAAGTTTTCTTTTAAACAGGGTCCACTATGCTTATGGTTTGACTAGCTCATAATCAGTTCTTTATCCAGATTTATTTACCAAACTTTCAAGGATCTTATTAATAGTTCTGAAAGCACAAGGTATGTGTAAGACGTAATTTCTGACCTTAAACCTTGCTGACTGGCTATTTCGAGCCAGAACTCGCTTGTGTGGCTGGCTACTTTTCTTTTAGTAGCTTTGGCAACTCACAGTCTCCCTTATTGTCCCACAGACCAGTATGTTGTTCTTTAATAATAGTTCAGGTGTAGACACGATGTTGTAATTATCTTGGTAAATATGATGCCAAGAACCAAGAAAAGGGCATAAGACAGGTAATACAGTCTGTTGTAACTTTCACCCATGTATATCTTGAAGTTGCAAATATAGTCATTCTAACTTTCACAAAGTATCCTTTTTTTTTTAATTAAATCTTTATTGTTCAGATTATTACATTAGTTACTCTTTTTTCCCACCATAACTCCCCTCCACCCAGTTCCAACCCCACCCTCTGCCCTCACTCCCCACCCACTGTCCTCATCCATAGGTGCACGATTGTTGTCTAATCTCTTCACTCACCCCCACACCCCTTTCCCCCCCCCCAAGAATAGTCAGTCCATTCCCTTTCTATGTCCCTGATTCGATTACAATCACCAGTTCATCAGATTATTTATTCACTTGATTTTTAGATTCACTTGTTGATAGATGTGTATTTGTTGTTCATAATTTGTATCTTTACCTTTTTCTTCTTCTTCCTCTTCTTACAGGATACCTTTCAGCATTTCATATAATACTGGTTTGGTGGTGATGAACTCCTTTAGCTTTTTCTTATCTGTGAAGCTCTTTATCTGGCCTTCACTTCTGAATGATAGCTTTGCTGGATAAAGTAGTCTTGGTTGTAGGTTCTTGGTATTCATCACTTTGAATATTTCTTGCCATTCCCTTCTGGCCTGCAAAGTTTCTGTTGAGAAATCAGCTGACAGTCGTATGGGTACTCCCTTGTAGGTAACTGATTTTCTTTCTCTTGCTGCTTTTAGGATTCTCTCTTTGTCTTTTGCTCTTGGCATTTTAATTATGATGTGTCTTGGTGTGGTCCTCTTTGGATTCCTTTTGTTTGGGGTTCTCTGCGCTTCTTGGACTTGGAAGTCTATTCCTTTCACCAGGTAGGGGAAGTTTTCTGTCATTATTTCTTCAAATAGGTTTTCAATATCTTGCTCTCTCTCATCTTCTGGCACCCCTATAATTCGGATGTTGGTACGCTTGAAGCTGTCCCAGAGGCTCCTTACACTATCTTCATATTTTCGGATTCTTTTTTCATTTTGCTTTTCCGGTTGGGTGTTTTTTGCTTCTTCGTATTTCAAATCTTTGACTTGATCCTTGCAACCCTCTGGTCTGCTGTTGGGAGTCTGTATAATATTCTTTATTTCAGTCAGTGTATGCTTAATTTCTAGTTGGTCCTTTATCACAACATCGAGGGTCTCATTAGATTTCTTGAGGATCTCACTACATTTATCGGCGGTCTTACCAGTCTTTTCGAGGGCTTCTAAACAGTTCTTTAAAGACCTTAAAAGTGTGGTTTTGAACTCTATATCCAACAGTTTGCTTTCCTCCAATTCTGTCGTTTGTGTCCTGTTTCTCTGTCTCGGCATTTTTTTACGCTTCGCTGTGTCGATAGAGTGCCTTTCTGTGCTAAGTGTCCCAATTACCTAAGGTAGACACTCTTGGTGCACCCCCTTGTGGGCTTTGTGCACAGTCTTGTTGTGGTTAAGCCTTGATTGTTGTAGTTATCACTGTGAGGAATTGACCTCCAGGTCAATTGGCTGTGAGAATCAGCTGTGTCTGCGGTGGGAGAACTTCTGTGCTGGAGACACCCCTCTGGGGCTAGACTTGCTTCGATGGGGCTTTGGTGCTCACTGAGTCTGCCTCCTGAGTGTGTCTTTTATGGTTCCACGGAGCTTAAAGCTGGATGGTCCCACTCTGACCTCTGGGCTTCCTTGCTCCTGGATCTCTAGGGAGGTGCTAATCTAGCCTTTGCCTGAGGCTATCCAGCAAAAGCCTCCCTGCAGGGCTTGGGCGGGGCGGGTCCCACGGGATCAACAGGGCGGGGTTAGCAATTATGGCTGCTCTCAGTCTTGCCCTCAGAGGCTCTGCTTCTCAGTGTCCCAGTAGTCGCTGCAAGCCCCACGGAGAGAAAGCTGCCCTAGGGTTCTGAGCGATGCCAGACAGTCCCGCTTCTCCCGTATGAGTCTGGGTCCTTAGAGACTCGCCCGGAACTGGAGCTCAGAGCCTGAGACTCCCTCCCGATTGAAAACAACCGCGCCCTCAGCCTCCAGCCCACTCCACATGCACTCCGAACCTTAGTATTTTACTTCAGCACTGCGCCTCCTCTGAGCCTCGGTATGCTTTTCTCTTTCCTCCTAGTTGTAGAACATCCACTCAGCCAGCTTTCCTGTGGTTCTGGATGATGTCCGTTCCGTCTTTTAGTTGTATTTTTGAAGTGGTTGTTCGAGGCAGCAAACTCCCGTGTTTACCTATGCCGCCATCTTGGTTTCTCCCAGTATCCTTACTAAAATTCCATATTTTATTATTTTTTGCCAGATTATATGTCTTCAATTTGATGCGTCCTCTACTTGAATCAGTTTCATTGAGTGAAAACTGCTGTTTTGATATATAAAGATTTAAATTTTGAGATAAAGTGATCCAAAAGAGGCCTTAATTTGTAAACATGGTCTGTGTTACATGTTGCTTGTGAATTATTGTTCAGATGAAAGAATGTAATAAGTATCTGCTTGAATCTTTTTCCAGTCATATTTTATGGAAATATGTGTGATCCAAGTAAAGGGTCAGTTGGCCAGTAATCTTTCCATTCTGGCTTCTTTGTTAGTCCCATCAATATAATTAAACCAAGAAACTTCTTTATAAATAACATCCATCCATGGTGAAGTTTTAGCAAAGATTTCGTGGTATTTTTCCATTTGGTGATGGTGTAAATTGGTTTGAGAAGTAACAAGATATAAAAAATCCTCATCTAAAATAATAAAAGTGTAATATGCTAAAGTAGACCAGACAGCCGAACAACCTTCTGGATGTCCTTCCGTGTGGGAAACTGTTTATTGTCTTCATTAGCTGATAAGCGTAGACAGAGACCCCCCCCCCCCGCCCCCCCAAGGCTGGGTGCCTTTGAAGCCTTAGCAAAGGTCTGAGCTAGGAGCCACCTCTGTTTGTCCAGACAGTGGTAGCTGAAGCAACTTCCCCATTTATTATTATGTAAATCCTTGCTGATGGGCTAGTCTGCCTGTTGCCAGGGGTCACCTGCCTAAGGGCTATGCTATGGGTGTATCCCAAATCAATAAAAGCTTGGTGAGGCCTGAGCACCGGGGGAAGTCCTTCCTCCTGAGTTGGACTTACTCGCCTGGTCCCCCAATATTTCCAAATTATATCGTGTATTTTCTCCGTCATTTGTGTGCGGCTCCGCTTCCAGTTCCTGAACCTTCATCCACGCGGGATGTGGGAAGGAAACACTCAACACTTCCGCATGAAGCTGCAGTGGCAGGGGCCGAGGCAGAGGCAGTTAGAGGCTATCAGGCAGGCAGGCAAGCAGTTAGGGGCATCAGGCAGGCAGGCAGGCAGTGTGGTCAAGGGCGATCAGGCAGGCCCCGCTTGTTTAGGGGTGATGAGGTAGGCAGGCAGAGTGGTTAGGAGCCAGCGGTCTCGGATTGCGAGAGGGAAGTCCGACTGCCGGTTTAGGCCCCATCCAGCAGGGATCCCTGTGGGATCGGGCCTAAACCAGCAGTTGGACATCCCCAGAGGGGTCCCAGATTGCGTGAGAGTGGAGGCCAGGCTGAGGGACCTCCTTGCCTCCATGCAAGAATTTCGTCCACCGGGCCTCTAGTCAAAAAATAAATTGGTTACTTCACTTATACTTTGTGCGTCTTCAAATTGAACAGTTACGCCTGAAATATTTGTATAATCCCCCAAGGCTGGTAAAATGTCTTTTTCTGCCCATTCTTCCGAATCACTTTCACTGTCATATACTATCACATTTCTCCTTTGCCTTCCTGATGGTCTAATGTTAGACTCATTACTATCTTCCAGCTGACTACCAAAGTCACTCGGTCAATCAGACAAAGTGCACATAATTCGCTGTGACATTCTTCTCTGCCACGATGCATCTTTTTAAAAACTTTTACCATAATATAAGATGGATGGAAAGAATTAGGATGTATTGCTTGCCACATCTCTGGAAATACTTGACTCAGAGGTTGAGAAAAAGACACAAGTTAACTCGTGACAGGTCAGCAATGTTCATACACAGAAATACAAATATACTTGTGACTGTTCAGCAAGGTGTTACATGGCAGTATGTACTAAAGAGGATAGTCTGCTTCGACTATAAAACCAGTATATTTCTTTTGTAAACTAAACAAAACACAAACTACTTTGAGGTAGTAGTTCAACTGAAAAGGATTCTATAGTGCCTTGAAAGCCCAGGTGAATGAAACTCAAGAGACAAGGCTGAACCTTGAAAACACTTTGTTTGCCTTAAGTACAAACTTGGGAATTATTAACAGATCTAAAGCAATAATTCTTATTTTTATATATTAGCTTATTAGTTCCTTTATGCAGGGTTCTTTTCTATATTCTTTTTAGTGATTATCCAGAAAAATAAGAAACACTACCAACCAAAGATAACGGACCTGAACTATAATTCATGCATTCATTCAACAAATATTTACTGAGCATCCACCCTGCACAGGGGAGCTTAGTTTAGAGAGGTAAGATAGTACAAAAATATAAAAATAAAAAAAAGACAACCAAACAAAGTAATTAGCACTATTAGATACAGAAAAGGTGCTATGGGAGTTGAGAAGAAAAGGATTATTTCTGGCTGTGGGAAGCCTGAGGGATTTCATGAAGACAGTGGGTGGCACACCTGAGATGAAAAGCCTGTGACGTGTTTGACAATGGGGGAGAGGCAGGGCATAACCAGGTGCAGGAACAATATGAGCAAAGGCACCAAGAGGATATTAGGTTCAGTTTAACTATTCTGTAGATTATGTGAGGGGAGTAATGAGAGCTAAGACTAATAGCCAATACTGAATACTGAGTTAATTAGTCTGGCCTTTCTTTGGAAGACAATGGAGAACCACCACAATTAGAGGAGAAACACATTGAGATTAAACTAGCTGGTATGTATAAGAGATAAATTCTAGTGCATAGGGTGGGCGGTGATGTAATGTTAAACACAACAGTCCAAGAGAAAGATTCTGAAGGACTTACTGAATGAGAGAAACAGCGGGAAAAGGGAGAAACATAAATTCAAGATCTAACTGAAATAAATGTGAAGCAAAGGGGAAGATTTGAATGGCTCATATTTTAAGCCTGGTCCGCTAGGCAAGCAAGACTCTCAAAATGCAAATATGAAACTGCAATTGTAATGAAACTGAACTTTGAAGCAAAAAAATCCAGGCCATCTCATCTGACAGGTAAGCCAGAATTACTTAATACTAGAGCTGGAAGGTAAATCACAGATTATATTATTTCAACTCCCTCAATCCTCCTATATAATAAAAGGCTAATATGCAAATTGTTCCCTTCAGAGTTCGACTGATTGCTATGACATGCACTGACCACCAGGGGGCGGTGCGGAATGAAAGAGGGCCTCAGCCGGCAGCTGGCAGCTGGGGAAGGAAAGCCCCGATTGGCCCTGATCACTGGCCAGGCCTAGGGACCCTACCTGTGTACGAAGTGCACCGGGCTTCTAGTTTAAAGATAAAGAAACTAGGTCTAGAAAGATTAAAGTGACTTCTCCAATTGCACTCAGCAAATCACAGCCAAGTGAAACCAGGATCACCCAGTCCAGTGCTTTTTCCACTGGAAAAGCCTGATAGTTTTAACAGCTACAATAACCACCTCATCATTCTTTTTCTCCAAGCCTTCACAGGTACCATTCTCCCTATAGAAAGAAATCCCTTTCCTCCTTCCTTCTGCCAAGCCATACTATCTGTAGTCCTTTACATGAAAAACTGTTATCTACAAAATCTTCCTAGCTGAATTCCACTTTGCTGGTTCCTCCGCAACTCCTTCAGAATGAATATGTTCACATTTTGATTGGTGTTCTGTCCTTTTCCCCATCATTGTCAATCAAGAGCATAATGCCATTCTTGATTAAAGGTACTGTAGTCTGTACTAACTGATGTTTCCTAGTGTTTTTAAAGAACAGAAGTACCACAATGAGCTATGATAAAGGCCACATTTGAACAGATAAAAACTTAAATGGCTTTACCAGGGAGGGGACAGCCAAGAAGTTTACCATAGATCAGTGTGGAGGCATGCCACAATTCCTAGAAGCCATAGGATACATATGGATCACTTTTATTGTGCAGTAAATAATTTAAAACATTAACTTTCCAAACCATCACACTGCAGAGCAAAATGCAAAATCTACATTAATTTTTTTTTTACCTGACATACCTTAAAAAAAAAAAGTCAATCTTGTACGCACAAATTCAAACTATACTACTAATTCCTTTTCCATCTCCTGCTTCCCACCCACAGACATTCTCTTCTGGTTTAGGTGGGAATGCTTAACAAGGATGATTCCCTTCTTACCAGTATTGCTTTCACCAGGGGCAAGTTCTAGTTGTTCAGTTTCTACCTATAATATTGTCCCTCTGAAGAGGCAAAAATAAAATGTTGTAGCAATAGTGTCAGTGAATGCCCTTTTTTCTGCTCCTTAAAAATAACACCTCCTCTTCCATAAGCTACTTATGGGAAATAAACATTCCTGTTTTCTTCTCTGGGGCCCTACCTATAATACTAGCACAACAGTTAGCAAACAGTAGGTGGTCAAATTAACTAAACACACACACAGTTCTCCTACTACAGTGGTCGGCAAACTGCGGCTCGCAAGCCACATGCGGCTCTTTGGCCCCTTGAGTGTGGCTCTTCCATGTACAGTGTGATTGAAACTTCGTGCCCCATGCGCAGAAGTCGGTATTTTGTGGAAGAGCCACACTCAAGGGGCCAAAGAGCCGCATGTGGCTCGCGAGCTGCAGTTTGCCGACCACTGTCCTACTATATGCCAGACAACAGAGATACAAAGATGAATAAGAAAGTCTTAGTATTGTTATGGACGAATAGGAGGAATGGAGGAAGAAAAGGAGGGAATGAGGAAGGGCTAAAAATGTAAGTCAAATGGGACATTTTTACTTTTTTAATTTTATTGTGTTCACCGCTAGAATAGTGCATGATGCAGAGTAGACATTTAAATATTTTCTTGATAGCAAAGAATTATGAAACAATGTAATAAATACTATATTAAATGTATAAAGTGGTATGGGACAAAGTAGAGAAACTGAGAATAGTGGAATAAAACTTTGCCAAGGAGGTAAGATTTGCACAGTGCCCTGACAGGGAGACTCTTACCTGGCAGGTGCACAGTGAGGAAGAGTAAAAAGAGTGAAACTTCATGGCATGTGTATTAATTACCAATTGCTCTCCCAAAAGTGAAGATGGTGATTAAAGAATGATAGCAAGACAGGCCTATTTCTTGAGCATCTTCTCTGAAAACCACTCTAAAGAGTGTGGATTTTATTTCCATATACAGTCAAGCTTGAAGGCATAGAGTAAAACAATCAGATATCTCTCTCAGAAAAATAGTACTTAGAGTAGTATGCGGAATGATTGGGAGGGGTACCAGAGATGGGGACAAAGGTGGTGGCCTCAGAATCGCCTGGAAGCTTGCTGGAAGCACAGCACCTCAGGCCCCACAACACTTAAGGAAACCAGAATATGCATTTTAACAAGAGTTCCATAATTCATATGCATATATAATTAGGGAGGTGCTCATCTAGAAGTTAAAAGAGCCTGCAGTAAAAAAAGCAGCATCTGTGAGAAAAGAGAAGGGAAAAATTTGAGAACATGCGTAAGAGGAATAAATGCTGGTTTAATAACTGGAAGACAAATATAATTACCAACAGAAATGAAATAATGCCATAGATCTAAAATATGAGAAAACTCTAAAAACCCCCCCACTACATTTCTGACATAGGGCTGTGAATTAAACCCTCACATTGCAAACCCTGAATATACTGAAATGATAATTTTAAGAACAGGTAAAGCCAAAAACTGTTTTTTTTTGTTTTGTTTTTTGTTTTAAAAATCAAAACAGCTGGGAAGAGAAGTCCCTATAACTTCAGGCTGTAAAAAGGAGCAGAGATTGTGGCTGAGTGACATGAAGGCTGCTGAAGACCCAGGTGTTGCTCTTAAGGGGTTCACTCCCTCTGAGCTCCACCACTGGGTCAAAGGCTCAGTGGGATAGAGGGACATATGGAGAGGAACTGAACTGTCTGGCATCGGGGCAGGAACTCACAGGTGGCTTTCTCCCAGGTAGGAGTGTTCACAGGGGTAACTGTTCCTATGCTGAGACCTCCTCCCATCACAGAGCTGACTGGCAGCCATATTTGAGTTTCCATCAGCCTGGCTCACACTGTTTGCTCTGCCTTGGTGATTCCTTGGCTTCTCCATATGAATGGCCTGTCTTGGTTTCCTAAAACCTCTCCAACAAGCAGCAGCTGTTGACAGCGTGCCCCATATCTATCAATAAGAGGTCCAATACAGCGGCTAACTTTGCACCTCTCAGAACCAGTGCACCTGGGGAGACAGCTTCACCATACCAGATTACAACTTCACACATCCAAGAGTGACACACCCACAGGGCAGGCTCAGTAAGCACCAAAGCCCCACAGAAGCAAGTCCTGTTTTATAGGGGTGTCTCCTGCACAGTAGCTCTTCCACTGCAGTCAGAGCTGGTCCTCACAGCCAATTGGCCTGGAGAACAACTCCTCCCAGTGATGCCAACAGCAATCAAAATTCAACTACAACAAGACAGCCCACACAGGGATGCACCTAGAGTGCCCAGCTCAGGAGACTGGGCCCTACAGGACACCAAATACACAAGGCCACTCTACCAAATTCAGGAGACATAGCAGCTCTACCTAATACATAGAAACAAACACAGGGATGCAGTCAAAATGCAGAGACAAAGAAATATGTCAAAAATGGAGGAACCAAGATGGCGGCGTAAGGTACAGACCTGTGCGTGCTGCCTCCCACAACATCGAGACTACCAACTATAAGACAAAAAGCTATCATTCAGAACCATGGGAAAGCTGGCCCAGTGGAAGCTCTACAACTGGAAGGAAAGAAAGAAGAGCATTGAGACTGAGTAGGTTGTGCAGAGGCTCCAAGAACGGAGGTACGGAGTCGCGCGCCAGGCGGGCTGCAACTGGATGCGCGGTTTTTTTCAATCGGAAGGGGCTGCAGACTCTCGAGTCTACTGAGCTTGTATGGCGCGGGATTATGAGGTCCTAGACCCCTACGGGGAGAGGCGGGACGGCCTTGCAACGGGCCGGAGAGTGAGAGTGGCTGTCTCTTGGAGCTGCTGAGATGCTGAGTCTCGGAGAGGCGAGGAGTCGCGGAGATGCTATTGCCCCTTACTCCGCCCTGGTGATTCCCAGGGACCCCGCCCTACTCAATTTACATCCCCACCCAAGCTGTGCCAGTGGCACAAAGGGAACCACCGGCGCTTTTGCAGCCCAGCCCAGCAGAATGCAGATTTCAACTCCTCGCATACATAAGGGACACACTCAAGAAGCAGAATCAGGTTCGGAGGAAGCTGGAGCCGGATCTGGCTGGGCTGGCGACGTGGAACTGCTGTACCAGCAAACGCACAGGCAGGTCCACCAGATCCAGTCTCACGTGGGACGCTGGGAGACGGCAGACAGGCAGTCTGTGCACTTGGTAGAAAACGAAATCCAAGCAAGCATACCAGATATTCAGCCACCAGGAACGCCTGGAGATTTTGTCCAGCAAGGAGCCGCCAACAAAGGACAGAACGCCAAACTTCGTGTTGCCGAGACAGCCCCTGTGAGGCCGAGACGGCCCCTGTAGGGGTGGGGCGGCCCCTGTGAGGCCGGGACGGCGCCGGTGAGGCCAAGATGGCCCCGGTGAGGCTGAATTGGCCCAGGTGAGGTTGAGACGGCCCCTGTGAGGTTGGGACGGCCCCTGTGAGGCTGAGATGGCCCCTGTGAGACTGAGACGGCCCCTGGGAAGCCAAGAAAAATACCACATGAACTCACTCAATTATGGATAATAAGGACCATTATAGACTGATGAACAATAATGGGTACAGAGGCAGAGCAGCATTGAGCAGACTGTCAAACTACAGTGGGAAGCCTGGGGAGGGTTGGGGGTGGGGTAGGAGATCAACCGAAGGACTTGTATGCCTGCATATGAGAATAACCAATGGACACAAGACACTGGGGGGTGGGGGTGGCCGGGGGAATGTCAAGGGGAGGGGGAAAGGAGACATGTTTAATACTCTTTGTAATACTTTAAGAAGAAAAAAAAAGAAATATGTCAAAAATTAAAGAAAAGAAGTCTCCAGAATAAAACTAAATGAAATGGAAGCAAGCAATAGAATAGATACAGAGTTCAAAACAATGGTTATAAGGTTGCTCAAGGATCTTAATGAGAGTTTCAAGGGAGTTAGTCAGACTTTCAAGGATCTTAGTGAGAATGTCAAAGACATGAAAAAGGACCAGTCAGAAATTAAGCATACACTAACTGAAATAAAGAATAATTTACAAGGTTTCAACAGTAGAGGAGAGGATTCTGAGAATCAAATCAACAATTTGGAATATGAGGAAGCAGAAAACATCCAATCAGAAGAGCAAAAAAAAAAAAGAATTAAAAAATATGAAGATAGTGTATGGAGCCTATTGGACAAATTCAAACATACCATCATTTGCATTATGGGGGTGCCAGAAGGAGCAGAGAGAGCAAGATATTGAAAACCTATTTGAAGAAATAATGACAGAAAGCTTCCCCTACCTGCTGAAAGAAATAGACTTACAAGTCCAGGAACCGCAGAGAGTCCCAAACAAGAGGAGCCCAAAGAGGCCCACACCAAAACACATCATAATTAAAATGCAAAAGGTTAAAAACAAAGAAATAATCTTAAAATCAGTGAGAGAGCCTGGCTGGTTTGGCTCAGTGGATAGCCTGGGGACTGAATGGTCCCAGGTTCAATTCTGGTTAAGGGCATATGAACGGGTTGCCGGCTCAATCCCCAGTATGGGGCGTGCAGGAGGCAGCCAATTAATGATTCTCTCTCTCTCTCTCTTTTTTTTTAAAATATATTTTATTGATTTTTTACAGAGAGGAAGGGAGAGAGATAAAGAGTTAGAAACATCGGTGAGAGAGAAACATTGATCAGCTGCCTCCTGCACATCCCCTACTGGGGATGTGCCCGCAACCCAGGTACATGCCCTTGACCGGAATCGAACCTGGGACCCCTCAGTCCGCAGGCCGACGCTCTATCCACTGAGCCAAACCGGTTTCGGCTAATGATTCTCTCTTATCATTGATGTTTCTATGTCTCTCTCCCTCTCCCTTCCTCCCTGAAATCAATAAAAAAATATTTTAGAAAAGCAGTTAATAAGAAGATAAAAGATATGTACAAATATATATCTATCAACAATTGAATCTAAAAATCAAAATAAATAAGGAATCTAATGAACTAAATAAGCGGATGAATGAAATAGAACCAGAGACATGGAAACATGGAACAGAATGATGAATCTCAGAGGGAAGGGGGGAAGGGTGGGTGAGAAGAAATTAACCAAAGAACTTACAAGCATGTATGCATTACCTATGGACACAGGCAATAGGGTAGTGAAGGCTTGGGTGAAGGGGGGTAATGGGCAGAAAAAAGGGGAACATCTGTAATACTCTCAACAATATTTAAAACAAATAAATAAATAAAATCAATATCTTTATTATTGCCAAAAAGTTATCAAGTTGAATTACAGACAACTGAAGTTTGAAGCAAGACCTTCAGTGACAAAATAAAAACTAAGACCTACAAAGGTTAAGAGTGTCATGGCCAAAGATAAAATGTCTTTAAATCCACATTTTATTTACATGTAAATTATGAATTTTCACATTTGAAAATACTGACATTTTGTTAATCTATGGCAGTTGACAAATCAAAATTAGTAAACCAAATCTATAAATAGATTCTTTCAAAGTCTAAGAAATATTTATCTTAAAATGCATGCCTAATAGCTTAACTAATAAAAATTTTTTTTTTGATTTCAGAGAGGAAGGGAGAGGGAGAGAGAGAGAGAAAGAAACATCAACGATGAGAGAGAATAATTGATCGGCTCCTGCACCCCCCCACTGGGGATCGAGCCTGTAACAAGGGCATGTGCCCTAACTGGAAATCAAACCGTGATCTTCCAGTTCATAGGTCTACGCTCAACCACTGAGTCATGCTGGCGAGACCAAATGATTAATTTATAACAAATCTATATTAAATATAAGGTAACTTTTTACTCTATATCTGGATTTTTAACAACTCTCATCGGTGCTGGGAGGCAGAAGATTCAATGGGAGAGAAGCATGATACTGATGATGGTCTAACTCTGTTTGGATGCTATTTTCACAGATGATAGTACTTATAAATGAATGAAGTGAAATATCCATAGATCAATGACAAAAATGTGTTATGAACCAAGAATTATGACTAACAAAAATCTGTGCATCTGAGGTTTAAAAAGTAAAGAAAATTTGTCTCATTACATATTCCGCCTGCCTCAGTACCAAGGTTTAATTGGCAATTCAACCACAGTTTTCTTAACATTCTCAGCAGAAACTTGGGGCTAACATTCCTATCTTAATTTGAAAAAATATTATAAATGACCTGCCCCAAAATATTACCAATGATCTGTCCAACTGTGGTGGGCGGGCTAAATGGAATTGGTAAAAATTTCTTCCCAGTGAAGCTGGGCTTGGCGTTTTCCAGAACAACTATGATGTGCATTAGCAACTAGAGAAGACACAGAAGGTAAAATATCAAGGATGTTGGATCAGTTCTTCCAAAGACAACTGAGCAGACTTGAATTGTCTCTCAAAAAGTATTGAAAGGAACTCTGTGTCATTTAGAAAAATAATTTAACCCCTTGCCCTTGCCTAACCATTTTAATGATGTAATACAGAAACTCTTAAATTGGTAAGAAAATGGGACTCAAAATATAAAATTGCTCTTAAAAATTTATTTCTATAATATTTTGCTTCATAAATCAGAGCTACCTAGTTAACCAACCAAAAAATAAGCAGGCCTATGGTAACTTTTGAGGTGACAAAGTTATCAGTGAACTTTCCCCCTCTAGCAGAATCAATAAAGATCAGAATAAAGACTAGGTGATGCATCCCCCCGCCCCCCAGAGGGCACAGCTTTTTCTCTTTCCCCTTAGTAACTGTTAATCCTTAGTAGTCTGTATTGAATGGATAAACTAAGGCACACTAATACAGGCCTCAGTTTTCACCACCGTACAGTGAATACAGATTAGGAATGTTACAGAAAGATGGCAAAGAAGAAAAAAAATAGGAAAGCAATATTAATCCTGCTGAACAGAATAACTGGATTATTAAACATTTTTTTACTTTAATGGGTATAGAGTCAGACTTGCAAGATGAAAAGGTTCTGGCGATCTGTTTCACAACAATGTAAATATACTTAACACTACTGAATTGTAAACTTAAAAATGGTTAAGATGGTAAATTTTATGTTATGTGTTTTTTAGCACAATTTTGAAAAAAACTCATATTAAAAGTATCTACTTCCAAGGGTTGTTGCAATAATTAAATAAGGTAACACTTTATAAAAGCTAGGGGAGCCTGGCACACAGTAAATATTCTATAACACATTAATATTACAATTATTTCATTTTACTCCTCACAATGATAGTGTGTGGAGGGGAAAAAGTAACTACTAAAGAGATAGAAAGTGTTTTTCCCCCCCAAAATTTGGAGGTTTCAGAACAATAAAAATTCATATTCTTTTATTACCTGGCCTACCATGTTCATGACCCAATAAAAACTATTTGGAAACCCATTTTATTCAAAGCCTTACTACTCATGCTTTCCATCCAGAGCTAAAGTCTTAGACTTAAAAAAGTCTAAAAAGCACCCCCCCTCCCCTTTCCCCTACTTTCTCTCCTCCCTTTTTGTATTTCCTTTTCACTGTGAGCACTGAGCTGTGAGAGCACAGAAACCTGAACTTTGACAAGAAGTTCTGGGAAGGGGTGTGTGTGCAGAAAAATCAACAAATCAGCACTGAGAAGGGAGCCGACTGCTGCTCTGCAGCTTTAGAGAGTAGCTGGAGGGAGTAACAGAATTTGCCCTCTGCAGCTGGCGTCACAGTTCATTAGAGAACACTGTTAAAAATCGATCCACCTCCTCCATCCTCAAGAACAAGCAGTGGCTGCTGGGAAAAGAACTCAGGACTGAGCAAAGGGAACAACTCCAAACTCTGGCAGGTTATAGAGAAGGAGAGAATGGAGCATATGCCATGAAAAAAATTCTTCACTTTAAAAATTCCCACCTGCCTAATAAACAAAGATTGTCTCCAGACTGAAAACTGTCAAATGATACAAATAGAATATTACTAATTTCTTTTTTAAAAATAGATTTTTATTGATTTCAGAGAGAAAGGAAGAGGGAGAAGACAGAGATAAAAACATCAGTGATGAGAGAGAATCATTGATTGGCTGCCTTCTGCATGCCCCACCCCGGGGATCCAGCCGCAACCCCTGCATGTGCACAGAAATCAAATCATGACCTCCTAGTTCATAGGTCGACACTCAACCACAGAGCCATGCCAGCCAGGCACTAATTTCTTTAATGTACCACCCACTTCACACCTTTTCTTTCTTTCTCTCCCTTCCCTTCCTCTTTCCTCTTTCCCTTTCCCTTCTTTCCTTCCTTCCTTATTTATTTATTGTAAACACTCACCAAAGGATATTTTTTTCACTGATTTTATTTTTAAAGAGAGCAGGGGGGTCGGGGTGGGGGAGAAAGGGAAACAACGATGTGAGAGAGACCCATCAATTGGTTGCCTCCTGCAACTGCCCTGACTGTACCCGGGGATCAAACCTGTAACCCAGGTAAGTGCTCTTGATTGGGAATAGAATCTGTGACCCTTCGGTATGTGGGCCAATGCTTTAACCACTGAGAAACATTGGCCACGGGAACACTTTTTCTTAAATAACATTACAGATACTTCCTATTGCTTGAAACACTTCTAATTCCTATAGAAATTTTCTTTATCTTTTGTTAAAGATGATGCTTGAGAGAAACTTTCTTTTCCTCAACTTTCAAGTTAGGATAAAGCTGACAGATTTATACTACTGACATTCAGGCATACTAATTCCTTTAAGTTTACTTAAGGAGAAGAAAAAATGGCCTAAAGAAAGTAATGTATGTTGTATTTGATTTTAGAAGGCTACAAACTTTTTAATTTGCACAAGAACCAATTGCCATGTAGCAAGTGTCTCAGTCAAAGATGGGGGCGGCTTCTGTATAGGACCCAGAACCTTGCTTACGGAGATGCAAAGCAGGCCCTCTGAAGGATCATCCCAACTTCTATCCAAGAAAGAATGCCTGGAGTGTAGGCTTAGACTACATGAAGAAACAAGCATACTAGCCTCCAGAAGGCACCGCTGAATTTTGCAGCTGATGCTTTCTAACTTGGTATAAATTAATTTAATCCCAAAGGCCCACCTCTTGCCAATTTAGACTGTAAAATATAAATCAGTTTGAGTGGGTATAATGGTGAGAGACTTTCCCAAAGGCCAGTAGATCTGTACTGCTGCTCTGCTGCAACTACACCATTCCTCTTAACCTGGACCCATGAAACAGCTGTGTCACTGGTGATAATATTGGGTACAAACCGAAAGGAAACCAAAATAGCTCCTCCCCTCAAATATGACTGCTACCTTAAAATATCAGGCTAAATGAAAATACAAGTTACACCAATGAATGTGTAAATCTAGAAGAATATGATTTTCTGAGAAGTTATAAATTACCATTGCTGGCTCCAGAAGTAATAGAAGGCTTAGAAGTTTTACCGATCTTCTCCCCCCCCCCCCACCCGCCCCGCCAAAAAAAGCCCATAACAAAAGCTTCAACATGTTCAGTGAGGTTAGTATTGGACAAGCATGGCCATGCAGAGAAGAAATCTGGAAAAGCAGGTTCTTGGCAGACCATACACAGCCTCAGATACCAGATTGAGTAATCTAGACTTCATTGCTTATGTGTTCCTCGGGCTCCACAGAATACAGGAACCACAAGGTGAAAATGGCACAGCTTCCTAGAGTGTCGGTTTTACTTTGATTTTTTTGTTGTTGTCATTGTTTTGCTTAGGAAGATATTTGTAACTTAAACATTTCATAAATTAAAAAAATAAAACAGAAGACTTCATCAGACAACTTATGTTTGGAATTTCTTCAGACCATCACTCTAGACCTCAAATGTTATGCAGTTTTTATTCTCTGCCATTAGGAACTCAGTAATGGGTTAGTTGGAAATTATTTTTGGTACTGGGGAGCCACTAAAAAACAGGGAATGTTTTTGAGCAGAGAAAAGAAAGAATAATCAAACTTGGAAGGTTAATCCAGATACGGTTTTCAGGACACATTTTATGGAGAGAGACTAGGCCGCAGTGGTTCTTAACCTTCCTAATGCCGCGACCCTTTAATACAGTTCCTCATGTTGTGATGACTCCCAACCATAAAATTATTTTCGTTGCAACTTCATAACTGTAATTTTGCTACTGTTATGAATCATAATCTAAATATTTGATATGCAGGATGTATTCTCATTGTTCGAGACCTACAGGTTGAGAACCGCTGGACTAGGCTGAGAAGAGCCCTGATCTAGTCCAAGGAAGAAGTGATGGGGCCAATACTAGAATGATGACAGTAGAAATGGGAAGGATAAAAAGCACAAAGAGAATTTCAGAAGTAGAGTCAACAAGATTTTGCAACTAACAGTATGTGTTAAAAGAAGTAGGACAAGGAAATTTTAGTTAAGTTTAATTCTGCCCCCCCCCCCAAAGATTACAATATAAACAAAAATAAAGATGATAAAAGTTGAATAAACGATAGGTGGGAGGGGGATAGAGGCAATAAAGACTTGATGCTTGAAATAAGGTCCTAGAAATAAGCTTCTAGAAGTTTAAGGTGGGCATGTCTGGCCCTAGCCGGTTTGGCTCAGTGGATAGAGCATCGCCTGAGGACCAAAGAGTCCCGGATTTGATTCCGTCAAGGGCCTGTACCTAGGTTGCTGGCTCCTCCCCGGCCTGGGCCCTGGTCAGGCAAACAATCGATGTGTTTCTATCACATCGATATTTCTCTCTGTCTTTCCTTCTCTCTTCCACTCTCTCTAAAAATCAATGGAAAAATATCCTTGAGTAAGGATTAAAAAATAAAAATAAAGTGGACATGTCTGATTGTGTCCTGCTCTCGTGCATGAGAACGACAAAAATGCATATACACAGAAAACTTCATATGTAACTTTGATGTGTGTAGGGGGCTGAGGGTTGGGGTTCTTTTAACTAAACAATTCAACCAGTTCACCATATTTTGGGGAATGTGACAGTGGGATATGACAGAAGTGGAAAGGCAACCCATGCATATGAACTGCCTAAGTGCCAGGCTCTGTGTTAAGTACAGGAAATGCAAAGAGGATAATGAGAATCTTATCCTTAAGAAACATAAGACATAGAAAGGGGTTAGGAAAAAAATAACTGTTTTCAATTCAATGTTATGATTAGGACAGCAGAAAATGCTGCTGTGGAGATTAGCAAAAGTTGAAGAATGAGTAGCACTCGGCCAGTACACACAAGGGAGCCAGTAAGAGCAAAATGTTGTTTATCTTTAAGAATGAAATGTTAAAAATGAAAATTTAATGATCTGTGCCAAAACCCCTGGTACTGCCCAGTGCCTCCATAAGGGGGTCATGGAATTTTCACAGAGAAAACGGAAAGAAATTAGCCAGTGGGAACACCCGGTCTAACAGGTGAATGTATGATTCAAGTTTTCAGAAATGTCAGAAATTCAATCAAGAGAAGAAATCTGGAAAGTCCCGGACAAACTAGGAATGACCAGGGTGTGATTATAACTACGAAAATAATACCATTCATTTTTTTAAAAAAATGGTATAACCAAAAATATGTGTATGCTATTTATAATGGGAAAGATACCCAAGGGAGTTTATCAA